>NW_022147078.1:1992488-2171718 GCF_002938485.1 Sitophilus oryzae
GTTCTATTGTAAATTTATTAACTGTGTCATTAATGATGTAAATAAATTATATTAGAGTCGTTAGATGAGTGTCTGTTTTCATTTTATATTATTACTGAAAATCTTTATTGTATTTCATGGATGTTAAAAGCAATTACGGCATCTTAATTCCCGTTAATAATGTCACAAAAATGTTATGACTCTACTTATGGTTAGCGTAAAAAAAGTTATGTACAGGGTGTCCCACTAAGAATAGCTCTCGGCTGTATCTCGGAAAGTATTAGCCGTAAAGCCTAACGGAAAAAAATATTTAGAAGTAAAGGGGCTATGAGAAATTGCTGGAAATTATTTTCAAGCTTGTAAAACTGCCGCTAGAGTGCGCAACTGCTATGGAAAATAAGAAAATAGAATTTTTACAGAATTTTGCCTAGATAATGAGCAATATAAATAATAGCTTCATAATGTTCAGTAAATTTTGGATTTTTTTTATTAGAACCATTTTTCCCTATCTGCTAAAATAAAGTGGTGGGGGAAGGTTAGATCTATCTTTATTTAAACGTTAATAACTCCAGACTGGATGATCAGAATCCAGCAAACAAGGGCTCGTTTAAAAGAGCGTTTCTTACTCTATATTATACCATATAAACAATAATAATAAGCTTTTGAACGTAGACGCTAGGGGGCGTTGTCTTACAATTTAACAAACATTGCGCTTTTTTTCAAAAAAATTAAATGCAATAGTATATGTAATTTTAGCTGATAGTAAAGGGTAGTAAAAGCTTAAAAAGCCAGCGAAAACCACATCTTGATATCTTCTTTCAAACCGAAGATATTAGCAAAATTATAATAAATACCAAAAAATAAGCCCTTAATTACTTTATTTTTACAACACGGTATCACTAGCCCTCTTGATTATGCCCATTTTGACAAAAAAATAAGATAAAAACAGTTAGTTTATTTTAAAATCGACGAAATACCAGAATACCATAATACCAGACGTATTAATATCTAATAATTAAGATATTAATAACAGTGAACAAGAAACGAAGATTCAGTGAAGTCATGGTAGGCTTTGGAAAAAAGTTGCTTTTGACTTAATAGTATAAACGTCAAATTGTTATTAGATCAACATTTTGATAGTCTTTTATCTTTTGATTGCTTTTTCAAAATTCCAACAAGTTCAACTACTTCAAAATAAAAAACACTGCTATGAATTGTAGTAACGTCCATTATCTCCAAATATTTGATGTTAAATAATTATTTTATATAATTTCCTATAAAATACTTTTTCCTCGGTATTTTTTCTTTACTTTTCGAAAACAAAATTAATGGAAAGTTAACGTATTCATTCATACTTATAACAATAGGACATCATATCACAATTTTCCACAATATCTGAAAAATTTATGACGGTTTCAGCAAATAGCGACTGTTTAGTCAGCCTTTTTATTTGCAATATCTAAATATTACATCTCGCCTTGTTTGTTGTAGCGTACTTTCCATTTTCAGACGCGTATTGTTGTAGTATTTTCACGAATCTTAAGCTGAAATTATTTATAATAGGAGGAAAACAGTGTAAACTGGAATTTTTAGAATTTACACAGCTTACCGGCCCGAAAAACGAACACCTTAAAATTTTTATGTATTTTTTGTTTTATTGGGCCGATTTTGATGATTTTTTAAGCAATTTTCAGCTAAATTTGACGTTTTAGTGTCTCTTTCTAAGATAAAAATGAAAGTTTTCATCTGTCAATTATACGAGGGAAAACAAAATGTTGATATTTTAGTGAAAGTTCGAAACACCCTGTGGAATATGTTAACAAAGCAAGGATTTTAAAAATCATTTTATCATCTAGGTACGTCTTTTCTCGAGAATCTGTTTTTTGGTTCGTCTCAATAGCTTTATTTTTATTGAAGATATTCGCTTTTGACAGTCTTCCGTCCTATAATAATTCATAAACAACTAAATTTTTGCCTTGTACGTATTTTATTTAAATAAAATACATACTGATTACCATGTAATATTTGTTTTCCCATTCTCTGAGCTGTATTTATTTAGTTTTGATCCAATTCAACACTGTATTTTTGACGACATTAATTGACTGATCGCTTTTTAAATCAAATGATGAGATTAAACATGTATTAATATACAAGCAAGTGAAGAAGGGTGAGTCAAATTGACACAAATTGATAATACGATTAAATAATAAATGAAATTTTATTGTTTCATCTAATAATATAAATTAATTTATCGATAAATTTGTTTATATTAGGAATTTAACAGATATAGGGCGGTCCGAATTATTTCTTACTGAATTTAGTTATATTTTGATCCATTTTAAAATGACACAAATGTTGCATTTATTAATCTTCCGGTATATTTGTATTAGCGCTCATGGTAGGAGCTTTGTTTGTTGCCAGGCATGTTGCCAGGTTAGTATTGCATCAAATGACCTGTTTATCAGTTGACGGTTGTTGTCAATCGAGTTCAGATTTTTGTAAAAAAACGCATTTCGCACGGATTCGGCACACGTTCG
Organism: Sitophilus oryzae; assembly: GCF_002938485.1. NCBI lineage: Eukaryota > Metazoa > Arthropoda > Insecta > Coleoptera > Curculionidae > Sitophilus > Sitophilus oryzae. Next base: position 1,995,005 of record NW_022147078.1, read on the forward strand.
AGCACGTTTCCATTAAAAAGGAGAAACTATTAAAAAAGCTGAAGAAGCACGTAGGTGTTACTTCCACCTAAAAGTGAATTGATTTACCAAAAGGAATATAAAAGATTCCTTCAGGTGCTGGGAGAGAATAATATACTAGCAGGGGATGTCCCCAAGTAGCACATGGACGTTATCTAACGTCGGGTATACGTCGCGTTCAATAAACCCAACGTCGGTTCGACCGCCTGACGACCCTTATTTGCACCTAAATGGGGAATACAGATTCGGGTCGCCTCGACGTCGGTATCTGACCTAATAGGGAACGTAATTCTACCAATTACCAACGTCATATTACGTTGGATTTTACTTACTTAAAATTCGTCGCTAAGCACTTACGTTACGTTTGGTTTCATATTCGCTACCAATAAGAATACATAAAAACCTAACCAAACTACCTAATTACAAATGGATTCATAATCACTCCTCGAATATAACTATAAGTGCCTATCTAATTTCATATTATAATAATTCTGAATCATTCATCCAGACATCAGTTTTGTCAACGGAAGTCACTTTCTTGATATATCTGATTAAAATACTCCGGAAAACAACGAGCGCCTTCAAAATTAGGTAGATTTATGAAATAAAAATATCTATAAAAAAGTAACTCGCAAAATATTTTTTTAATTTTCTAGCTGGTTTAATCATAAAACTGTATTGTGGTTCCCCCCAAACTCAACCTTATCAATATTATTCTACTAGAAATCGAAATGTGAATATAAATTTTAAAAACAAAAACGATTTTAAAATGGCTGACAATCAAATACGTGTTAAGAATGGCGGATTTCTGTGTCCGACTTAATATGAACTACCAATATACCAATTCCGACCGGGTCTCCAACATTAGTCGTCTCACACGACCGAAGTCATCAAACAGGACGACCGGCAATCGTTTTATGACGTATATAATTCCAACGTACGCCACGTAACCTCACTTTGCGTATCAGTGATTTGTGGATTTGTGCAACTATATTTTAGTTTTTGTTTTCTCCTTAAAAAAAAATGGGCAGCCACTTTTTTAAGCCTAACCTCACATGTCGGAGGAGGATGGGGTCTGCTGGTTTCCTAAGCTAAAAAAATGAAATTAAGATGCACCAGTGTAATGCAGCATCTCTTCCGGATAAAAGGCATTTACGGGTGGAGGCAAGACATCACTACTACTATTATTATTTTGCAACAGCCTCGACCTCTTTCTGTAAAATGTAGATGAATATCTAAATGCCTTTTTAGTGTTTTTTTAGGCATAATAAAAAAATTAAGTTTGTTTGCAAAAACTTTTTATTAGGTTATGTTCATGATGTTCATTAGGTCGCAAATGCTACTTAATGGATTGTATTTACGGACGTAAATAGAGATACGTAAATTAGGTTATAAATATGAATATAAAATACAACAAAATATAATTGGACGTTACTTTAGAGATTATCAGTGAGACGTATCCTATTCGGACAACGGGTAGACGTCGGGCTAGTTCAAGTATATGTACGTCGTGCAAGCCAACGTGGGAACGACGTTGGGAAATTAATAAAAATGGTACGTTGTTATTTTGTACGTCGACAGATCGTTGGATTTACCGACTCAGATCCAACGACGTCGCTTTTAATAGGAAAGCGACGTCACAGGTCGTATCACCAGCACCCGACCTAAATTTGCACAAAGTCTGACGTCGCTTCAGGTCAGATTTAGTTCGAAGTCAGATAGATGCTACTTGGGTCGATAATACTGTTCTCTTGTAAATTTATCATACGTACATATATATCAATTGGTTTTAAAACGTTCTTCGACGTTTTCCGATGCCCAGTCGCCTTTGCTTCCTATCTGGCTAGAAGTCGTCTTCGAGAGATCGGGGAAGTTAGCAACTCATTGAAAGCAGGAATTATAAAATACGATCCTACTTGGGCTGCTACAATCCTGCTTCAAATCCCAACCCAGCCACACCTACCAATTTTGAGCTATAGTTACTTTTATTTTGGTTGCTGACTTCCAAGTTGGCAACACCCCGATTCCAGTAATCAGTTCCCGATTTCCAGTAATCGAAACGAAATTTGCTGTATTTCAAAAACGGCAAGAGTGGCTGGTATAGGGTTTGAAGCAGGATGAGGCAGGATTATAGCAGCAAAAGTAGGAACTTGTTTGGTTTGTTATTTCCTTATTTCTTTTTCACACACCTAGTATAGTACACCTAGTCTTCTTAGTTCCTGAAATACAAGGCCAGTTTTAAAATATCGCATTTTTCAACCCTGTTCGTATCTTGGTTTTAGTTGCGCCACTGTATTTTATTTGGAAATCTCTATGGAGCCCGATTTTCACCTTTTCGATAAGTTATAAAATCCGAGATATGAGCAGGGGAGTCAAAAAAATGCAACAATTACAATTTCGACCTGTACTTCAGGAACTAGGAAGGCTAGGACAAATATGTGTCTACCATTTTTAGTTTCATAAAAAAGTAGCATAGTAATGTGAAAACCGCATCTTTGTACTTCTGCTCATAAACGAAAAATATTGTAAAACACGAAATTTAATTTAATATAAGTTATGTTTTTATGTTCCTTATGCGTTTATGTTTATTTTTTTATTGTTGATTATATTAGTTATTCTGAAATTCTCATCTGTACCTACAATAAATTAATAATACGATACTTAGTAAGAAAATTGCTAATTGGTAATACCTATAAGAAAATTAATACTAACATTAAAAAAAACTTTGAATAAGAAGACTAAGGAAGGAGCATAATGCTATCCATGTATTCATGCATGGTGGGCGGAAAAAGCGCCGTAAAAGCACTCTAGGGTGGGGATCCTTGACAGTTCTGTTTGATGATTCATTTGACACATTTGAATTTGATTTGAAATTTTGTGGATTTGTCAGTCTTTACGGAGCTTATTTTATGTTATTTATTATTTATTCTACTACTGATAGTTGTATAAAGGTAGTAAATCTAGATGGAAATTGTGGCAGAACTTAAACTAACAGTGACACTATCGCGATTTATCGAAAAAGATTCTAAAATAGTTGGTTGTGTAGCGTGCGGTAGATTTTGATTTGAAATTTTGTGGATTTGTCAGTCTTTACGGAGCTTATTTTATGTTATTTATTATTTATTCTACTACTGATAGTTGTATAAAGGTAGTAAATCTAGATGGAAATTGTGGCAGAACTTAAACTAACAGTGACACTATCGCGATTTATCGAAAAAGATTCTAAAATAGTTGGTTGTGTATGGAACAACTTTTCGCTAGTAAGTGACTATATAATATACATACGTGTAGTAAATCGATCATTTATGAAATTCACTTAAATTAACTAAATCATATATTTTTCTTGCATTTTAGCTTTTATTTATTACTTGTCAAAGATTAGATGTCAAAGAATTTAGATACGTTAATTTGACTTATCTGCTTCAGTAGCGTATTGGATGTTTGTGTTAATAAATACTTATTATAACTTATCTATTTTTATTAGAATTATATATTTTTATAACAATTTTAATAACTACCAACATTTATTCACAACGTAACATAAAACAACAAATTATTGAGTCTACCCCACGTCTACCCTACATCATAGTTTTACATTTTTTAAATAAAATTAGAACGACACTGATAAACCGGAATTCAAGTCGGCCATATTTGAGGCCCATCGCGGTGTACCTAAGATTTTTGATATGCTCCTTCCTTAGTCTTCTTATTCAAAGAAAAAAAAGGTACCTACTTAAATTGAATTCTGGTTGTCTTGAGTTGAGGTTAATTATACTGATTTATACCTATAGAGCTGAAAATTGGTACAGGTCTTAAATACACTGTTATAAATGATATCTGAAAAGTCCCCACCCCTACCAGGTCTGTTAAAAAAAATATTCACGGTCAAAATTCAAAAATATGTTTTTTTGCTTTTTTTCTCCTAAACGGTAAGCGCTATCGCAAAAGTACCTTAAACAAATGTTGTAGACTATTAAATTTTCTACAATAATGGTTCTTACACTTTTTTCTTAGGAACCACCATTCCTGAAAAACTCGTATTTTTCATAATATGCACACATTTCCGCACTACCTGTGAGGTGGTACTTACTTACTTGGCGCATTTTTTTTAACGTGGTTTCCCCTGTAGGCCTAGTCCAAGATATATATTGTGGTTAAGTTTTATTACACATTATACTATTAATCTTAAAAAAAACGGTGCTTTTGGTAATGATTACAGTCGAACGTATTATTGTTGATTTTGGGAGTGTGGTAATCTTCAATCGATACTTCACCAGTAATGTCTGCCCAGACGTATTCAAAAAGATTGACTCTTCTCCAAAAGTCATCATCACAAGTGGAATTCGCTTGCTTCTTGCTATATATGGTGCTCCAAAAAAATTTAGACAAGTATAGATATTTAAGTTTTGTTAAAAATACTCGGAACAATAAAATGGTACAACTTTCTTGTCTTCCTCCAACATCTGCTTCTGCCTGTCAACACTTATATCGTGTATACTATCAAGTTCAATTGTGGCTAGGCAATCAACTGAACCCAGAAGACTGGGGTTGGAAATTTATAGATAATACTTTGGAGCTGATTAAAACTTTACTTCCACCTGCTCCAGAAAAACTATTTAACACAATTTTTTGCAAATGCAAAAAGGGTTGTAGCGCAAACTGTGGTTGTTTTGTACACCAATATGTACTAATTGATAAGGTCAGTCTTGCTCCAATATTGACTTAAATACAGATGAGGATTTTAATGAGGAGACAATAACTGATGCATCTGTCATAGATGGATTTCCAGATATTCCGCAAGAAGATGAGAAAGAAGAAAGCGAAGAAGATATTACTGTTGAAGTATCATTTGGAGATTACCACTCAGATTAAAATTCTCCCAAAATCAACAATAATCCGTTCGACTATAACCATTACCAACCTTAAACCATTACGACTTAAAAGTCTTTTTAAAACTGATTTGTTGCAGCTGTGGTGTGGTTGTTATCTATAAAAGGTAGAGGAAATTATGGCTCTTAATTCCCGTTAAGATATCCCTATATTTATGGTGTAACCAAGACGATATAAACTTATATTAATTCAAAATCAGTATATTTCTTAGTTTACCAATTTTTTTTCGTACGCCCTTGTCTTAAGTCGTGGTTGCGCGTCCGCAAACCACCACACCGACGACAAGGACGAAAAAAGGACTCACCATGTGTTAGAAAGAGAGCGCGGCTAGCGGCGACACACCTCCCCCAAAACGACACCTCGGTCCAGTGGCGTAGGCTGCTGCTGGAGGCGAGCTAACATCTCGCAGACAACACACTGGCTCACGTGACCACCGATTTAACACACAGCCTCCTCTATTTTTAGTCTCCTTGTGTCGCGGCGCTACACAGAGATAATACTTAATATAAGTAACAACTCGAGTCGACTTACTGTCGTATCTTTGTCTGTATTTTTCTCTTGTATTTTTAACCCTTTTAAATCACGCACGGCAATGTCCCCGTACCTGCAACAACTGTATCGACACTGATATAGGGATGTAATGATTGGCGGTGGGAAAAAATCGCCCCCGACGACGGATAACCGGATCGTGCGGATTTTTTCGATCTGGTCTGATCTGTCCGATACGCGCGATGCGCTACGTAACCCTCGATACTTCGGTTCGAACTGACTGAGAGACACTGCTTGCTCGCGGCTCGCGAAGTTAGCGGCCGGCCTAGAGAGAGACAGACCGCTGTGTAGATACGGGTCTCTACCGATTCTGTTTCGCTCTGTTCGCTCTCGCCTGTTGAATGTGTGCTGCTGCTGTGTGCGATTTGAGTCTTTGTGCGGACTAGGGATGGGCGAAAGTATCGATGTTTTAAAAATATCGATAGTTCCAGTATCGATATTTTATTATTTTTTCCTGTCATCGACATATTAGATATAGTCTGTCCAACGAGAAGATCCTTGACAGTGATAGATGTGGCTGTCATTTTAATTTCAAAGTAGTTTATTTTATTTTACAAAGAAATAAGTTGGTACAACTGGAACGAACGCATAGCAGGAAATATTTAAAATTTGATTGACAAGATGACAAGTGATTACTTCAAAATAAACGCTCCATTAGTGGTGACGTCATATTGCGGAAGGTCAGTGTCGCAAAATCTAAACAAAGCATGAATTAACTCGTTTTTTTTCTCGTATATTATTACATTACTGTTTTCTGAAGGATAATTGTATTTTTCCAAGTAAGTATATTTAATTTTGAACCGTACCAGTGCACTTTATAGTTAATAAATTCTATAATACTATGGAAATTCGTGTTCTTTATTATTTTAACATAACCTCATTTACTTATCCTATATGTATCCTTTTATGTAATTATACCTATAGTAAACAACTTATATACTTACTCAGAAAGACACAAATATCTTTTGAATAGAGTAATATAATAAAAATTAAGAAAGATTATATTCTTGCTTTGTTTGGATTTTGCGACACTGACCTTCTTTGACATGTACGTCACACTAATGGAGAGAAATTGTGAAAAAACTGTATAAAACTGAAAAATGTAATCGCAGTTATTTTATTTAATAAAAACGGTATGTGTTAATACAAAACAAACAAGAACAAGACACTACATACCAAAAAATATAAAAAAGAACTATTCAAGCTTTATGAAACTACCCGCATTTATGATTATATTTATCAATATAACATATGTACAAATAAGTAAATTTGTAATATTCCACAGGAATAAATAAAACAACATAGGTAAATAAAACAAACTATTTTAAAAATAATAACACCTACCAAATTTTATACCTTAAAGGTTGATTAATTAACTTTAATCTTAATTTTTTTAAACCAGTACCTTTACATTATTTTTCTGCAGTACTAAAATCCATTATTTACCTATCGTGTGATGTCGATATTTTACAGCTACTCCAGTTTTTAGTATGTGTTTTGTTTGATCCTTCTACCATATACGAGATGCACTTATCTACGACGAAATGGTATACAAACTTTATCGATGGCAACTTCATTGGTGTATAAGACTTTCTGCCTGGGCAGCGAATATTAACCATAAACTGTGCTCTGGGTCTACAGTTAATTTTCACTCGATTTTTATTCCACTTGACTTCAAAAGACACAAAACACACGTAATAATACGAATCAAAGTTGACACAAAACATTATAACCTATAATTTGGCAAGACTTTGACAAGCGTCAAAAATGACAGAAAATCTAAAGGCGAGTTCATACGCATCGGCGTCCGTTTGTCGTTCATCGTTCCGTCAAACAAATAAAATTGAAATACGATCTGTCATTTTTTAAATAAACCAATAAAACTGGTTAAAAACATCAAGACACGTCGTAAATATTTAAACCCATCCATAGATAACTTAAAAATTATTAGAAACTTTTTTTAGTAAAATAAATAGATTGCTATGGGACGTCATCTGCTTTTTTTCTGTCATCGTCTGTCGAAATCTTACCTGAGAAAAAAAACAGAGTATATTTAATAACTTATTTTGTCTTTACAGATGTAGAATGTAGTATTTTGTCCCGGTTTCTTGAGTTATAAAGCTTGATTTTCATGCAGCCGTTGTTCGACGATACGAAGATACGATATTAATTTTATTAGTTTTTTCCATAGTAACTGCAAAAATTGTCTTATCTCTATCAAAAATAGTAGATAAAATAGTACTATAACCCGAAGGGTAGATTAAATGATACTTTAACAGCGAGGATAGGTTAAAAACTTTATTTCTTTTTGCACGTTTTTTAATGGCTTCCATTTTTGAAAATTTTTGTATTCCTTTTCATAAGTTATTCGGGATTTAAATGGAAGTAGTTTGGATATGACGTTTGTCGCCTCAGCCTGAATATCTGTTCGTAATTTACTTATTTCGTTTTGAGCCATTTCTGTCTCCAATTCAATCAGCAAACTGACAACTAAAGAGACAGCTTTATTTATTTGTCAAATTACATAGAAACCAACGCCAACCCAGCACAATATTTTTCTACTCGTAGTAAATTCCTTGAAATAATAAATTCTGAATATTTTTTAAAATGTAACTCGCTATGGAATAAAATGTAAATAGTATATATGTGTAAAAAATTTACGGATGAAAAGTGGCGCGAAAACGCTAAGAATGGGCGAAAGTATCGATATTTTTAATTATCGATATTGTTTTGTATCGATATTTATATTATCTCGAAAACCTGTAAAAAACACCAGTCTGTGAACTACAGACAGGTCAAGAATAGAAATTTGTAAGAAAAAACTATGTATAAGAAGGATATATATTTGGTAAAATTGTAGACTCAACATCTTCTGACCGAAGGTCTAGAATATTCCAAGCCGAGATCTTTGATTAGAATATATAAATATAATATGCGAGAGTCAAACTACTTTATAAAACTCAAATAATAAATTTTTGTTTAGAAATTATCATAGGAATGGGGATACCAAACAGCCTAAGTCACTACGCCACGTTAAAAAATCGAGCTTTACAACCTTTCCAAAGAACTTAACAAAATATATCGATATTTAAACTATCGATAAATTTTGCCTCCTCCCTAGTATACAATAGATAAAAAATTTAAAAATACGTAAATAAGCCTATAGATATATACCCCTAAACCCTGTCAAAATAATCGATACACTTTATGTTAAACATCGATATTCTATTATCGAAATTCTTTTAAATATAAATATTCCTACTGCAGACGTGGTTCGGGTATTTTGTGAGCTGGAGCGTGCAGGGTACTGTACCGGTACTTCTTCGATTTGGCTAGCGGTTTGAGCTTTCGTAGCATATCGATAGATGGCGGTAAAAGTCCATGTGAATTTGAGAAATTGAAAATTTCAAATGGAAAAGTTTTTTTTTTGGTATCTGATAAGTATCTGACCAATTCTTTGAGAAACCAATCAGAATAACGAGATTTATAACTAAAAATCACAATATATTGTACAAAAACTGTATTTATTTTAAGGAGAGTTTCAAAAAAATGTAATAATTTTTTTCTCAAATTATACAATTTTTTGAAACGAATTTCATATTTTTGAAGCCACCCTGTATACGGATCAACAAACTAAATTATCTAGTTTATTATTTACCTACTTCAATGCTAAAATCTTTTTTAAGTATCTTTTTTAGGAAATAAAATATTTTTTTTTCTGGATAAAGTAATTTTTTTTGGACACCCTGTATTTTTATTATTTAAAAATCTGAAAATTTTCTTAAAAATTACCAAGAAAATTTTGTCTACCACCTTGTGCAGAACATATTAATAACATAAATAATGAATTATATCTATATTCATACTTTTTTGTATATAAATATAATAAAATCTGTAATATAAATACATTTCATTATATTATCAATCCCTTAGCATCCAAATTTATCAAAAATAATCAAAAACATTTATTTTATATCGGAAATACTATTGCATACTTTTAACGCCATAAGCATCAAAAACTCGCAGTAATCAAGAAGTAGGCTTTGGTGTCAAAAAATGTTTTACTGTTTTTGTTGTTATTTCCTGACTTTTCTCGGTGTTTTAAGAATTACTAGAAGTGTGCGCACATTTTATTATTAATAATGAACATTATTTAGTGTTATTTAGTGTACAAGTGCTTCAAAACATACAGAGGGTTCACAAATATCGACTGTCTTGTTGCTGCAAATTATACAAAAGGTAGGATAAATTGTATCTATGTATTTCATTATAGTATTTTCTAAATATGTATTTACATGACTAATTTTAACTCTGCTGGCTGTCCATGATTTTCAATCTAACTAGGGTACAGAAATATCATAAATTCATTCTAATATTATTAGAATTTAGTAAAATCTGGTAATCCGGCGATGGTATAAGCTTCTATGGCGCACTCATTCGAACCTCTTAGGAATCTAAAGTACCCATTTTCACCCCAGTTTTCATTCCAGGAATTGGCAATCAACCAGTACTTTACGTCATTTTCCACACCCCATCCTATGATTTTTACTGCATGTGATCCTTCAAAATCTCCACTAACGTGTTGGTATATTCCTAAAATGACAGTAGCTGTCATATATTATGTTGGATGGACAATAGCTTTTTATTAATAGTTGAAAATAGAATTATAAACATTTCAATTAAAATTTCTTTAAGTTCATCTCGAAAAGGGCTGAAAAATATAAATAAAATGTTTTTTTTTCAAATTTCGTAGAAACGGTAAGGACTTCGAAAAAAATTTCAATAAAAGCTGTCTTCTAGCTTCTAGCCACCCTATCTTGGTTAATTTTGATTTGAGCCAAAAAAGTATAGAAGCCAATTTTATGTAAAATTGGACGTTCTCATAGACAAACAAATAAAAAGAGACTGACAAATCTCATGGTAAAGAGTGGGACCGCGTTCCCGTAGCGCAACTCAGAATAACAATTTTGAAACCAATTAGCAGGACCATGGCAGAACGTACGTCTTTATTGCTATCTCTCTTTATTATGTGTGTTTTATATGAAAAAGAAAGAGATAGGTATAAAACGTATCGTAAGACATTATCGCAAATTCTGGCTGGCGGAAAATTTAAATTAGCCATTATTAGTAGTATTCTTTCATTCTGAAACTGAAAATTTTCACTTATAATATCACAAGAGCTTAAATTATTTTCGGAATTTTTTTTGAGGGCACGAATATTTTGAAAATTATCCCGAGTCGAAGACGGGGGATAATTTTCCTAAAATATTCGTGCCCGAAAGAAAATTTCCAGGAATAATTTAAGCTTGCGTGGTATTCGGTAAGAAAATTTCACACCTAAATTTGAAAAAAATATTAATCCAACATGACATTTTAAAATAATTTCAATTTGTTAAGTTGGCCAAGGTATTGATGTTTTGACATATTATGTGTTTTGTCATTTTTGTTTGCGATTCTGTCATTAAGCTATTACTAGTTTTAAAACGTCTGTACGTAGAGTAAGAAGTGTATAGCGAAATGTCGCGATTTGGAAAAGTAAACCAACAAGTCATTAAAGAAGAAATTGAAAATATAAAACCAGATAACACCCGAAAATCAAAATCAAGTGTATATCCATCATATTTCGTTAAATAGAAAAATACCAGCTTTAGTTAACTAAAGGCGGCAGAACTATATTTTTTAGAACATGGCAATTTCGAAGAAATTCATATGTAGGTATATCTAACATATTTCCTTAAATAAAAATATTACCAACCTTAGTTACATCAAATGCTAAAACTCAAATGGGTAATATTTCAATATATAGACATTGTAGTTCATTCACATTATGATTGTAGATCTTATGTTTACCTTTTCAACTGTCAAAAAATTTCCACTAAAGTTTCGTGGCGCCTCGAAAAAATTTCCGGAAATTTTTTCAGTTGCCATGGTAACTAGTCAACATTAAAGCATGTTATTGGTTGAAAAGTAGAGGTGTGAAATTTTCACTTAAACTAATTTATTCCCTATACCACGTAAAGGGAAGGTGATGTAGGGAATAAATCAATTTAGTGAAAATTTGCAGTTTCTTTCAGAACGAAAGAATACTACTATTATAAGGGAAATTATAAAAAAGGCAAAATTGTACTGTTTTATAAACATATTTATTTATACATAAAAATAAATAAACTTTTTATAATATAATAACAAAAAATAACAGGGTTTATTCCATCCACCTACCAATTTTAAATGAAGAAGAACTGACTGTTGCAGGAAACGATCGGCCAATTTTTTTAAAGTATCATTTTCGAAAAAACTGCCTAATTGCAATATCAAAGTGAATATCCAAGCAAAGAAGACTTTACGAGAATCATGATCCTGAACCATATTCAAGTCCAGTTTTAATCCTAAAAGAAAAGTAAAATAGGTATATTAATAAAGTTTCTGGTTACTCTAAACCAGCTAAAAACTACCTACCAAAACAATTAAAAAAATTGTATTAATTTGTTATGTTAAGAGAGGTTCGAAATATTTTTGACACTACTACTTCTACTTTTTTCTTAATAAGATGATAAATATAACTACTTACGTTTATTTTACCGGGTGTCTTTAACATATCTATCAGAGAAAGGGGGCACCAATACATATAAAAAATAGATGATACGGGCTCCTGCAGCAAATAAAATAACAAATAGTATAATCTAAAATTATAAGTAACAAAATATAAATACCTATCTGGAATAAAGGAATTTGGGTTTACCGGAATTTGTTCCCTATCCATATTCATAAGTCAATAAAATGGAGAGTTTAGAAAAAAAGGTAAATCACCAAAAGAAAAATTAGCAAACATGACGAATTGTCACGATGTTGTCATCTTGGTTGTCATGATGACGAAAAAGAAAGGCGATTGTTCTAATTTCTATTTAGAAATTACGTTTCTATTTAGAAATTACGTATGCAATGCGCAGATCAACATAAATAGAACGAAATTTTGCGTTTTCAGTTGCGTTACGGGAACGTTGTCCCTCTCTTTGCCATTTAATTTGCCAGTCTCTTTTTATTTGTTTGTCTATGGACGTTCTGTATTTTCTGTCATTTTATGAATGTCGTTTGTCGATTTTACATTAAATGGTTACAAAAATCTAACCAAAATCAAATTAAAATAATTCAAATCAACCAACCTGACTGATAGGATAAGAAATCTGCATAGACACTGAAAGAAGTAGCCAAGGGTCCATTTTTTAAAATTTCCAACTGCATTTGAGTTTCTCCAACGAATATGTTGGGATGTAGTCCATAAGTGTGCTCGCTTAGGTAGTCCAAACTAGTGTCGTCGCACTGTTTGATACAATCTGGACTATCAACGTAGTCTATGCATTTGTGGGGGTGATCTTCACACGAGGGCAGAAAATAAGATTTACAACCCTGAAATTTAGTTATTTTTTATTGGGAGACTTGTTATTTTTAAGATTGAAATTTGGAGGTATATATTATATTACAAAAATCTGCTAGCTCGATCCTGTCGTGTTTAGCCATACCCAAAATTCCAAACACACGTGCTTTGATTCGGATTTAAGCGGGGGTTCTACAGCTTCTGCCGCATCCCGCATTTCGACCTCCATATTGCGCGATTTTGCCATTCTTCCTGGTTAATAGCTCTGTCTCTCATGTACTGGTCTACTCCATCTAACCATGTAGTTGTAGGTCTTCCTCTTTTCCTTCTGCTTTGGGGACGATACTCCATTGCCCTTTTTTGCCATCTTTCCCCTCCCATTCATTTTACGTGCCCATACCGTAGTAGCTGTCTCGATTCGATGTTGTCGGTGCTGGTATATATTCACCTTGTTCTTTGCCTGATCTCCTCATTTCTAATGTGTTCCATCCTTGATATGCGACATGCTCTTCTGAGAAAGTCCATCTCCACTGACTCGACCATCCTTCTTTCTTTTGCTGTATATTGCCAGCATTCGGCACCGTATGTTAAAATTGGATCTACGATTGCTTTGTAAATCCTTATCTTTGTTTGGATGGATGTTTTATTTAACCACAGGAGAGGGTTTAAAAGACCGATTACTTTCTTACCTTGTTGAACTCTACTATGTATATCTTTCTTGGAGTTCCCTTCTTCAGATATAATACTTCCTAAATATTTATATTCGCTACATCTTTTAATTTCATGTATGTGTAGTTCAGGATCTTCAGTTTGTTCTTCTCCTACTTTCAGGTATTCGGTTTTTGTGAGGTTGATATTGAGTCCCCATCTGTCGTATTCTTCCTCAAGTTTCCTCAACATATAGTCGGCATCCTCCTCACAACCTGCAACAATAACTTGGTCGTCTGCAAAGAACAAGGTCGATAGACAGTGGTTGTCAATCTCTATTCCCATAGCTCTACTCTTCCTTCTCCAGTTTTTCAATGCCTCCTGTATATATATTTTAAATAAGGTAGGTGATAAACTGCACCCCTGTCTAAGTCCTTTAGATGTCAGGAAGGATTCCGATAGGAACTTCCCCTGTCTGATCATACTTTTTGAATTTTTGTACATATTCCAGATTGCATTAATATATGTTTTACTCACATTTGCCTCAACCAAGATTTCAAATAATTTCTTCAAAGGCACCGTGTCATAGGCTTTCTCTAAATCTATAAATACCAGATGCGTGTCCAAATTTCGAGCTCTCCTTTTTTCAATTATTTGTTGTAACACAAATATGTTGTCTGTACAAGAACGCCCAGCGCGGAACCACCTTGTTCTTCTATTTCTTCAAAGCTCTCTTCTACTCTCTCTTTTATTATCCTGCCATACAACCTTCCCATTGAGCTTGTCAAACTAATGCCTCTGTAGTTGCTACATCTTTTTTGTCTCCTTTCTTAAAGATAGAGCTGGTGTACGCCAGGTTCCAGTCTTCAGGAATGTTTTCGTTTTTTATCAGGCATCTGTTGAAGATATATCAGCTAGTATTTCCAAAAAATATATCGGGTCCCTGCTTTATTAGCTCAATGAAAATGTTTCCCGGCCCCGCAGCTTTTCCATTTTTTGAGTTCTTCAATGCTTTCTTTATCTCGTTTACACTTATTTCATTTACATCTATATCTATTGCGTTTTTCAAATCTGGCACTTCTAGTTTGAATTCTGTCCTGTTTTCTGTCAGTAACTGTTTGTAATGGTCTTCCCACTTTTCCATGCTTATAAGTTCTAGTTTACTGTTTTGCTTTTCGTCTCTTCTAAGGTTCCTTATTGTCTTCCACGCTTCTGACACTCTTGTACCTCTAATATATCTTTCCACTCTCTCACATTTGGTTTGCCACATTTTGTTTTTGCTTTTAGCTACTTCGCGTTTAACCATTCTATTTAATCTTGCATATTCTTCTCGGTCGTGGTCGCTGTGGGTACTAAGCCATTTCTGGTAGGATCGCTTTTTTTCTTCTATAAGTTTTTTTAAGTTTTCAGACCACCATTCTGGTTTTTCCGTCGTTTGCTTATCTTGTTGCCCTATCACTTCTTCAGCTGCTTCGTGAATGCATTGTTTTGTTTGTTCATACAACGTTTCAGCGCTTACGTTGTCCCTTCTTATATATGCTAGTTTATTGGCTAGTCTTAGTTTGTACAGAAATCGTGTCGACTCTTGCATAAAACTTTCTAAATTGTATTTTTTTGTTTCTACTTGTACGTATCTGTCGTGTATAGTTCTATCTACTACAGTGTACTAAAAACCATTGATGTAAGGGCTTATCGTGGAGCAGAATGTGGATCGGACCATCATTTGGTGGTATCAGAAACAGTAGTAGAGTACAGAAAGATGTACAGGGTGTCCCATTTTGGTTGAAATCATACGGTATCTCCGTTATTAGTGAAGATAGAAGGGTGCGGTTTGCACAAACCTGTCTCACTTTTTGTCAAACGGAAGATGCCGTAAACAAAATTTTCATAGCCCTCTTCGTTTCCGAGCTACAGGGTTTTTGAAAATTTTGCAATTTGGGACACCTCCTGTATCTCTGTTACTGTTAAAGCTATCGAGAAGGTGAAAACTGTTTATTGTAGAACTTTTTACGTAGAATACAGTGGCGTAGTCTGTTTTCTACCAAAAAATATTTTTGAAAATATGAACTAAAGTTATGCTTTTTTAAATGGAACACCCTGTATATTTATAAATCATATGATCTGTCTTGCCATAAGCTTCTCAAAAATATATGTCACTCTATATTTATTTTCACTATTTACTGCAATATTTAAAAGTTTTTATTAAAAGATCATATTTATTAGTAGGCCATGATTGATAATAAAAGAAACTAAAGAATTATTAAAAGTATACTGCTATCTGTCTCTTGTTTTATTTTGGGAGCCGCTAATAAATTCTTTATATATTAGGGAAACTTAACTCTCTACCGCTATTTGTAAATCTTGGAATACGTGTATACGTAAGAATAATCTATCGTATCGGAAATTTTAGATATTCCTCTAGCTAATTTACGTGAACTATACTTTCAGCAAGATGGGGAACATTCCCCCTCATAACTATGGAAATATTAGAATATTGTTAAATTATTATTTTTCAAATCCATGAATTGGAACCAATAAACGCATATTGATAGCCTCCTCCATTCCCGGATTTCGCCGTTCTCGATTTCTGATTCTGGGGATTTTTGAAATACGAAATATATCGTGGGCACTACAACAATGTCGAACGCCTGAAAAATGCTTTAATAATTCAAGATTTAGATACTTGCAAACCCATCCCGTTATAAAAAAAAAGAAAAATATATTCACAGTTTCAGTGGTAACAGTTATTTTAAAAGTAAAATATATCAATCCCAAATAAATTTTAATATGTGTATGACTATTTTAGTAAATACCATTTTGATTTTTTGTTATTTATCACGGCCTACTAATAAGAAAATGATATATTTTAAATATTGCAGTAAATAGTGAAAATAAATATAGAGTGATATATATTTTTGAGAAGCTCGTAGCAAGACAGATCATATGATTTATAAATATACAGGGTGTTCCATTTGAAAAAACATAACTTTAGTTCATATTTTCAAAAATATTTTTTTGGTAGAAAAACAGACTACGCCACTGTACTCTACGTAAAAAGTTCTACATTAAGCAGTTTTCGCCTTCTCGATACCTTTAACAATAACAGAGATACAGGGGGTGTCCCAAATTGCAAAATTTTTGAAAAGACCCTGTAGCTCAGAAATGAAGAGGGCTATGAAAAGTTTGTTTGCAGTATCTTCCGTTTGACAAAAAAGGGGAATAGGTTTGTGCAAACCGCACCCTTCTATCTTCACTAATAACGGTGATACCCTATGATTTCAACCAAAATGGGACACACTGTACATCTTTCTGTACTCTACTACTGTTTCTGATACCACCAAATGATGGTCCGATCCACATTCTGCTCCACGATAAGCCCTTACATCAATGGTTTTTAGTTTTGAGTTTTGTCGCTGTATCAAATAGTCAATTATGGAGCGTAGCTGGCGACAATAATACAATAATACGGATATATTTATACATTTTTTTATATATATACAATTTATACATTTGTGTAAAAATACCTAGTCAGTTTTACATAAAACGTTAAATGCCGAACGCTTATTTTGCTACTGTTTCGGACTACTGAAATGAAATCTTAAGGTTTTTAATTTGTGTTAATGAAAAACTGTCAATTAATGTGACAAGCTGGTGGTACCTGATCAGTTCTGTTATACAATCCTCCAGTAACGTATCCTGTGTCGTTCCATTGGAACCACGGGTTCTCAACCCAGCCTCCTTTGCAGTTATTGCCCACCGTGCAAGTTAGAATATCTTGAGCAGATACTAGAGTTTTTCTTTCTGCATCGGAGTGGATACAGATTCTGTCAGACATCGCCTCGGCAGCAGAAAATGCCTAGAAATTCATCAGATTTTATTACTATAAATCTATTAAAACCAGGGTTGGAAAAAATCATGATTTTTAAAAAAAAATCGAAAAAATCAGATTTGCCTATTTGATTTAAATCAGATTTTTTTGATTTTAATTCAAAACAATATTTAAATCGGATTTCCAAATAACTAGGACTTATTTCCAATTAAAGTCCTATCCTAAATAGCTAAATCTTTATAACTCTGCCCGTTATCGATAACATTAATAATTCTAGGGTGCGTTTGTCATTTTTCCACATCGGTCACCAATATATTTCGCAAAAAAGTCGCTCGCTTCAGATCAAAAGAATTTTTTTTTCAAACGTCTCAAAAGTATATTAATTTTTGTCATTTTAACGCCTAGGTATAAAAGTAAAGTACTGTTACGCCTAAGCACAAAAGTACAAAAAATATATTGTTGCTCGATTCCTGTTTATATTACTTGCAATGTTTGAAATTGATTAAAAATGATTTGTAATGTTTTAAAAAAAATAGTATGTATGTTCTATTAGGAGTAAAAATGTACTTTTTGTGCTTCCTCGTAATGTCGGAATAGCTTTACGATGGTCCTTCAAAGGTACAGCATCATCAAAAAAAAGTATAATTTTTACTGCTAATAAAACAATACGTTATTGTTCGGAAATACTTACTTACTGCAGATCAAAATGTCGGTAAGAATTTGGAAAAATACAATCATTTCAAAAAAAAACAACATATTTCCTGACAACGATTATTATTATAGATTCTCGGGAATGAAGATATAGTCTTTATATCAGAAGAACCTAGTTCTGGCCGTAGACTGCAAATGATATGTATTCGAACAGCGAATTTTTGTCACTTATACGTAGATAAATTTTAAAATAAATCCCTGCGTTTAGCGGTCTAATGGATTCACACGATATTACTTCAAAAATCGATCCAACATTTAAATTGATGAATATATATTTTTATATAGTTTTAAAACATTTACGATTACTTTTCGATTTATTATCTGTTATATATTTTATAGAAATATTTTTTTATAGTTTTCTAGGACACATTTTTATAACTTTTACAGTTATTTTTTTATTTATAATAAAGTTTTAATAAAATTTTTTTTTTTTAAATCAATGATTAAAATTAAAAAAATCACTTGATTTAAATCATTTGATTTAAATCATGCCAACCCTGATTAAAACTAGTGATGAAAAAGACTAAGAACAAGACTTCGTTGGTCTTGCAGGATTTATGCTTGATATTAGTCTTGTTGCAAGATTCTAATCTCTCACAATAAATCTGGCTCATTATTAATCAAAACACAATCACAGTTATTTTTTATACAAGACGACAAAAAGGTATTTTATCGTCGTGTATACAGGGTTGTTCACCGCATACGACACGGAGTATTGTAGCTAAACGATTAAATTTTTGCAAATTGTAAGTTTTGGGTTCGATGAAGGACTATTTGAGGTACAATTTAAAAATAATTTTACAAGATACAGAGTGTCCCAAATAAATAAAAAATATCAAAGTTGTATTTTTTTAAATGGAACACCCTGTATATTATTACATTTTTAGTTTCTACGATTAAAATAAAGGTAAATTTGATTAAGGTTTATTATACTTAAACCTTACCGTTTTTGAAATATTTTCAATTTTGTGAAATTGCAGTAAAAATTTTAAGGCTTCATTTCTCCAAGGGTATCAAAGTTTTTAATACTAAATATTTACTGAAGTTTATTTACTGATCAGTTATTGTGTTGCAATAATAAAAAATAATACTACCTTATACAGAGTGTCTAAAATTGATTTTAAATAATTATTAGCTTCAAACGGCAATAACTTGTTTAATTTAAATGGAACACCCTGTATATTTACGAGAATCAGATGCACAATTTAATTGTCTATCAAATTATATTATACCATTTTTTACCTATCTCTTTAAGTTTCCGTAGAAAATGCATTTTTCTTGTAATTTAGAACTTATTTATCAATATACCCATGGACTATTGACATTTTAGATTATTTTTAAAGATGTATCAAATTTTTAAAGAGACAGATACTAATATTGTCGATATAATTCGTTTATTTCATTAAAAAATAAAAAAAAACTGTTTAAATATTTGTTAAAGAGGACCAATTAATATGATTCCAGTATTCAAACTACATTAACTGACTGTTTGCGTTGATTAATAATAATTGCTCCAAATACTAAAAAACTGAATTTTGCATGGGCATTAGACAGTGTGATAAAAAGTAACATCTTAAAAATGATATTTCATTTTTTAATAAATGCTTATTTATAACAACAAAGGCTTTAATTTGATAACTTATTATTATATTGATTTCTGACTCAAAAATCCACATTTATTTATAATAATTTATTAGCGAACACAATTAAGTATGTCATTAATTAGTATATGGGCGGAAATAATGGTGTTATATTTAATTAATGGTATACCCTTTTATAAAGATTTAAATAGTTTTCTTTTTGCATACAAATGGGCTAGTAATATTATCGTTTTGCTAAAAACGATAATATTACTAGTCTGTACATTTTGTACATTTGTTGCTTTAAAAACAATCTAAAATGTCAATATTCCATAGATATATTGATAAATGAGGTCTAATTTAGAAGAAAATGCATTTTCTACGAAAACTTGAAGGGATAGGTAAAAAATGGTATAATACAATTTGATAGACAATTTAATTGTGCATCTGATTCTCCTAAAATATATAGGGCATTCCATTTAAATTAAAGAAGTTATTGCCGTTTGAAGCTAATAATTATTTAAAATAAATTTTTAGACACTGTGTATAAGGTACTATTATTTTTATTATTGCAACACAATAACTGATCAATAAATAAACTTCATTAAATATTTAGTATTAAAAACATTGATACCCTTGGAGAAATGAAGCTTTAAAATTTTGACTACAATTTCACAAAATTGAAAATATTTCAAAAACGGTAAAGTTTAAGTATAATAAACCTTAATCAAATTTACCTTTATTTTAATCGTAGAAACTAAAAATGTAATAATATACAGGGTGTTCCATTTAAAAAAATACAACTTTGATATTTTTTATTTATTTGAGACACTCTGTATCTTGTAAAAATATTTTTAAATTGTAGCTCTAATAGTCCTTCAACGAACCCCAAACTTACAATTTGTAAAAATCTCATCGTTTAGCTACAATACTCCGTGTCGTATGTGGTGAACAACCCTGTATAAAACAATATTTTTTCCATAGCGAGTTACGTTTTAAAAGATATTCAGAAATTATTATTTCAAGGAATTTATTACAGGAGTAGGAAAAATATTGTGCTGGATTGGCTTACCCAACATGATCCACACTGCGATTGATCCCTGATCAAGCCGATCACTCCAGCACACTCAGGCCAAGCATCTCTAGCATCAAACGATTCCGGTATATCTTTATTTTCATCGTGAACTTTTACGGTTATGTTTTCTGGATTTTTGAACCCTTTGGAGCCTGTAGCCAGTATTTTGGCCAACTCGTAATCTTCAACATCAAAATATCTTCCTGCTTTCCATGTTGACTGCTTTGAGTTGATTTCCGCGATGAATTCATCCGATAATGGATGAAGTTTTTCTGCAAAAACAACAGAAAATGAAACAAGGAGCACTAGGTTGGATATAAGGTTCATGATTGAATGGTTCTGATATAAAATATGACGTGTTATTTCCTTAAGTAGTAGTGATTGTGTTTGAATAGCATGACGTACATAATTTTAAAGTGTTTTATTGGTGATTTTTTTAAATAAAATATAATTTGAATTGGTTGGCTTTGTCTAAAAAAAAATGAAGTGTATCTGATTGATAGTAAAAAGTCAAGTCATATAAAAATATGACAATGATACTTCTCTTGATTTGTTTTTAATTTAATAAAATATACATGATCTTTAAAAAAATAAATAAATAAATAAATAAATAAATGCCTTTATTGTCAAAACATTTTTCAATTTGTAGACAAAGGTAAACTAACAAACAAAGTAAAAAGAACAAGGTACACAAACAAACAAAAGATAATACAAAACATTATACAAATAATATTGTCAGTCTTATTGTTAAAATAAACATTTATAAATGTTTATAATGTCAAAGAACAAAAAAATAAAAATAATATTCAAAAATATTTAGCTAGTTTATAGTAAAATATCAATGACCTCTAAATAAATTCATTTCGATGTCATTAGTAAATATAGCAATAGCAAATATTAGACCAGTGTTTACAAGATCAAATTTGATTTTCAAAATATAATTCATTTACGGCGTAGAAAGCCTGGTCTAGTAAATAAGAGTTCAATGCTTTGCGAAATGAAAAAAATGATGTTATGGATTTGATTTCAAATGGCAGGTGATGTGTGCATTTTTTTCGAGTTGTATAATATTGAACTTTTAACTAACTCTGAGCGTGGGGTAGGTAGATAAAGATCTTGCTCCGCGTTCCTGAGCGGATAAGTGTGAGATGGCCTTTCTTGAGAAGCTGATACATGTTTACGTATTAGGCAAACGGATTCAAATATAAATAAGGAAGGAAGAGTCAATATTTTTAATTTTTTAAAAAAGTCCCGGCAATGAGTTCTGCTGTTTAGTCCCAGTGAATATCTAACAGCTCTCTTCTGGAGCTTGAAAATGCGGTCAAATTGAGTCGCACAACACGTACCCCAAAATGGAAGGGCATACCTGAGGTGCGACTCAAAAAGTGCATAATAAACAGTTCTAGCCACTGCCAAGTTAAGCTCCTTAGAAACAGACCTTAATGCAAAACAGGCAGAGCTCAATTTTTTCGACAAAGCTTCGATATGTATGTCCCATTTCAGAGAATTGTCCACAACAAGCCCCAAGAATTTTACAGATTTGACGACGTCAATGGTGGTGTTGTTAAGTACAAAAGGCTGCAACGAGTTTTTATACGACAAAGCTTTAGTTTTAGAAATGTTGAGACTCAGGAGGTTCGAATCGCACCAAGATTTAATGGTGATTAAGTTATTTGATATAATCCTATGAAGTGCCGTGATGTCCTTGTTGCTCCAAGTGAAGCTAGTGTCGTCCGCAAAAAGACAAAAAGACACAAAAAGACATCTTAGAGAGTCTGTAGTCTGTATAATATATTTTTCTTTGTGAATTTCCCTCACAAAATCATTTACTTACAATTTATATAGTCATATATTTGCAAAAAATATGATAATATTCAAGAAACTTTATTTAACACAAAAAAATACAAGTGTTTAGAATTTGGTGAAGTCCGGTAGTCCGGCTGCAACGAAACTTTCAATGCCACATTCATCGGTTCCTCTCAACATGCGGAAGTAGCCATTTTCACCCCAACGCTCGTTCCAGGAATTGGCTATCAGCCAGTATTTGACGCCATTTTCCACACCCCAGCCAATAATTTTCACTGCATGGCCCCCTTCGAGGTCCCCAGCGGTGTATTGGTAGATTCCTGTAACAAAACTGAGTGTTTGAAACTTATATTTGTCACATATCGTAAAATTGAAACATTACTGAGCATTTCAAAGACCTCAATTGATATCATAGAGTCAATTGATGTCAAAAAACTTTCCATTGGTTTAACGTGAGGAACTCAAAAATATATATTCAGTATTGTCAGTGATATTAAATTCTGGATTTACTTCTATGAACGCAATTTTGAAGGTACAGATGCGAAGAAGCATTAATCTTTGTAGAGAATACTTCGGAAAACAATAGCATTTAAAAGTTATCTACTAGACTAACCTGATTTATATGAGACAAAATCTTGGTAAACATCAAAAGCGGTTTCGACTGGCCCATTTTTCAAAATTTCCAATTGAATTTGTTTTGCTCTCGAAACGCTATAGGCTTCCAGGCCGTAGGTTTTTTGTGCACTGTATACTACTGAAGTGTCATCACACTGTTCCACACAACTTGGAGTGTTAACGTAGTTGGTACACTTGTTGGGATGGTCTTCACAGTTGGGTAAGAAATACGACTGGCAACCCTGAAAAAAAAAACAATATAAACCTTGATATCTATGATCTGATCGTTAGTTTTTTGGGGATTTTGGAGGAGATATAACAATAATTTAAGTTAATTTAAGACGCTTACTTGAGAAGTGTTGTTGTAAAGTCCTCCAGTAACGTAACCTTTTTCGTACCATAGGCTCCAAGGAGCGTCTATAGAACCTCCATCGCACCCATAAGATAACGTGCATGTCAAAATGTCTTGGGAAGAGACCAGAGTCTTCCTTGTAGCGTTGGAGTGAATGCAGATCCTGTCTGACATAGCTTCGGCAGCAGCGAAAGCCTGCAAATATATATAAAACAGAATAATTGCATTAAAATATACGAAAATATACGAGGATAATCAGCTACACACACCGGAAAAATCTAGGGATATCATTTTATTAAAGTTAAAAATAAATGTTTTGAATAAACAACCACATATTTGTAGGCCGATTCTTTCTACTTCGATTGAAACGAAGTAGTCACCCCCAAGTTATTTCTAAATTGGGGATATTTGCAGAAGTGTTTGTGCATTTTTTGTCAAATGTATAAAAAGCACCTAGCATCAATTGTTCGAATTTAACCTGTACTGGCTATGTTTTTATGATAACTGGCCAGAATTCATTCAAATAACTCTGTTTAGTATTAAACGACATTATGGAGCGTAGACATCTTAACAGAGACGAAATGCTAAGGGCTATGGGTATACTCGAAGCTGGAATGCGCCAAATCGACGTAGCTAGAGCATTAAATACAAAGCAAAGTGTAATATCGCGATTAAGTGCACGCTACCGTGAAAGTGGTGATGTTGCTGAAAGGCACACAGGGCGACATCGCATTACTACCCCTCAGCAAGATCATTTTTTACAATTAAATGCTCGACGCCGACCGACTCTTACAGCACCAGAGCTTAGTTTAATTCTCCAGGAAACACATAATGTAACCGTTAGTTCTGACACTGTTCGCAATAAATTAAGGGAGGTCAACTTAAGAAGCAGACGCCCCTGGAGAGCTCAACCCTTAACGAGAGGAAATCGAGAGGTACGATATTTGTGGGCTCAAGATCATGTTCAGTGGTCGAATGAACAATGGGCCAATGTTCTCTTCACGGATGAGTCACCTTTTAGAATTCATCCGGATTCGAGAAAGCTTAGGGTATGGAGAGAAACGGGAAATCTTATTCTGTTGGATCATGTTCAGGAAGTGCACTCTTATCAAGGTGGAAGTGTTATGGTCTGGGGAGGAGTCCAGTTAGGCCGAAAAACCGATCTCGTTTTTCTTGAAAGGTTTCTAACAGGAATCACATATCGTGATTTAATTCTTGAGCCTGTCGTGTTACCATATGCCAATGATTTGGGAGAAACTTCATTCTCATGCATGACAATGCACGGCCTCATACAGCCAGAGTGGTAAGTGAGTTTATCAATGCTCATCAATTAAACATCTTACCCTGGCCGGCACAATCTCCTGACCTCAACCCCATCGAGCACGTATGGGACGCGGTCCAAAGAAGAATTTTGAGAATGGGTATGCCTCGTGAAACTTGTAGGGATCTGGTTCGGGCCGTTACTGACGATGGCTGGATAAAATTGTAATATCCCTAGACTTTTCCGGTGTGTTAGAACAAAAGAGAATAACAAAGAACGAAGACATTCTAATAAAAAAACAGACATTCTAATAAAAAAACAGTGGAAATAGTAGAAAAATATTTGGGACAACTAATACACAGAAAGAAACTCTAGAAATAAAAAAAATATTTTAAAACAAACAGCTATCTAAAAATGAAATATTTTGGTTGTATCAAAGAAAAGTAAGAATTCGAAAGAAATAATTATATGCAGTTTAACCAGACGCATATAAATAAACGCATTTCTATTCTTCTAACGAATTTTTTACAAATTTTTACGAAAAAAACCTACCCAGCAAGCTCCACATCTGGACTGATCTCTGATCAAACCGATGACGTCAGCACATTCAGACCAAGCTTCTCTGGAATCAAATGATTCAGGAACATCATCAGATTCATCGTGAACCTTTAATTTCAGAGCATCTCTGTTTCCTATTCCTTTAGTTCCGGAAGCCAGAACTTTCACCAAATCGTAATCTTCAATTTCGAAATTTCTTCCAGCTTTCCATGTTGATTGTTTCGCGTTGATTTCGTTGATGAATTCGTCAGAGAGCGGATGAAGATGTTTTCCTGCAAAAACTGCAGAGACTGTCACAAAGAGACACGCTACTGCTAAACTTTTCATTTTGAGGAAAAAATTTGTTCTGAACTGATGTTATTGGAATGATATTCTTTATATAGTTCATAGCCAGACAATGTATTTTTCAAGAGATCCTTGAGATGAAGCAAAATGATAATGTATTTACGCAAATACTAATAATATTGATAAAAAAATATACAGGGAAGACCAGTAGTGTTCATATAACGCTTCAATCAAGTGTTTAATTTGATGCTTTCATTCTAATCTGTTTTATAGAACTCTAGCTGTAACATTGAAATGAAGTGAGGAGATCTCTTTTTGAGAATCTTGTGGTACGGATTACTGATTGACCGATTGATCTGGAATGATTGAAAAAAGGATTAAAATTTCAACATATTTGAAATTTTCATAATACATAGTCAAAAATACCCTTTTATTTCAAGGACTTAGATTGGGAATATTTATTCTACACGCCAAATTCTTTGGTATGTACAGAGTGTCACATTATAGCTAGTATTTGCTACTAGTTTTCGTGAAATTTATATCGATGTCATCAAGATTGTCAAACCATATTTCCCTCGATGTTTCCTTTGTGATTTGCCACCAAACATCGATTTTTTTCACAAAACAAGAGCATTTAAGCTTTTAAAGGATTATATTATTCATAAACTACATAAAATTTCCTACAAATTTTGAAATTTTCACAATTTTATCACTTTGTTTTCTATTCTTCTGGGCGCCCTTGAAACCTAGTTTAAAAAACACAAAAATGGTCAATTTTTCGACTTTTTTCATAAAAATTGTCGATTTTGTCGTTTGATAGTCAAAAAAGTCAGTTTGATACAACTAGTGTTCATGTTATCTAATTAAAAAAAACGCAAAATTGAAGAAAATATTGCATTTTTGACACCTCTAGTTATCTTTCAAAATATCAGGTAACTAAAAAAACTGATTTTAATTTCTAATATAGGTTTTTTACATTCAATCCAGTGGTGTAGTCAGATTTCTACTGTGATTTCTCATTATTTAAATGTTACTATAGGTTTTTTAAATGTTTACCTTGTATATTTTGTAATATTAAAGTCGTTTTGTAATGTAAAAGTATTGTGATGTAGAACTTCCTAGTAAACAATAATTTACCCTGTATGTTGCTGGATCAATATAACTAGTTTGTTTTTAGATAAAAACTATAATTTATTTATTCTTTAATTTATAGTATGATCAGTTTTAAATAAAAAAAAGTATCATTGATTGGTTTTATTGTCTTTAAATATTTTACATAGTCTGTAATCTGTATAACAAATTTTTCTTTGTGAATTTACTTCACACTATGATTGTTTTACAAGAAACTCTATGTAACACACAAAAAAATAAGTGTTTAGAATTTGGTGAAGTCCGGTAGTCCAGCAACCACTTCGCTTTCAATATCACATTCATTAGTTCCTCTCAACATGCGGAAGTAGCCATTCTCACCCCAACGCTCGTTCCAGGAATTGGCTATCAGCCAGTATTTGACGCCATTTTCCACACCCCAGCCAATAATTTTAACTGCATGGCCCCCTTCGAGGTCCCCAGTGGTGTATTGGTAGATTCCTGTAATAAAAAAACGACGAGTTATTTTTTTCTGAAGTGCTTCCAAAATGATGGTGGCGATATTTGTCTCGAAAGTGAGTCATATAGCAACAATTCTTCTGCAATATCAAAGACCAGTAACTGCTGATTGGTACCTATCTATTTGTTTGCCAGGAGTAATTTGAATTTCAAAAATCCAACCCTCAATGCCGAATGATACTCCACCAAACTTTGAATTGTAAACCTCGAAATTTAAACTGCCTGGTCAAAGGTTCCAGTCTTCAAACAAAAAGCAATTTTGAAGGTACCAACAAGCGGGTGGAATAAATTCTTTCAGAATTAGTTCCAATAAACGCAAAAATGCATTATTCTTAAAAGCAATAAGCAAAGCAATTCTATAAAAATGACCAGGCTAACCTGATTTGTATGAAATGAAATCTTGGTAAACATTGAAACCAGTTTCAACAGGTCCGTTTTTCAAAATTTCCAATTGAATCTGTTTTTCTTTTGAAAATCCACTGGGTTCCAAACCGTAGGTTTTCTGGGCACTGTAGAGCAGTGAAGTGTCATCGCACTGTTCCACACAATCTGGAGTGTCAACGTAATCGGTACACTTGTTGGGATGGTCTTCACAGCTGGGCAAGAAATATGATTTGCAACCCTGAAAAAATCAGTGTTTAGATTCATATCAATGATCTGATCTTTAGTACAACTTTCTAAATATTTTCGTACGATTTTTGTTGTTTTTTGAGGAGGTGTATCAATGTTTTAGGTTAATTTAAGGCACTTGCTTGAGAAGTATTGTTGTAAAGTCCTCCAGTCACATAACCGTTGTTGTACCATTGTTGCCAAGGCGAATCTAAAGAACCTCCATAGCATCCATTATATGGCGTACATGTCAAAATGTCTTGGGAAGAGACCAGAATTTTTCTTGTAGCGTTGGAGTGAATGCAGATCCTGTCTGACATAGCTTCAGCACCAGCAAAAGCCTGGAAATATAAAAAAAGAATAATTGCTTTAAAATATATGCAAATATACCAGGATAATCAACTAGAGTAAAGAAGGATAACAAAGAACGAAGAGATTCTAATAAAAAACACAACAGTGGTAACAGTAGAAGAATATTTGAGATTGTATCAGAGACAAAGTAAGAATTCATAAGAAATTATTGTATGCAGCTTAACCAGGCGCATATAAATGAATGCATTTTTATTCTTCAACGAATTTTTTTCAAATTTTTACGAAAAAAAAATCATTTACCCAGCAAGCTCCACATCTGGACTGATCTCTGATTAAACCAATAACATCAGCGCATTCAGGCCAAGCTTCTCTGGAATCGAACGATTCAGGAACATCATCAGAGTCATCGTGAACGTTGAATTTCAGAGCTTCCCTGTTTCTTATTCCTTTCGATCCCGAAGCCAGAACTTTCACCAACTCGTAATCTTCGATTTCGAAGTTCTTTCCAGCTGTCCATGTTGATTGTTTCGCGTTGATTTGGTCGATGAATTCATCAGAGAGTGGATGAAGTAGTTTTCCTGCAAAAACTGCAGAGACTGTCACAAAAAGACACGCTACAGCTAAACTTTTCATCTTGACGAAAAAAATTGTACTGAATATATGTAATTTGAATTATATTCTTTATATAGTTCATAATGTTTCGGACAATGTATGTTTCAAGAGATTCTCGAGATGAGGCAAAATGATAATGTATTTACGCAAATACCAATAATATTGATAAAAAAAATATACAGGGAGATACAGTTATATTAGAACGCTCCATATCAAGTTTCTAATTTGATGCTTTCATTTCAATCTGTTTTTCAAGAGCTGTGTATAAAAAGCGACTGTATAAAAAACATAATTTTATAAAATGGTGAACATCAATTTTTATAGTCTTTTCAATAAAAACGACTTCAAATAATTTTCGTTCTTTATTCTCCAATTTTGTTTATTTATCAATAATAACAACTGATAACACCATAACGACTAACTACCCATAATTCTATGCTTCCAGGAAGGAGTTGTCAACCTAGTTTTTGGCACGAAATTTAAATAATTCTTACAATTTAAAGTAGGTATTTAAATTATGTTTTTTATACAAATTTCCTATTTCAAATGTACCAGCCTTTCTTACAATCAAAGTGTTGTAATGTCCTTGAATCTTTTGAAGCAGACTTATTTTATTTTACACACCCTGTACATTATGAGTTTAACGATCGAGCAGATGCTTTAGATTTGCCAAGTAACTTATCAGTTATTGTTTTTATTTGATATTTTTTAAAAAATGTCTTGGGCTTTGAGTGGTTTTTCAATGACAAAAGTAATCGAAAAGGTAGACAGAAGTGTAATTCACTTACAGTGCGCCATTGTTATTTATATTGTTGTTTTTTAGAAGGTTGTTAGGTTTTCCCAAAACATAATATTATTACTATCAATCATACAAAAAAGCAAACGATCTAGCTAGAGAAGAATAGCTAAGACTAGACCGGGGCCCGAATTCTGCAACTTAGAAAACGCTAAGCGCTGTTAGACGCTTAATTTTCGCTTAGCACGCACTCTAAGGACTCGAACCATAGACTTAAAATAAAATATAGACTACACTATTTACATCTCAACGCGGACAGACAATATTTTTTGTACACATGTTTACTTCTGGGTACAGTCGACCGAGCCTTCCTCATCCAGCCTATGTTGTCACGTCTTTAATATTATCAATATTTTTTTTCTTGTTATACACATATATTGAGTATTAATACTACAGATTAATAAAGTAGGTTTTTAATATTCCATGATGTATTAAATAGTCCTTATACTACTAAATTATAAGTCGGATACTGTTTAAAAGGATAAGTTCTTTTTCAATATGACAACACCGATTAGAGGCGAGGGAGCCTATTCATTCATTTATTACCTTGTAGTACGTGTCGCACGTGTGCGGTAAAAGCTTTGTTGCCGCTACCTCCCGGCTGTATTAACGCATTTTCTTAGCTTGTAGTCCTTAAGTGTTTATTTTATTGACTTTTTCTGTTCAAGAACTATAAAATATGGTTCGCCAGTGCCAAATTTGCAAGAAATTTGACTTAAATAATCCATTTAAGTCTTGAAACGACTTTTGACCGGTAGACAACTCTCAATTTACCCATTGGGAGTCAGTGTTGTAGAAAGGCGCTTATTTAGGTAATATTTTAGTAAAATGTAAAATCTGAATTTTTTCTCTTACATTACATTATTTACTTACTTACATTGTAACAAAATCATAATTATAACCCTGTTAATAATTAATAATGTTTTTTATTAAAATATATTCCGGTTTTATTCTAAAATTATCTTCAGAATCTAAAATAACATACAAGAATTTTAAAATGATATTACATTATGAAACAATATTTTTAATATACCGGGTCGTCTCAAAAGTGGCTCACCCCTATAACTTTTTATTTTTCAGATAAAAAAAAACAGATTTGTATGTTAGTAGGTATATGACATAAATTAGGATTTATTGACGTATTCAATTGTTTTGGTCTCTTCCTGTTTCACCGAAATGATTACATCTTTTGATTTTTTAAAGGCACCCTCGGTATATTGCTACTTTATTCGATAAAAAATGATACTCTGAATAGAATGACATATCATATGTCAACTTTTGACATTGTCGCTTAAAAAACAAATCCTATTTTAAATTTCAATCCAGGGTGCCATGGTGGTGTTAAAAAACACTAAGTTTTAATCAAGGAGCCTTGGAAAATAATTTTGATCGTCTAATGGGTTTCGTGTCTTGTCTAGGCCGGTTAAAAGATGTACAAATCGTATTTTTAATCATACATATGTCAATTTTTTCAAATGGAACAAGGGTGACTCATTAGCATATTTGGAAAAAGCATTTTTTTATGTATATATTGATACCACACACTTGGTATTTCGAGTCAAATTGTCGTTATGAACCGCGTGTTACAATTACAATTAAACCATAGGCGAAAATGTCAAAAGTTGACATATGATATGTATGTATACCAAACCAAAAATTATGGGGATGAGCCACTTTTAGGACGCACCCGGTATAATAAAGACATCACTTAACCAGAAAAAAATTTACAACAATCATATTTTTTTTCTCTCCCTGTCGCCGATTCTATTATATCTGTGGAATAGATCCTGTTTTGATTAATATTAGGGGTTGTAAATGTTTGAAATGACTAAAATTAATAATTTATTATTAATTTCAAAAATTACGTAATTTCGATTATAACATTTCTTCTATAACGTGTATTTTATGATTTTTATCCTTTTTGGACTCTAAGACGTTTTTTCTAAACTTTTATTTAAAAAAACTGTCCTAAATCTTAATAAAATATAAAAAAATTGAAATACGATATATTTTTAATTTAATTATTGCTTCATTAAAATAAAAAAAAAATACCCGGCTATGATACGGAGAGTTCAGGTGTACTTGAGAAACGAAAGACAGTGTTGCGTTTCTCGGCAGAGTCGTCAGGGAACGACCGTTACGACAGAGACAACCTATCTATCGCTCGTGTCGCACTCGTTATAACCTAAAACAATAACACAACAATAACAAGACATTGTCTGACCGCATGTTCCAGCTATTTATGAATGAGATGCTCAGTCTATATTTTATTTTAAGTCTATGGCGCTATATCATTTGATTTAATGGTTTTAGAGATAGCTGCGGCCTGGCCGGTGCGACCTGGTCGTCAGTGTGTTCGAGCCCTTAACTACCGATTTTTAACTTAGATTTGGATTTTTTGGAAAAAAATCTTGAATTTTTTTATTTTTACTTAAAAACCCTAATATTTATAAAAAAAATACAAAAAAGATCAGGTTTCAAAATTTAAGCAAAATATTTTTTTTTTCAAAAATTACTTATTTGAAAGATAAAATATGTTTCTTTTATCGAGATCTACCAACACCGAAAATAATTGCATTTATTTAAGACTCATCCTGTATAAATAAAACACATTGTTTGTTGATTTTTTTTAATTTTATTTTAATACTTAATACAAAAAATTCGATCTATTTAGAACCTGTTAAAATCTGGCAAGGCAACCACAGCATCACTTTCAATGTTACACTCATTTGTACCTCTTAATATTCTGAAGTAACCGTTTTCACCCCATTTTTCGTTCCAGGAATTGGCTACCAGCCAGTATTTTACGCTGTTTTCCACACCCCAGCCAAGAATTTTCACTGCATGCTCACCAACATGTGAACCGTTCACGTACTGATAGATTCCTAAAATCAAAAAAACATACTTATTTTCTTTAAAACTAACTTACTTAATCTTTTTATTCAAAGATATGTCCCAATAACACGCATTTTCCATTAAAATCAATGAAATGTCGTATGATCGAAAAAAAACGGCGTCAAAGAAGGCTAGGGAATGATAATAGGTGTTAATTTTGGAAAGGTCAAGCCCTAGACGTCATTTACTTTGCCCGTTCTTCTTTATTCTTTAATGGTTTTTACAGTTGGTCTTAGGAAGTTGTAATTTATTTCTATATTGAGTAATGATGAGTTTTAAATGTATATATATGTTCCCGTCATCCCTTCGTGGGACATAGGACTTCTAAGAGATGTTTCCATCTGATCCTATTCTGAGCTGTCTGTTTGATCTCTCCCCATGTTTTCCCGACCTCTTGGGCTTCAGAGGTTACTGTTCTTCTCCAGGTATTCCTTGGTCTTCCCCTGGCACGTCTTCCCTGTGGATTCCATTCAAGTGCCTGTCTAGCTGATATCTCTGTGGGGTCTGCGCAAAATGTGCCCAATCCAGCCCCACTTTCTTTCTTAATTTCGATATCTATTCGATTTTGTGATCTTCTTCTCCACAGTTCTTCGTTGTTAATTTGATTGGGCCAGAAAATTCTCAATATTCTTCGAAGACACTTGTTAACAAACACCTGTAGGCGATCCATGAGACCACGCGTAACCTTCCATGTTTCGCATCCATAAAGCAAAATAGATTTGACATCCATAAAGCAAAATAGATAGACATTGCTATTGAAGAGCTGGACTTTAGTTTTTTTGCTATATATAGAGGAGTTCCACACAGGTGTAAGCATGCCAAAAGCTCTTTGTGCTTCCAAAATCCTTTCCTCTATATCTCTCTCTGTGCCCCCATCGCTGTGAACCATACTTCCCAGGTACTGAAATTCATCAACTCTTTCGATGGCTCGATTGGAGAGGTATAGATCTTGGTTGTTGGGAGTATTTGACCTCATTTCTTTGGTTTTCGCCACGTTGATTTGAAGACCGACATTATTAGCTTCCTCTTGGAGTCTAAGAAGTTTTTGAGACATATCCGAATGTGAATGGGAAAAGATGCATAGATCGTCTGCGTAATCCAGGTCTTCTAGCCTGCTTAACAGTCCCCATTGTATCCCTAGTGGTTCTGTAAATGCTCTATTTAGTGCTACATCCAGAACGATGTTAAAAGAAAACTATAGAAATCGCAAAACAATTTCCGATAGACGTCATCAATCATATCGAAATTGACAATAAAGCTTATAAACCTGACTGAATGAAATATTGGCAAAAATGTTTTATTTTTTGTAAAATTTAAGATACGAATTTTATTAGAAGAATTTTATTTATCGCTATGTTGGCCACATTGCGCCGCGTTGTCGTTTATTATTTGACAATTATCATAATGTGAGTCATTATTTTGTACAATATCGTGTTGTTGTTGAATATTTGGGAGTAATTCTCGTTTTTTTACCGATTTTCATAGTCTTTTTTTAAAAACTGTACTTTTAAGCACAAACAGTTCTTTTAAGAACTAAATTTTCGAGTTTTTACTACCACTATTATCGTTTAAACTAACCTGATTGATAAGAGACGAAATCTTGAAAAACGTTGAAAGAGCCTTCAACTGGTCCGTTGGTCAAAATTTCTTGCTGAATTCGTGATTCTGACGAAAATCCCTGTATTCTCTGGCCATAGGTGTATTGCGAATTGTAGTTAAGTGAGTTGTCATCACACTGTTGTACGCAAGATGGAGTCCGAACACTTCCAGAACAGTTGGAGGGCTGGCCATCACAACTGGGCAAGAAATATGACTTGCAACCCTATAAAAATTTATCAGTTGACTATATATTTATTCAACTACTTTGTCATGAATGTTATTCAGTTAGTTGTATATGACCTTCTTTTTGTTTAGGTTTAATTAAAAGAAAAATAATAAAAAACTGTATCTATACTATACTTACTTGAGAGGTGTTGTTGTAAAGTCCTCCAGATACATAACCAAATTGATTCCATTGGCTCCAAGGGTAGTCAATGTTACCCCCCTCGCATCCAAAAATGAAGGAGCAAGTTAAAACATCTTGGGAAGAGACCAGAATTTTTTTCGTAGCGTTTGAGTGAATACAAATACGGTCAGACATAGTTTCAGCAGCTGCAAACGCCTAAATATATTGAAAAATAACAATTTTATACATTGCTACAAGTTATGAAAAATAATTTTTGATATTAAGTAATGAATAAATAAGTTGATGTCATCACGAGATCTAAAATGGGACCATAATTAGAAATTGTTGAATAAGATTGCGAGTAATTACCCAAGAAGCACTGCATTGTGATTGGTCCCTGATCAAACCGATGACGTCAGCACAGTTAGGCCAAGCCTCCCTTGCATCAAAGGACTCAGGAATGTCATCAGAAACAGCGTCAACATTGAAGGCTAAAACTTCTCTATTTCTGATTCCTTTTGATCCGGAAGCCAGAATTTTCACCAATTCGTAATCTTCAATTTCGAAATTCCTTCCAGCTTTCCATGTTGATTGTTGCGCGTTGATTTGTTCGATGAACTCATCAGAGAGTGGATGGAGAAATTCACTAGCTAAAACTGCAGAAAGAAATGCTACTACAAACATTAAGCTCTTCATTTTGGATTTGAAATGATATACTGAACCAGTATTAAACGTATGTTTATCTTTTATATATATCTGCCCAGTTCAGTGTCAAAGAATTTTTGTGTAATTCTCAAGTGGTTCTTCAGGTGAGACAAATTTTTGCGCGTATACTGATAAAAAACTATTCAAACTAGGGTTGCCTGGTGACATTTATCATACTTTTGGTATTTTTTGTGATAATGTGAGTTTTTGAGTGTTTTTTTTATGAAAAAAAGTCAATAAATCTGGAGATACACGTTCTGAGATACTGAGTAATTACATAATTTTTGATTTGAATTGATTTGTATAAGTAGTTTTAAGTTTTCCAGAACATAATATTGTTATTAGAAAGATGATGATGAATATATATGTATTGAATTTTATTGTTTACTAAATTCGTACTACCACAGATTATACAGATTACAAACTTTGTTTTTTCTTTATTGTTTTTCGTGGTTCCAATTTTCGGAATCGGGCACTAGTTAGTTTACTAGTTAGCGCATATAGCACGCCCACTTATGGCCTCTAAAATTGTGCACAGCGCCTGACCGGCACAGTTATTAGAGAGATATCGGAAAACCGAATAGCGTCATACAGTATTTACGCGTACCTTATCATGGTTACGACACGGCATATAAATCACACGGCAGGCCAACTCGCTTTGGCGGGAACGCTACGCGCATACCCTTGCGCACACCGCCATTATGGGTGCCAGCCACAGAAATTAACCAGTGTCGTAGCCAGTCGTAGTCTTTTTCATCGACAACATACAGTTACGGCAGCTTTGAGTCAGTAGCGTGCGGCTTAATTTATTTCATTCTTTTCTTGAGCGATATATTTTGTTTTTTTAGTTTTATTTTTGTTTATTGTGTGATATATTTGGTTTTTGTAGTTTAGTAGTACAATGGAAGTCCGAAATTCTTTTAGGTTTAATACTCAATCATTGTCTACGGCATTCAAAGTAATTTTTATTACTAGGTATCCTGCAAAATGACAAAAAAAAGATTCATTTCTAAACTACTGTTTTTCTGATTATAGGTATCTATTTTTAATTTTTATGGATAGCTCATGACAATTCAGAGAGAAAAGAACAGAGGTCTCGTTGTTTTTTTATAAGGTCTGCCGGTTTTAATAAGAAGTTTGCCAGATCATTTTGGCAATTTTCAGTACCTGTGTGTAATATTCGGACACAAAGTTTTTTAAATGTTCTTCTAAACTCGATAAATTTATCCTGGATGGGAATAATGATAGGTTTACAAGATATTGGAATTACAGGAATTACAAGATGAAGTTGTCGTACCAGATTTTTATGAGTGCAACTGTACACTCAAATCTCGCGACAAGCTTTTATATAATATAAAATTGTGTAATGACGTTATAAGTTCATAATAAAAGTTTTAAAGAAAAAGTTTATTTTTTCTTTTTAATGTATTTAAATAAAAGCTTGTTTTTAAAAAGGTTTTTTTCTTAAATTTATTTTTTACTTTTTAACCCAAGCAGCATTTGGACGTCGGGACAACGTTGTGTCACGCGACCAAACGTCGGGGCGCAACGTCGGCACAACCTCGTGCCAACCCTAGTCTGCACTAGTTTGGAGAATAATTTTTGGGTCGAAACGACGTTGGATACCGACGTTGGCTAGAAGCCTAATTTAGTACAAACTGCAACGTTGTTTAAAATCCTAATTCACAGAAATACAAAACTAATATGGCGTCTAAGTCGCGTTTTATCCTAAATTGGGATAATTATAGTAAAAATATTATTTTTATGATTTAGTTAGAGACATATGTCAGATGGCAGTGAAGGAAAACAAAACAAAAGTATTTAAATGTGGAGGATGTTTGAAGGTCATAATTATTGAAACACTTTAACCGACTCTGTAACTCGTTACCCAAGGCAAAAAAGTTAAACGTAAACAACTTTATTGATAAATGTATTGTTTCTACTTTGAAAAATACTAATGGGCCTTAAAATTAAAGAAGTTTTAAAAATTTTCTTGAATTTTTTTTTTAGTAAAATGAGAATAATTTATTCGCAGTCGAAAAAATTGGTTCCACGTGTTTTT
Source organism: Sitophilus oryzae (assembly GCF_002938485.1). Classification (NCBI taxonomy): domain Eukaryota; kingdom Metazoa; phylum Arthropoda; class Insecta; order Coleoptera; family Curculionidae; genus Sitophilus; species Sitophilus oryzae. The sequence goes on from NW_022147078.1 coordinate 2,032,098, forward strand.
TAAGGTCAAATATTTCAAGTTAATGTATTCAAAAAGCAGGAATTGCTATTTTAGGAACGAAACATTTTCTTATTTAACAACATGGCGGCTTTCACTTTGTTGTTTTGGAGATTAAGATGGAGTAGTTCGAGTAGTCGCATACTGGACTAATAAAGTCGCAGTTCGGCCTTAACAGGTAGTATACTAGTCGCAAGATTGCCTAATAGTCATCCTAGAGTCTAGCTTGTGCCGCCCTCTATAATCTAAATAAACGAGGGAGTGGATAAACTATCGGTAATATATGTCGATATATATTTAAATTTAGTTTTATATGTACCTTTCTTATGTCCCATTTTAATTAAGTTTTTTTTATAAAAACAAAAACAGCACTGATCTGTCTGACTGAACAGAACAATGAAGTGAAAATTTAAGATTTAAGGTTATGGTTCAATACAGTTGCAAAAAGGTAGTGACTCAACGTCCTACCAACGTAAGAATAAGGAAATCTAAACAACGTTGGAATTAGTAAAACAAACGACGTTTGCATAACGTTGGAATAGGTCCTGAAACTGACGTCGGAAAACTCTATATTGTCCAACGTTGTAACTACGTTGTCCGAATCACCTAAAGATTACTTAAGCAAAAAAGGTTACAAGACAACGTTTATTCGACGTCGCAGAAGCTTCCTACTTTGCTGTAGTACTAGTCCAACGTCGGCACAACGTTATAAAAACGTTTAAATTTATTTTAATACCCAAGGTAGGGAGCTAACTATTTTTTGTAACTAATCCAACGTTGTGTTTAGTAAACATGTGGTCGCAAGTCGTGAAAATGCTACTTGGGAAGTTATGCTGGTTTCTCAGTACCCCACACTTAAACTCAATTCTTTTTCTTAAATAACTTCCTAAGACCTTCTTAATAATATCTAGTATGTGTATGGATTTTCATAAGAAAAATGCGTGCAACTTTTAATGCGCATGCGCAAAGTAAGGTCCTCGAGAAAGACAAACCTATTGAACGTTTCATACGTGCAATAAAGAAGGTTTGAAAATGGCATGTCGTGATGTTGGAGACATATTTTTTAATGCTAAACTTAGGGCATTAATAATTTATCCACGTAAATATGATCTAGGGTTAATACCGTATAATTGAAAAAAAAACGGCGCGGCGTCCGGTTTGCTTTGAAATGAACATCGATGACATTCCCCATATTAAATGATATCGATCTTCATTTCATAGCCATCGTTGACGCCGTTTTTTTCTTCGATCATATTGTACTCCTTAAGCATTTTTCATGTATTTTTGGGTAAGTGTGCTACATTATTGAATTTTAGAGGTTATAACATTTTAAAAATTTAATTAAAAAAATATAGGTCCATATTTAAAAAAAAAAGTTGATGATGGTATCTTGAGAACGAAACGTCGCATTGAAAAGCTGATATCATTAACTTATAGAGCAGAAGGGAATGTGAAATAGTTAATCTCATATCTTTACAAATAGAGTCGGAATAGAGTAAAAACGAAATCGGAAAAGTTCGGTTTTTACCGAATATCTTCGGAAGTAATCGGATTTTTTTAAATTTCAAAACATGACGTTGTAGGATTCAACAAGATGCAACTTTTCTCTCATTTAACCATTTTTCTACCTCTTCTGGTTTACGAGATACCTATGGTGTAATATGAGACCATATATATTTTGTCCGCTCTGTATATATTTCATTGAATTCAGAGTTCAAAAATCAAAGAAATAAGAGTCAAAAACCGTTTTTTTTCGTTAATACAATAACCTAAATATTATAAAAATAATTTTTGGTAAAGTTTTCAATATAACCAAATACAATTTTTTTAAAAATTCGAAGAATATATTATATTATTTCAAAATATATACAACCAAACATATTTAATATGCTATTTCACATTATTTAATTATAATTTACCATGAAAACCTTAACAATATTACATAATAATACAAAAAGACAATTTTAGAATCGACCGCATCAATAAATCTCTTAATATTATTCATTTACTTAACTTAGTTGGCTTTGACTTGGTATCCAAGCAACTCTCCGAGTTTGACAGGTTAAAAAAAGCGACTGTTTTTCTAGGTTTGTTGAAAATTGACAAGAAAGCTGCATAGAAAATGTTAATTGATTTATTTTACCGTTGCTAAATAAAGTTTTGAGCGTGAATTAGTAAAAATTGTGAATAATTAGTGTATTTTTTGTGATTGCTTTGTGATATTCTGGATAAGCATGGATTAAAAAGGTAGGATGTTGTTATTGTATGATATTTTCGAGTTTATTTGTGTTTAAAACATGATTTTAAAGTTTTATATCGGGATTTTCTTTCAGAGAGTCAATTTTTAGCGTGATTAATCATTGAACTAGTTCAATATAAGTTTAAAAACTTATATCAAAAATATTACTCATTTCTGTTCAGAATCATATGAAATATATTTTTTTCTATTTTAGCAATTATGTAGGTAATTATTTTTACTGTATGGCACAGTCAATATGTGCTTATAGTTAAAAACGTATACATAGTGCCCCGATATTGCGTGGACATAGAACTGTTATATATTTTTTGAACCAAAATAAGTTCATTGGACACAATAATTGAGGGGTGTAGTAACAAAAAGTACAATCTCCTTCTGTGTCAGTTTTGAGAAAATCACGAAAAACTCTTATAAATCAAAATATAGATGCAAACATATTTTTCAATGGCTCTACAGTTTAAGATAAGTACTTAGTACATCATGCTACAAGAAAAATAAAAAAATATTGCGGATTAACTTCGAAATTTAAAAATTTAATTTGGAGATTGTACATTTTGAAACTAAACTGTGGAGATTGTACATTTTGAAATTAAACTGTAGTAATTGACCGACTTAACAGCAAAAAATAATATCGACGAAAATAAAGTAGTTTATTCAAATGCAAAATATCTTATTGTTTAGGATTCAAACTATACTTTCTTATCTAAACTTTAAATCTAATTAAGTAAATCTTAAACTCTCACGCTGGGTCCCTCATCAAAATACTCGCAAATTTCTTCTTCTCCTTTATGCTCCTCAGACTGTTTTTCTGCCTCATCTAGAACGAACTTATAAAATTCCAAATCTTTATCTTCTTTCCAGTTTTCACCATAATGACCTTTAAGCAAAGCAGTGATGGTGCGAATTTTTTTTTCCTTTATCACGTTTTGTTTTTCAGTAATATTTGGGACAGTATCACCTAAACGTTCGTTGCCTCTTTTGCAAATCGGTTTATCAGCACCTAAGTCACTCTTATAGGTAACTTCTCCACGTACCTGGATTCCGTGCCTCAATCCTTTGGTAATTATTATTCGCTAATATTTTTAGATTAATTAACCTTCAGTAAAAATAATAGATTTTTAGTAAGAGATAAAAAAAAGCAACCTTACGTTACAATATTAGGGAAATTGGTTGAGGAGAATAGGTTAAGTAAATCAAACGCTAAATTAGTAAATATCCTTACTTATTTTATTAAATGAAACGAAAGAAGTTCCTGGAATTCACAAGTAAAAGACCACGCCAGAGAAAGCCTTGATAAGAGGTTTTTAGTTAGCAGGTTCTTGCAGGTGAACACCCTCATGTTTGGTGCCAATATCTTTAGACTGTGAGTTATTCTATTCTTTGGTTTTGACTGCTCACATTGTTTTCGAAGATATTCGCCCAGTCACGGGGTTCGCAAATATTAGTAACAAGGCCCTTATTCTTAAGGCGGACTCTCACGACTCGTCTACTTGGTAAGTATCCCCACTTGGTAAACAACATTGGCAAGTGTGGCGCTCACACGATTTGAACGATTTGAACTAGAGTCGATTCCAGTCTAGGTAGGTATTTTCGTTTTTTAAGCCTCACTGTCAGAATTCCGCGATATTTTGATGGCTTCAAGGAGATGAACTATACACGAACTTCTTAATTTTACTAAAACATTAGAGAGAATATCGATATCCAGCCTCTCTATAATCGGAATACTTAGGACCATTTTTACAAGAAAATGGTCAGTTTCGCACGTTACATCTTTGACTGCTTCTACATTTTTAACATCCCATCTCGTATCCTCTTTTATGCCGTAATCCACGATAGACTTATGCTCGTTATTTTTTCTCTGTCGGAAAGTGTATTGAATTTCGTCATGCTGAAAAAATCCGTTTTGTATCTTCAAGTTGTATTCCGTGCAGAATTCGATCAGTCTGCGTCCGTTTGAATTCAGAGTCTCTTCGCCGTTGGGTCCCACGATTCTGTCATTCTGCTTTCTACCAGTTCTGGCATTGAAATCTCCCAACAGAATGACTTCAGTTTCTCGATTCTCTTTGACTTTTTTTAAAGTTTCTCTGAGGTTTTCAAAAAATATATTTTTTTCTTCTGATAGGCTGTTCTCAGTGGGACCGTATATAGCTACGATACACAGATCATACCCATATAACTTGAGGTTGACGGTCAGTATTCTCTTACTGACTGGTTTCCAGTCGGTGATCTTATCCTTGAATTCGTCACTGATTAGAACTGATACACCCTGAGCAGCTCGACGCGCACTTCGGTCCTTTCCGCTATATATGTGAACAAAACCTTTCAATTGTTCCTTACCATTGCCTTTTTTCTTTGTTTCTGCCAGAGTCAAGATTTTTATTCCGGTTTTTTTCATGTCATCCATAATCGTATTTATTTTTGAAGCGAATCCGCCTCCTATGTTCCAAGTACCGACATTCAATTCTACGCTTCGTTCCCGCTGCATTTTGCTCGGAACTTTGCACTATATACCGAGTTGTTTTATTTAGAAAAACTAAGCGCTTTATAATAAGATTGCTAAGTTGTTTTAAAGGCACTAAAACTCTTGCTTTTGAAGTATACTTTCGAATGCGTTAGGGATGACAAAATTTATATCCTAAAATTACTTATAGATAATATTTATCAATAGTTCTGTAACTATATTCATAGAAAATAGATTTACTAAACAATAAAATCTACTAAAAATATTATATCTAATCCAGTTTTTTATAACTGAATATATATATAATAGCACAGATAACAATATGTTATTTGTGATAATAGTAGTACGATTATATTTTTCCTGGATATCAATTTTTATATTTATTATCTGTAAATTATTGTTTTTTGTATTCTACAGTTTTTAAATAAAGTAATTAGAAACTTATTTTTTTCTTTTCTTGAGTTATAACTTATCATAGAGTCCCAGGGCTTTCACAAAAGTCAGTATTTGAGACGGTTTGGTAGTTCTCCAGCGGACTTTTGCTGTCTGCTTTTTCTGTAACACCTATTTTTTTTTAATTCAAACCAATTAGTAGATTCTACGCAAATTATATTATTTTGTTTTATAGAAAATTAAGCGTGGTATCAGTAAACTATTATTGTTAATTGTTTTTTTTATAAAGATTTAGAATTAAACAAAAAAATCACATAGGACTTAGTACTCAAACATTTTTGCACTTTCCTTTGTTGTTAATAAAACAAAACCCTATTATTAAAATAAATTAATTTAATATAAATTTGAAATTATTTAGATTACGAATTACAATGACTCATAGTTACAATAAAATATTGTCAAAGTAATTTATATTAATATCTTTATAAATGATTATTAGTAATTAGTAGTTTAAAAATAAAAAAAAAACTGGTCGGTTTTCATATTATTATATATCATAGAGAATGATAAAAAATCATTGTCAGTGTTGGCTTGGAAATGATGATCGTTGTCATTCTACTAAGTTTAAACACCATCCGGGGACCTACTATTTATTTATGTACAAAAGTAGAGTGGAGGGAGGTTCGCTTGGAGTTCGATACGCTTCCGCTTTGAGAGCCAAACAACCCGTGTGCGCAGGGTCTTAGGGAAATTTGAGGACAATAGGTTAAGTAAATCAAACGCTAAATTTGTAAATAGCCCTACTTATTTTATTAAATGAAATAAAAAGAGTGCCGTCCTCAGCCTGGAATTCACAAGTAAAAGAGCACGGCAGAGAAAACCTTGATCACTATTCCAAAGAATCCAATTATGCTGTTCTGAACTTTAATAAAAAGGTAATAATAATAAAAAAAGATACTGTCTTCATACCAATGTTATGTTAACTGAAGTGGTTTTTAGTTAGCACATCTGTATCACAGGGTACTGGGGTTCCTGCAGGTGGGGATCCTCATATTTGGTGGCAATATCTTTAGACTATGAGTTATTCTATTCCATGGTTTTGACTGCTCACTTGTTTGCTAAGATATTTGCTCAGCCATAGTTGGAAAATACAATATGAAGGGAAAAAAAACGGCATCAGCAATGGCTATGAAATGAACATCGCTGTCTTTTTATATGTAAAATTATATGGGGAATGTCATCGATGTTCATTTCCAAGCCAACTGAACGCCGATTTTTTCATTATCCGGTATAGCATCCAGAAGAATACGGTAATAGTACACTCGACAAAGGCTCTATTTGTTACACTAAGCCATACTGAACCAAGGCAAACATAGGCAAAACATAGGCACGAATGGACAGTAAAACATAGCATTTAGATTTAATTTTAAACTAGAAATTATTTACAGTTACAGCATAAATGGAGTCCATTAAATACATACACATTATAATATATAATAACTTTGTCAGATGAAATGAATAATGAAAAACTTTAGCACAGAATATTACAACCTGAAAATAAAATTATAGTTTAGTTTACATTAGTTAAATAATGAGGAAACATTTACATTTAATAACATTCTTTGTCAATATATCTAAATAAGGGTCGTCTAAAAACTATTGTCTAATACCTATTGTCTAAATTCCCTCTTTCTAGCTTGCATATAATTATTTTAAAAATCATTAATGCTTTTTGTATGCAGAGTGCCTAAAAATTGCATGTTTTCCATAGAATTAAATGTTTATTTTTAAATAGGTGTGTCATCTGGAAGCCTTCCTTTATGGTATAACTTTGCATTGTAATTTATCACTTCTAGTTATTACCTAACAAGGACATCCCTAAAAAATAAGCAGTGAGATTTACTTTATAATATTATCTAGTATTTTTATGATTTTAATATTCACTTTTTTACTCCATTCTCAAGAAATTTGTGCTGAAAATTTGTGATTTTATTTGATCATCATCGGTTATTCAACCAACCAATCCTCACTTACTGGCAATTAATTAATTTCTGGGTCCATATTTCCCCAAATTATTCTTGTAGTATAGGTATTATGATAAAACAATTTGAATGTTATTTTATTTTAACTAATTTCTTAAAATATATTTATGATAAAACAATTTAAATATTATTTGATTTTAACTATTTTTTAAAATATATTTTTTTAACTAAACTTACTTAATTAGTTTTAAAGCATTAAATTATTATTCATTTGAAAAATTAGTGAGTAATAAAATATTATGGATTAAGATAAGTGCTAGAAACAAAACAGATAGATAAGTTACTGGACATTCAAATATAGATAATAATTAATAATTTTCGTATAGATTATTAAATATTAATATTTTGTTAGAAAAGGTTGATATGATAAAGCAAATAATATACAGGGTGAGTCTTAAATAAGTGCAAATATTTTCAGGGCTAGTATTTCAACTCCAGAAACACATCTATTGTAATCGCAAAACATTTTCCGATGCACGTCATCAATCATATCGACATTGACACTATAAAGTCTATGAACCTGACTGAATTAAATTTTGGCAAAAATTTTTGGTTTAAATTTGTTGTATAATTAAATTATACAGCGATACCGAGCAGCTCTTCATTCTACTTTATAGAGCAAATGATTGTAACAGATATTTTATTTAGATTAAAGCTCCAAAAATTAGTTTAAACCAAATTTTATTATCGCTACGTTGGTCACATTGCACCGTGTTCAGCAACGTTGTCGTTTATTATTTGACAATTATCCTAATGTCAGTCATTATTTTGTATAATATCGTGTTGTTGTTGAATCTTTGTGAATAATTCTCGTTTTTTTTTTCCTATTTTCATAATCTTTTTTTAAAAATTGTACTTTTAAGCAGATCAGTTTTGAACAGAACTGTGTGTTTTGAAAATATGCCGAAGCATTTAAATAGTCGAAGTAATGAGCTTTTAGCTTTCCTGATAAACTATTTTGAACGAAAACGTGACAATAAAGGTCCTTTATTACCCTTGACTTCAGTCAGAGAAGTAAGTTTGATTGATAAGCACATTCAAAGTTATTTCTATACGTTAGTTTTTAGTAAATTCTGTGATTATTAGTTTGTGCATTAATAGCACCCTCTTGTTATTACCACTGATGGCGTATACATCAATAAATAAATAAATAACCCATAATAACGTTTAGAATAATCTTCATAATGGCCTAGTTTTTGCCAATATGTAATAAGTAAAATAAGCTGTAAAACAAATAAATCAATTAATTACTAAAATATTAGTTATTAAATTAAAAATAAAACGTAAAAAAAATATATTGTTTGTCACTTTTAAATTAAGATTCATCTCATAAATCCATCACAATCTGGCAGCGCTGTCGCCATCGCTTGTCACTCAAAGTTGATCACGTGCATCCGAAATTGTTTTGACATTACCATATGAGGTTTTATTCGCGAAAAAAAAATTTGAAAATTAGGAATTTTTTGAAAATTTTGTTGGATTTTTTAAAATTTTTTGTTAAAAAACATAATATCTTTATAATATGGCAACACGGGTAGTACATTAAATTTACAAGAAAGAAAACCCAGAAAAGATCCAGTGGTTCTCAAAATTTAAGCGAAAAATCAATTTTTTGGAAATTTTCAAAGTAAAATATATCTGTTATTTTGAACTTATTTGAAGAACGGTAAAGAGAAAATATGTTTTTATTTTGTCGTAATCTACTAGACCTGCAAATATTTACACTTATTTAAGATTTACCTTGTATATGTATGTAATGCGATAGTTTAATTTCCATGTACTATTCGTTTTTTAAAATATATTTTTGACAGCATTAAATATATTAGCTACAATTGTTACGATATCTGGCGGATTTCTAGATGATATTCTCAAATTTGCTAAATCTTCAGAGAGAATAACGGAATCCCGCCTCTCTGGAATCGGAATCTTTATTGCCATTTTTACAAGAAAATGGTCAGTTCCACACGTTACATCTTTAACTGTTTCCACATTTTTAACAGTCCATGTCGTATCTTCTTTTATACCGTAATCTATGATCGACTGATGCTTCTTATTTTTTCCGTGTCGGAAGGTGTATTGAGTTTCGGGATGCTTAAAAAAACCGTTTTGTATCTTCAAGTTGTATTCCGTGCAGAGTTCGATCAGTCTGTGTCCGTTTCTGTTCGGACTCTTTTCGCCGTGGGGTCCCACGATTCTGTCATTCACCTTTTTTCCTATTCTGGCATTGAAATCTCCCAACAGAATGACTTCAGTTTCTCCATTCTCTTGGGAGTCTTTGAGAGCACTTAAAGTCTCTCTGAGGTTTTTAAAAAAAATGTTTTTTTCTTGCTGTAGGTCGTTCTCAGTGGGGCCGTATATAGCTACGACACATAGATTATAACCATATAGCTTGAGTTTGACGGTCAGTATTCTCTTACTGACCGCCGTGTGTTTGATGATGTTATTCTTGAATTCATCACTAATTAGAACTGATACACCCTGAGCAGCATGACGTCGCTTTTTTCCGCTATATATGTGAACAAAACCGTCCAACTGTTCCTTACCAACGCCTTTTTTCTTCGTTTCGGATAGAGTCAAGATTTTTATTCCGGTTTTTTTCGCGGCATCCAGTATCTCATTTATTTTTAAATCTAACCCACCTCGTATGTTCCACGTACCAAAATTCAATTCTACGCTTTCGGCATTTTGAATCGGATTTACGTATGGTCTTTTCCTTCTAAATTTTCGTGATCGCTTCATTTTGCTCGGAACATTGCACTATATACCGAGTCGTTTTATAAAAAAAACTAAGCGCGTTATAAGATTGCTTTAAAAGTACTAACCGTTGTTTTAAAGGTACTAAAACCCTTGCTTTCGAAGTATACTTTCGCATTGGAGAATTCATTAGGGATGACAAAATTTATATACTAAAATTACTTATAGATAATGTTTATCAACAGTTCTGTAACTATATTCAAAGACAATAATCTACTAAAGGTATTAGGTATATTTAATCCAGTTTTTTATAATTGAATAGATATAATCGTAGAAAAGTATAGATTATTTTTTCTGGATATCAGTTTTTATATTTATTATTATTTGTTATCTGTAAGTTATTGTTTTTTGTATTCTACATTTTAGGAAGTAATGAAAAACTTATTGTGTACCTCTTTCTTGAGTTATAACTTCCAGAGCTTTCATACGAACACTACAGAACTTCAATACGCCGATGATTGCGCTCTAGATAGTTGCAAAAACGTTACAGCAATTACAAGAAATGTGGAACGCATATACCTGGGCATACGAGGCTTTGGGTCTTAAGCTAAACATCGACAAAACTAAAATAATGTGCACTCTCCCAGAAGATTACCACAATGCTATAAAAATCGGAGAAGAACTATTGGAATATGTAGCGGAATTCAATTACCTCGGCAGTTTGATTTCGGAAAAGGCCAAAATCGACTCTGAAATTCATCACAGGATTAGCAGCGCCTCATGAGCATTCTGGAAATTAAGAGACAGGGTTTTCTACAATCATGACTTGAGCACAAAAACGAAACTTGCGGTGTACCGAGCGATAATAATTCCCACCATGTTATATGGAAGCGAAACCTGGGTGCCGTACCGCCGACACATGAACGCATTAAACAAGTTGCAACAGAGACAACTTTTAAGAATCCGATGGTTCCATCACGTCTCAAACGTATCGATCCAGCTAACTGCGAGAGTATTAAAGTCATGGTTACAAAATCCCGCTTAAGATGGGCTGGTCACGTATGCAGAATGCAAGAAAACCGCATACCAAAATCTCTGCTTTACGGTGAGCTTGTAGACGGTAAAAGGAGGCCGGCTGGACAAGTCAAAAGGTACAAGGACATTTTCCATCAAAACTTAAAAGGGATTAATATGCAGAATGAGTGGGAAGAAGCAGCTCACAATAGAACGCAATGGAGAAGAATTGTAAACTCAGTTAACAGCGATAACCAAAAAGTAAAGAGGCAACAAAGCAATGAGATTTTTGAATGTCCGGAGCGCGGTAGACAGATAACATTACGTATCGGGCTTTTCAGTCACAGAAAAGCATGAAAGAAAAAGCCTTGCGTGATCATCTCCTGATGCGTGTCAAATACTCGTCAGCGAGTAATGGCAGTATGTATGTGTATGTAAAACGGTTCTGCTCCAGTTAGTGAGGTATTCGCTCCTTTTCTAGGTAGATCGTTTGCTTTTTCACTGCTTTTTCATTGCCTCCGATAGTTCCTATCTAAGATGAGTTGTACGCATCTTTCGATAGCGTATATTTCTGCCTGAAGGATACTGGAATACTCCTATCCCTGTTCCTTCTTTGACTGCTAAGCTTATAACTTATGATGTCTGCTTTTTCTGTAATTCCTATTTTTTTTTAAATTCAAATCAATTCATATTAATTTCGATTTTATGACATATTTTTTTAAAATTAATTCGTAGATTTTACGCAAATTATATTATTTTGTTTTATAGAAAATTGAGCATGATATCAGTAAACTATTGTTAATTGTTTTTTATAAATATTTAGAATTAAACAAAGAAATTCCGAAGTACTTAGTACTCAAACATTTATAATATGTACTTTCCTTGTTGTTAATAAAACAAAACCCTATTATAAATCATTGAATTTTATTAAAATTAAATAATTTAATACAAACTTGAAATTATTTAGATTACGAATTACAATGATTCATAGTTACAATAAAATATTGTCAAAGTAATTTATATTAATATCTTTATAAATAATTATTAGCAATTAGTAGTTTAAAAAAATAATAAAAAAAACTGGCCGGTTTTCATATTATTATATATCATTCAACGAAAAAAAAATCAGCGTCAGTGTTGGCTTTGAAACTATGATCGCTGTCATTCTACTAACATTAAGTATAAAGACCATTCGGGGACATACTGCATATGGTAAATTTCAACGATCGTCATTTCCAAGCCAGCTTTATTAAGCCAAAAATTTATGAAATACCTTGTTTATTATTTCCAAAAAAGTTTTTTGAAAATTATAATCCAAAATTATTAATTGAATTTTGTATTTAATCTTAACTGGTATTTTATTACACGAAATAAAACAAAGAATTAAAATAGTATAGTGAATAACCGTTTATTTTTTTACATTTATTGATTTTTGTATGGATTATTGTTAGTTATCACTAAGTATTGTTTTTATTTTTTTAATTAAACAAAGAAAATGCAAAATTAGTCAAAAACTGATGACTTTCTACTGATATAATTTAAACAAAAGCATATTATTTTATTAAGGAAGTTGGTATAAAAATATAATTTATTGTATATCTAAATAATTTATAAGAAGATAAAACTAATAAAACAAAAGTAAATTTATCATATATTTTTATTTAAATAAAGATTATTAAAAACTAATTATAATAAATTTATTTATAAATACTATAAACTAAGAAGTATTGTCAAAGTAATACTTAGATATATTAATATTTTGAAATATAAAATACATATACAAATATTTTTTATAACATTTAATATTAATTTATAATTTTGATCTTTTATAAATTATACTATACGGGGTGTTTCCCTGTACACTGTACAGGATATCCCAAATTAGAGGGTAATCATTTTATCTCTTATAGTTTTCCAGATTGCAATGGTCACAATGGACATACTGTATATAATGTAATAATAAATGTAATATATTTTTAAAATGGTAGTAATGCGACATCTGTTGTTAATTTACTTGAAAATTTCTTTCTGCAGGAATACTGAGATGCTGAATCAGGAGCACCAAAAAGTTACGCATTAAAGAAAAAATCCATGGTTTACAGATTACTTAATAAATCTCCTTTATACCACAACAATTGACAATTTTTTGACTAGATTGACTTTTATTCACTAAATTCGCTTCAATAATTTATTGACAACTGACTAATCATGATACAGTGGTGTGGAAGTTTGTCAAAAAATTATTGAATTGTTCTTAAGAGCTATATTGTTTTTTTTAAATACTGTTTAAACACACTTATACATTTAATACTTATTATGGTTTAATGGGGATAGAATAACATGATTTTTGAGAGCGTATTTTTTTAGTTTTAACATCTAAATAGGAATCATCTAGAAAACAGCAAATATAAAGATCTGTCCAACATAGTTGTTAGGAAAATTGAGAATTTTCTGTAATTTTTTGGATGTTGTCTGTCAAAACGTTACTTCGCTCACTGGACAGATCTTACCTTCCATTTCTTCAATACTACATCTGTCAAACACAAGTCTCCGACTCCTGCGGCTTGGTGATCTTCAACAAAGGCGTTGACTCAGCCCAAGTAACAATATCCTCACTGTCGCAAGAATATTTCGACAACAGCGCCACTTCCTGTCTTCTAGGACTGGTTGGTGCAGATATAGTTTGAGTTGGAGCCCCTGACGGCACTGACAAGTGACAGTACAGCGTCGGCACGCTGTAACAAATAGGTTTTGCCAATTTCTGATCGTCCGACAACAGCGCCATTTGAGCCAAAGCTGCCGCCGAGTTTGCCAAGTTTTCTATGCAAGGGCACGAAGTTGAGGATGTCCTCCAAATGTCTTGGCAACAATGTTGAGACAGGTCTATTTTGTGGGGGCTGTCGCTGATCGATTCGAGATATTGGCTGTCTGCTTGGGTTTGTTGGAGATCGACGCTGGCAAAACGGAGCTTTTTCGGACTTTCTAGAGATGAACAGCGTGGTAAAGGGCTTTTTAGGACGTTTTTGTTCTTGAGAGAGCTTCTCGTTACTGTATAATGGCCTAGAATGAAGGAACGTTCTGTATAATTATTGAAATGTTGTATAGATTTGTCTAGAATCAGTGTTTTTTAAACTGAGTTATAGATACGTTGATTAATTACACAGGCCGACATGATTTTTGTAACACGAGTCAGTTGCAGAATTTCTTCATAAAAATATGCTTCTAATAACAGAAAAAATACTCCTGAAGCTCCTACACGTACCACTTTTCAGTTGCCTAATTACGCCTCTTTTTTGCAGGTAGTCAATTTTATAGATGTCAGGTATTAAGTATAAATCCGTCATACGTCGTGTCTTGTTGTTTTTAACCAGTTTTATTGGTTTATTTAAAAAATGACAGATCGTATTTCAATTTTATTGGTTTGACGGAACGATGAACGAAAACGGACGCCGATGCGGATGAACTCGCCTTTAGATTTTTTGTCTGGGTTTTTGACGCTTGTCAAAGTCTTGCCAAATATAGGTTAGAATTTTGTGTCAACTTTGTTAAATACCCTGCGTTTTTGGAAGATGATGCATTTTGATTCGTATTATTACGTGTGTTTGTGTCTTTTTGAAGTCAAGTGGAGGAAAAATGCAGTGAAAATTAACTGTAGACCCAGAGCACAGTTTATGGTTAATATTCGCTGCCCAGGCAGAAAGTCTTATACACCAATGAAGTTGCCGTGGATAAAGTTTGTATACCATTTCGTCGTAGATAAGTGCATCTCGTATATGGTAGAAGGATCGTCAAACAAAAAACACATACTAAAAACTGGAGTAGCTGTAAAAATATCGACATCACACTATAGGTAAATAATGGATTTTAGTACTGCAGAAAAATAATGTCAAAAGGTACTGGTTTAAAAAAATTAAGATTAAAGTTAATTAATCAACCTTTTAAGGTATAAAATTTGGGTGGTGTTATTATTAATAAAATAGTTTGTTTTATTTACCTATGTTGTTTTTATTTATTCCTGTGGAATATTACAAATTTGTATTTGTAAATAAGTTATATTGATAAATATAATCATAAATGCGAGTAGTTTCATAAAGCTTGAAAGTAAATAATAGTTCTTTTTTTTATATTTTTTTTGGTATGTAGTGTCTTGTTCTTGTTTGTTTTTGTATTAACACATACCGTTTTTATTAAATAAAATAACTCGATTACATTTTTTCAGTTTTATACAGTTTTTTCACAATATTTTGAAGTAATCACTTGTCATCTTGTCAATCAAATTTTAAATATTTCCTGCTATGCGTTCCAGTTGTACCAACTTATTTCTTTGTAAAATAAAATAAACTACTTTGAAATTAAAATGACAGACACATCTATCACTGTCAAGGATCTTCTCGTTGGACAGACTATAGAAGAAAATCTGTTTTAGAGAACTTTATACAGATACAAGAACAAGTTTATTGGTTTTTGTGTTTTTTTTACCATTGCTGTCAGGATGTGACGTTCTCACAATCTTCCCACTTAATTCAGCTCTTCTTTTCTCACGAAGATCTTTTCTGATTCTCCTGAAATGCTGGTCTTCTCCTAATAACCAATAGGTCTGCTGGTTACCTTTGCCCTTCATGGTTACAAGTCCCCTCTCTACCAGTTGGTATCCTCCAAGTTTCGAGAGCAAATCTCTACAAGTCTTGCTACAGTGAATCTTTAGAGCTAAAAAAATAATTATTTTAAATCAAGTTTTTCTGTTTCATACAATTATATTTGTTTATTTACGTTGCCCTGTAGATTCCATTCTGCTGGCAGTGTTGACAGTGTCGCCGAATAGACAGTATCTTGGCATTTTCAGTCCTACTACTCCGGCACATACAGGGCCTAAAGAAATGTATCTGTATACAGGGTTGTTCAACACATACGACACGGAGTAAAAATTCACAATTTAAAAATAATTTTACAAGATACAGAGTGTCCCAAATAAGTTAAATAAAAATATCAAAGTTGTATAATTGTTGTAAAAATTTTAAGGCTTCATTTCTCCAAGGGTATCAAAGTTTTTAATACTAAATATTTACTGAAGTTTATTTACTGACCAGTTATTGTGTTGCAATAATAAAAATAATAATACCTTATACAGAGTGTCTAAAAATTTATTTTATATAATTATTAGCTTCAAACGGCAATAACTTGTTTAATTTAAATGGAACACCCTCTATGTTTTACGAGAATCAGATGCATAATTTAATTGTCTATCAAATTATATTATACCATTTTTTACCTATCTCTTTAAGTTTCCGTAGAAAATGCATTTTCTTGTAATTTAGAACTTATTTATCAATATACCCATGGACTATTGACATTTTAGATTATTTTTGTACCAAATTTTTGAAGAGTACAGATACTAATATTGTCGATATAATTCGTTTATTTCATTAAAAAAATATAAAAAAACTGTTTAAATATTTGTTAAAGAGGATCAATTAATATGATTCCAGTATTCAAACTACATTAACTGACTGTTTGCGTTGATTAATAATAATTGCTCCAAATACTAAAAACCTGAATTTTGTATGGGCATTAGACAGTGTGATAAAAAGTAACACCTTAAAAATGATATTTCATTTTTTAATAAATGCTTATTTATAACAACAGAGACTTTAATTTGATAACTTATTATTATATTGATTTCTGACTCAAATCCTTTTCTGACTCAAATCCGTTAATCCTTTAAACATTTATTTATAATAATTTATTAACGAACACAATTAAGTATGTAATTAATTAGTATATGGGCGGAAATAATGGTGTTATATTTAATTAATGGTATACTCTTTTATAAAGATTTAAATAGTTTTCTTTTTGCATACAAATGGGCTAATAATATTATCGTTTTGCTAAAAACGATAATATTACTAGTCTGTACATTTTGTACATTTGTTGCTTTAAAAACAATCTAAAATGTCAATATTCCATGGATATATTGATAAATGAGGTCTAAATTATAAGAAAATGCATTTTCTACGAAAACTTGAAGGGATAGGTAAAAAATGGTATAATACAATTTGATAGACAATTTAATTGTGCATCTGATTCTCCTAAAATATACAGGGCATTCCATTTAAATTAAAGAAGTTATTGCCGTTTGAAGCTAATAATTATTTAAAATAAATTTTAGACACTCTGTATAAGGTAGTATTATTTTTATTATTGCAACACAATAACTGATCAATAAATAAACTTCATTAAATATTTAGTATTAAAAACATTGATACCCTACTTGGAGAAATGAAGCTTTTAAAATTTTTACTGCAATTTCACAAAATTGAAAATATTTCAAAAACGGTAAGTTTTAAGTATAATAAACCTTAATCAAATTTACCTTTATTTTAATCGTAGAAACTAAAAATGTAAATAATATACAGGGTGTTCCATTTAAAAAAAAATACAACTTTGATATTTTTTATTTATTTGGGACACTCTGTATCTTGTAAAAATATTTTTAAATTGTAGCTCTAATAGTCCTTCAACGAACCCCAAACTTACAATTTGTAAAAATATCATCGTTTAGCCACAATACTCCGTGTCGTATGTGGTGAACAACCCTGTATATTTTTAATAAATGCGTATTCTATGGTTTTAAGTTTTAATCTTATAATCTGTCGCCCAACTCAGGTTTTCACTAAATTTAATCTTGAATTAAGTAAGTTATATTTAAGTTTATTTGTTATGGTGAACAACCCTGTATAGGGTGATTCACGTTTTATAAAATGTTCTACATTCAGTAGGGTTTCAAATTTTTATTAATTCTACTTGCAATATTTTATATGTTTAAATATTTCATACCTGAATGTATTCCTATGCGCAGCATCAACTTCTGGCCTGGTCTATGCTTTATCGTAAAATTCTGGACTTCGGAAAGCAAATGCAATGACATTGAGGCAATTTCTGCTGCATGCTGATAATCATTTTTGATAGGCAGACCACTTACCTTAAATAATAATAATATTTCTGAATTATTAAAAGTTTATATTATTTTCTTATAAGATAGTTCTTACCACCATGTAGGCGTCTCCAATTGTCTCAACTTTGTATACGTCATAATGTTCTATGATCGAATCAAAACATGTGTAGAGATCGTTCAAAAAATTCACCACCTAAAATTATGCAATCTTAGACATGGTTTATACTGCAAATATCAAAATTTATACATCATAATGATTAATATGATTACTTAAAAATAAATAAAATTAGAAATATCACACAGGAAATCTACTAAAGTAGTCAAAAATGAGGTTATCTACTTTGAAGACACCAGATATCTGTAGTATAACCCGCCGAAGTTACACTATGTTTTACACCCTGTATATACAGGGTGTCCCAGAAATAAGTGCAAATATTTTAACTGGTAGTATAGTTCAACCCCAGAAACACGCCTATGAGGTTTTTTTGCGAAAAAAAATGTTGAAAATTTAAAATTTTTCTTGACTTTTTCTGGAAATTTGAAAAAACTTTTTAGTGCCACTTGTTTATTCACCTACGGTGTATCTAAACCTTGCAGTGTTGCAACCTCATATGTTATCCACATTCTACATAGTTCGGCGGAACATCTACATTTATAAATTCATAGACAAATTTCTACTCAAAAAATTAGGAATGTTAAATTTAATCTTTTATCAGTGCTCATTATTAGTAATTATAGAAAAAAAAACACATTAATTATTTTTAGTACTTACCCTTTCAATGAAAACTTAACAAAATCCACCGAAAATTAACTAAAACATTACGTTTATGACGTTTACGAAAATCTTTGTTATGCTGCAAAATAACTTTATTTTGGAATAAATTTTATAAAATGATTCATATTATTCACAATCAGGTCACAAAAAGAAATTCAAAAAATGTTTATCGTAATTTAGAATTCAATTCAAGAAATTTAGAAAACAGCCCAACGAATAATCGGTTCATTTTTGTTTTGTTTGTTTTCTTTCATGTTTCTCTATTTTATTTGAACCACTGTTTTACAAAACACCTTGAAAAGCACATATTACTTTGAATACCTTTCTGAATGAATAAATGTTGAGAATTATTGTCTCTTATCGCCACTTTACGAACTACTTTCAATCTAAGAAAATACATGTTTCGCTCAACAATTATTGACAACGTATTTTGTTTTTTCCCTATTTTTTCGATGTATTTCGACAATTCCATCGACAGCCTAACCGTCAATCAAGAACTGCCGCGTGTGAACTGGTCCTTCGAATCGCCGGTCGCCGCGCCGTCGTGGCGGGCTTGCGTCAGACGACGATGTTAAGCAACGTTGCCGTAGTTACAACAATTTAAATTCAAGACATTCGAAGCAATCAAATTCGTATTAAATTTTAAAAATAAAACAGAGAAACATGAAAGGAAATAAACAAAACAAAAATGAATTGATTATTCGTCGGGCTGTTTTCGATGTATTGAATTCTGAATTACGATAAACATTTTAGAAATTTCTTTTTTGTGACCTTATCAATAACCAATTCATTTGTGTTTTGTTTGTTTTCTTTCATGTTTTTATGTTTTATTTTTAAAATTTAATAAGAATTTGATTGCTTCGAGTGTCTTGAATTTGAAATTGTTGAAACTACGGCAACCTCGCATGACGCAAGCTCGACACGGCGACGCGACAAAGGAGCAGTTACCAGTGATGCGCCGCTCTCTTGCCGACGGCCGACGCGACGGTTGCGCTGTCGATGGAATTGTTGAAATACATAGAAAAAATAGCGAAAAAACAAAATACGTATTTAAAATTGTTGAGTGAAACATGTATTTTCTTAGATTGAAAGTAGTTCGGAAAGTGGCGGTAAGAGACAATAATTCTCAACATTTATTCATTCTGAAAGGTATTCAAAGTAGTGTGTGCTTTTCAAGGTGTTTTGTAAATCAGTGGTTCAAATTGTGATGAGGCCTATATGAAAATAATGTGTTAAAAATGGGGACTGTTATTTTAGTAGTTATTATAATAGCATGTACAAGTAAAGCAGCACAGTGAAGTGTATTTTAGTTAAGTGTATATCGAAAAAGAGAACTGTCACAGTTACATCGATCTGTCATAAGTATCTTTTTTAATGTTGGGTAAGTTTTTTAATTTAACTTTTTTAACACATTTTTTTAACGCATTATTAAACATTTAACTTTTAATTTATTTTATGTAATAATATCACAATCTTAAAAATGTAATTCATCTCTGCAAACTCCTCAGGTGTGTTGTGATTTTACGACTTACTTTTAACATATACTTTCTTGTCCCTATGGCAACACAGTGCGTCGAATTAACTGAAATCCGGACTTGATCCGGGTAATTGGATGTAGTTGGCGATATCTGCCGGCGGTTCTCAAAATGTTGCGATTATTTTTTTAAGTTAAATAACTCGGTTATTTTCAATTTAATTTAAAAATGGTAAAGAGAAAATATGTTTATTTTGACCAGATCTACCACCCCTTAAAATATCTGCACTCATTTCTGGGACACCCTGTATAGACTTTTGACAAACCCTGTAGATTTTACAGTACCTGAAGGGGTGTACTTTCAGCTGACATAGCCGTGAAGCCAACGATATCGCTGAAATAGATGGTGACACTATCAAAACCCTCTGCTTTGACTTTATTTCCTTTTTTCAGTTGATCAGCCACTGGTTTCGGCAACATCTCGTATAAAAGTGCATCTGAAAATGTACGAGTATAAAAAAATAATAATTCACAACTAAATTATATATGGTTTTGTAAAAATTTTTTTATGCACCCTATATACTAGTAATATATACTGACCTGTTTTCTTTTTTTCTTCCTGTAATTGGTCGGTTCTTTCGTCGACTAATACCTCTAAATTGTTGGCGTACTTCTCCATCATCGCCATCATGTTGTCAAAAATATTCGGTTTCCTAAATCAAAAAAAAATATTAAAACACCAGGAGGTGTAAAAAAATCATTCATATCTTTAGAAATGGCTGAAACATGACTTCTGGGGTACTATTGTAGTGAGAAACTTTTCTGTCTAACTTGTTAACAAATTATTCGACAAAATAATTGGGGAAAAATTAATAGAGTAATGGCAAAAAGTGTTAAAATACCAGGGGATCTAAAATAAGCCATCCCTGTCTTAAGATTTGGATGGAACATGTTATTAGGAGTACCATTGTAACGAGAAACCTTCCTGTCTAAGTTGTTAATGACTTCTTTAACAAAAATAGGGACAAACAGTATAATACTGAAGATAAAAAGAAATACCCAGATACGGAAGAAATAATAACTACTGAATAGCTAATTTTCCAGCGTTTTTTCCATAAAAATAATAGTTAAAGGTATACAAGTTCTAAGTTTGAATTAAGTATACAAGTAAAGTCTGTGGAACTACTCACATGCCTTTCCTGAGAGGTCTAAGCTTGGTACGAATATTTTTGAAATCAGGTCTATCTTCAGGACATTCTGCCCAACATTCTTTCAAGCAGTCTTTCACAAAATCAAAACTATTTTCCAAGGTATCTATTGGAGGTCTAAAAAAAATAATAAAAAAGATTTGCATAATTTTTTCAAGGCATTGTTATCTTTATAATTTTTAAATTAAAACGTATGGGCAGAAAATTTACGTTTAATATACTTTTGAAATATATTTTTACATAACATAAACATTTACAAAAAGTATAACAATAATTATAATTGGTTTTTATCAACATTTTCGGCTTATTCAACCATTTCCAATTATGGTTAGGTTCGGTTACATATTTAGATACTCTAGTCCCAAAAGGCTTCGTAGTTCATGTTTATCTTTGGGTATCGGCCACTCTTCCATGGCCCAAGTAGTGTACCTTTGCTTGACACAGATGACATTTCTTGGGGCTAAGTTTCAAACCAGAGCTCCCTAGTCGCTTGAAAACTTCTTCCAAATTCTTCAGATGATCGTCAAAGGATTTCCCAACCACTATGATGTCATCCAGGTACACTAAACAGGTAGTCCAGGATAGTCCCTTTAACACAGACTCCATTAGTCTCTCAAAGGTAGCTTGAATAACATTGCTAGCGTCGGTATCCAATATAAAGTTTCCGTTGCCAAGAGGGTAGGTCTTGGTCTTCTGTGGATCTACCGCAACTCCCTGGGACGAGACTACATGGCCCAAGTAGTGTACCTTTGCTTGACACAGATGACATTTCTTGGGGCTAATTTTCAAACCAGAGCTCCCTAGTCGCTTGAAAACTTCTTCCAAATTCTTCAGATGATCGTCAAAGGATTTCCCAACCACTATAATATCATCCAGGTAAACTAAACAGGTAGTCCAGGATAGTCCCTTTAACACAGACTCTATTAGTCTTTCAAAGGTAGCTGGCGCGTTGCACAATCCAAAATGCATGACGGTAAATTGCTACAGTCCTACAGTGTGGCAATTTACGTTATCAATTAATAACGGACCGGATAACCTTGAATAAAGGACCAGATAACATTGAAACAAAAGGAAGCTAAATTAAGAAAGTTTTATTGACTCTAAAGTTTCACCGCTCACCTAAAAGGAATGGCGGGGTTGCTGCAGTGGATAATTTTATTCAGTATCTCAGCGGAAGTGTAAGGGCTGTTGCCAAAGGGTCCCTTTCTGCCGTGCAACTCAAAGAGAATTATTCCGAAGGAGTAAACGTCACCCTTTTGGGTCCCAGTGGGCTGGTCCTTGGTCAGGAAGGATTCTTGTTGACGTAGTAGTTCTGGAGCTCTGTAAAGTAAATCTGAAACAAAGTTGGAGATAATTTGAATTACTGTTTGTGTCTATATACAGGGTATAAAGGAATATTGTTATATACATGGTATCAGGAAAGATTATAAAGATCGGTTCATTATTGACGTATCTGCTAAAAGTTAAAGTTGTCTTGAATACTTAGTTGTATTTAGATATTTTAAATGTTTTTTGTGTTCTTTGTATTTTTCTTTAGCTTGACGGGAGGAGATATACAGGGTCCGGCAATAGTGCGTCGGGCATATGTAGCTCCTAGAATAAAAAAACTTGAGAATTTTGTTTCGAAAGTGCGAACCTAAAGTATGTGCCAGGATGTATTTCAAGAAAATATTTTAACTTCTATAGGGTGGCTCAAAAAGGTGTGAGTGGACCTTGATGATTTTTTTTGAACGGAATACCCTGTATATTATTGCATTTTTGGCTTCCTTTCAGATCACTTTACATAACCCTAAGATATGAATAAATATATTTTGATAGTTTCAGAGATATTAAAAAATAAATAAAAAATATGTATTTTTCAGCCCTTCTTAAAAAAATTATTAAAAATACAAGAACTGTCCTGAGAAATAAAAACTATATTAGGTATTTACTTTAGATGGTCTGTACTTACTTTGCTATAAATATATGAAAATCGTAAATTATACAGAATGTTCAAAATTCTGCGCCAAACTTTTTAAAATATAAAATAATTTTTCCTCGTTTTTTTAAATGGAACACCCTGTATATTATTTTTTCAGTAGACGGAGAATCAAAAAATGAACATTTTTTGTATTTAGAGTATTTCAAAATTTTTAACGGTTTCGCAGATATTTGCGGTTTTATATTTCATATGGCATTTTCCACAGTAAATTTTTATCAAAGCCACCCAATGATTTTTCTCTCGTATTTTACCATTGAAAGCGCCATATGAAATAATACTGCGCGTATCTGCGAAACCGTTCAAATTTTTGAAATACTCTAAATACAAAAAATGTTCATTTTTTAACTCTCCATCTAATAGAAAAATAATATAGAGGTGTTCCATTTAAAATAACAAAAAGAAAAATTATTTTATATTTTAGAAAGTTTTGTAGAATATTGAACATCCTGTATGATATACGATTATATATTTATAACAAAGTAAGAACAGACTATCTATAGTAAATACCTAATATAGTTTTGATTTCAGAACAGTTCTTGTATTTTTAATAATTTTTTTAAGAAGGGCTGAAAAATACATATTTTTTATTTATTTTTTAATATCTCTGAAACTATCGAAATATATTTATTCATATCTTAGGGTCTTGTAAAGTGATCTGAAAGGAAGCCAAAAATGCAATTATATACAGGGTGTTCCATTTAAAAAAAAATCATCCAGGTCCACTCACACTTTTTTGAGCCACCCTATAGAAGTAAAAATATTTTCCTGACATACATTCTGGTACATACTAGGTTTGAACTTAAACAAAATTCTCAAGTTTTTTATTCTAAGAGCTATAGATGCCTGACGCACTATTGCCGGACCCTGTTGCCACTGAAAAAAGCCACTGAAAATCTGATTTAGACTAAAAAAATAAGGTTTGAAACATAATATTGTAGAATTATAATTTTTGTATCTCTTCTACTGTTTTTGTATGCGACACCCTGTATAATATACTACAAAGCCTACGCTTACTCCAACATTTTTCTCGTATTTTCGTCGCATCTTTCATCATGCATTCTTCTGCACCCTTTTTGAACTCCCTCAAGCCAAAGTCACTGAGCTTGACCACCCATCTGGAGTCTACCAAACAATTCGAACTGTGTAGAGCACCATGAAATCTTATTGGAGAGTCATGCAGATATATCATGCCCTAAAATATTCGATTTATAGAAGAAACAATATTTTTTATTGTTATTTTGAGAAAGAAATTAAATATATACATATACATACCCTTAAAATATCTCCTACCAATGAAGCTATAAACATATTGTCTAATTTGACATCATCATTTTCTAAGATATCCTACAAAATAAAAAATAAATTTTCTTTTTATTCAATGATTGTTCTACTTACTTTTAGACTACCCCTCGTACAATATTCTGTTATAATACAAATATTCGGCGGATCAGTACAAGCACCAATAAATGCGTTCAAATTGTCATGTCTTATATCCCTCATCTACAAAAAAAAGAAAAATCAGAATTCATAGTAGTATCTAGTGATACGGCAACGGAACTTTAACTAAAATCGGTATAATTCCGTCTGACGTAAACCTAGACACACCCAAATAAAAAAAATCTATAAAACCTACGATTTTCAGTTCTTTTTTCATTTCCCTCGTGATGTCTATGGATTTTTTATGGACTTTTTTGATGGCAAACACTCTACCCTTGTAAATGCCGATCGGGGAATATATTGTTGAATATCTGAAGTCAGCGTCAGGGTTGGAACTTAGAGATACCTGGCTTGTTCTGATGAAGGGATGATTGTTCTAAAAAATAATCTGTTATAAATAAGAACAAAATAATATTAAAATATACAAAAAAATATATTTTTTCGGACAAAAATAAAAAAAGGCTTCCTACTTTTGGTAGTTTATTTCCAACAAGACTTGTATTCGGTTCATCATTAATTTCTAAATCTTTAAAATCGATTTTCCATAAAAGACTGTCCAGTTCTTGTTCGTACCTCCAGTTACGGTATAGTACCAACAAAATTATCAGTACTATCACTATTATACCCCCAGCTACGCCCCCTGTTATCTCTACAGTGTGAGCTAAAAAATTATTAAATCAAAAATTTTTTAAAATAAATCTAAAAATACTTACTGATGCATTTTTCTCCAGTAAATCCACAAAATGGCTCCGCTATTGGTGGATATCCATTTAACCAGTCGATTGTAGCTGTCAAATGTAGTACCTGTAAATTGAAACACCTACAGTATGTCCCCGGATTATCATTACAAGAGGAAAAAAACTTTTTTATTATTGACATTTTGAGAAAAATGCATTCTCCATAAAATTTTTGCTGGTTCTAAAATGGTTAATCCCCTTTATACTTTTCCAAATTTCCATACCGTTTTAGAGATAATTTAAAAAAAATGATTGAATTTTTCCTAAAAGACAGAACGGTAGTAAAATTGTTTAAAAGAAAATTAGAATCAAAGAAAGAAATAATATAAAAAAAGGATAAGAAATGTAAAAGAAACAAATAATTTATTTAAATAATAAGTTGGTTATTTACTTCATCACACTGTATAAATTAAGGTTTTAGTAAACAAAAACATTTAAAAGTAATTAGCAATGTTTGCAATTTTATTTAAAACAAACACCAAACGTGTTTGTTGTTAATCGCTCATTAAAAATGGTATTAGTTATTTCAAATAATGGTAAGCTGAATATATTTTATTTTTCTGATCAAAATGAATATCAATGTGATAGGATTAATGATTTTAGTGTTTAATCAGGTAGGGCAAAGTGTACTGTATTTAAAATGTACAAAAATACCTATACACTATTTTTTTTAGAACTGTGAATTGGTATATACTGACTCAGTGTTACCCACTCACGCTCAGCAAGTGAATTTACTCACAAGCGTAGAAGAACTGTTTGAACAAGTCAAGTATGCCTCAAAAACTGAACAAGAAACAATGAATGATTCGATCAAATCAGACATTCAAATGACATTAAAATGGAGTCAGTTCCTCATTGGTAGTCTTAGAGATCTCTATCTGTTAAGTAAGCTACCAAACGATCGAAAAAAAAACGGCGTCAGGGACAGCTGGGGCATGAAAATCGATGATAATTTTGACGAGGTCAAACCCTAGACGTACTGTTTTTAATTTTTCTATAATTAGTGTTTATTTTTTGAAATCTTATGTTAATTTTTAGTAAATGTCGTCTAGAGTACTTTGACGCCGTTTTTATTCGATCACACTGTATATTTTGATTAGCTTTTTAATTTTTTACGGATAAATTCGTTGTAGAATTGACATCGAACAGTAATTCAGTATGTTCAATAGACGAAAAAGAATCTATGGTGCAGATTTCCCAAAATGCAGCAAAAAACCTAGATAATTGCACCAATCAAGGTAGATTTTTTTGTTATACAGGGTGATGTAATTTTATTTAAACAAATTTTGATATTATATTATTTTTTTTAAGAACTGGGAACGATAAATTCGAATTCGGATCTTTTATCGAACATTACTGATTCAGCTGTAGAAAATGCTGAAGGATTTTTGGACAAACTGAAAAGCTGCAGCAGTAAAAAAGGATTTACCGTTATAGCTTGTTACAAGAAGATAATAGACAACGATGTGACACCTGTCAAATTGATTCTGTCTCAATCGATAGAGGATCATAAAGAAAGCTATATCAGAGCATTCCAGATTAAATCTTTGGTAAATAATTGTGTGGATTTTGTGTTGGATGATGCTAGGAGGAACTTAGAGGTTGCTTATGACAGAGGAATGTATTGCAACTGAAATAAGTTATTTTGGAGATTTTTAAGATATTAAATTACAGCAGATGCCAAAGCGAATGGCGACATGTTACATAAGGATAGAGATTATTTTTTAATGTCTTATTTAGCTGTCACCTTTTTATTTTTTGTACCCTTATCTTATTTACACCCTGTATAATTTTATTTTCCGAAAAAAGGATTCAAATTACTTTTTTGCACAATAAAAAAAGAGTCAATATGGTTTTTTGTCGTATTTTTTTCTCAACCCATCCAGTTTTTCCGAACAACGAGAGTTTCCCTCATATACGCAATCTTTTGCGACTGAAAAGGGTTTTCCCTCTTACAGGGGAGTTTTCCATTCTGTTTAGGGCAGAAGTATGTAACTAATACTCTTGGAAAATTAATTGCGATGGAAGAATTCCCGGAATTCCTTTAAATAGGAATACTTCGTGATATAATTCACAATCGACGCTTGTTTTAATTATAGAAGTCTTGTTTAATTATTCACTTTCAGTGCTAATTTTGCAAACCTTCAATCCAATGTTATATACAGTATGTCCTTAGGTCATCTTCACAAGGGAAAAAGCGTTTTAATTAACATTTATTCTAGCTCAATTTTATTTTTTGAGAAAAGTTTTGGGGTAGTTCTCATTTATTTTGTTCTTTATCCTTTTTGGGGGGCACTGAATCGGAATCTGATGTTTGCTAACAGAATTTCGTGACGGAACATTAGAAAAAACTCAAGAAAACGTCAAAAATTGCATTTTTTGTGGTTTTTGCTTATAGGCTTGCTGCATTTCAGCTGATTTCAACAAATTTCGCCCGCAGCGCTTCAACGGCAGTAATCAGAAATTATCAGTACTTAGAGTAGTAAAAAATAAATGAAAAAGAATTCAAACTAGGAGTCGTGTTGTATTGTGACAATTTCAAATGTTAATACACTGGGCTCTTTCACAAAAAATTAAATACCCAATTCAAGGATAAAATTTGAAATAGAAGACTATTTTCAGTATATTTATCAAAAAAAAATAGTTCCATGACATTGAATAATTTTTTTATGGGCCCTCAAAATTGCTTTAATTTGAAATAAGTTTAAAGCGCCAATTGATGACGTATGAAAAATACGTCAAATCACATTGCAGAACCGTGCTCGTGCGCCAGCCAACAACTGGCAACATTGCGATTTGATTTGACCAGCACCACCTCAACTCAAGGACAATCAACATGATATGGGCAAGACAAATATGGCGACGAAGGCAGCG
This sequence comes from Sitophilus oryzae, assembly GCF_002938485.1. Lineage (NCBI taxonomy): Eukaryota > Metazoa > Arthropoda > Insecta > Coleoptera > Curculionidae > Sitophilus > Sitophilus oryzae. The sequence goes on from NW_022147078.1 coordinate 2,060,394, forward strand.
CATTATTAAATTGTTTACCTTTAACCTGAAAAGCCGGTAGTGGTTTCTCGTTCCGATTGCATACCAGAAATAATTAATTATCTCTAGTTCGTTGTGCTTCTGCAACACGTTTCTTCAGTTCTTAGTGTTCAGTGCATGGTGTGATCAGAAAATTGTGATAAAATACAGTGTAATAAAAATCCAAACCAGACATTCCACATAGGGAACTTCAAACTTTTGTGCTTGTCGTACTCCTCTATTATTAATTATTTTAAGGTAAGAACTAGAAGTATTTATCAAGACAAACCACAAAAATTTATCAACACCTAAATGAGTAAAAAGCCTTCACCGCCAGTCTGCATAGTACTTTATATTGGTTACTTACAATAATCAAAAGATAGGTATTAAAGGGTAGGTATAGTCTGTGAAACGAATAACTTTGAATTTGACAGTTCCCGCGGGCTTTTCTAGTGTTAATTTTATTAGGTTAGCAACTTGCGGCCATGCTGATGCAATGCCGTCTCTAATAGAACAGCCTCGGAGCGAAATTTATGACGTCCAGGGTTCGAAAGTAGTTAATTAAGACGTAATTTACCTGATTAACTACGTGTAGTTTTTCTTCAAAAACTACGTCTTTTTTCGTTAATTAACTACATGAAAACTACGTTAATAAAATATGTATTGGTATTATGAATAATTTTTCTTTGTATGAGGGATCTAAATAATATGATGTGAATGATTATATTTAAAGCCGTTTTCTTAAATACGTTATGTGTTTTTTAAAGCTTCAACTTATTATATTTGATATTTGAAAGTTACATACATAGGTTACATAAACTACATTAACGACATGTAATGTAGTTTATGTAGTTTTTAAAAGTGACATGTAGTTTTCCGAACCCTGATGACGTCACGCTAGTTAGATACTGCGGATTAATTATGTTGTAGAATACATGGAAAACATAATTATTCCTCGTATGTGTAATTTTTTGGATTCTATTCGACACTATTTTTTTCATATGACACAACACTGATGAAGGCTATAAACGTTAGCTATAACGTTTCTTTTTAAACCAAAAAAAAATAATGAAAAACCAAATGAAAACTTATTCAGCGTTTTTCCCGAACCTAAATCCCAAGAAAATCAAACATTTTAGAATAATTTTACATATAAAATGAGAGCGATCTTTATTTCTTAGCCATCGCTGACGCCTTTTTTTCTATGATATTGTATTATTTGCAAATATAATTTTTCGAACATTCATGCTTGTAAAATATACATATAAATTTTGTGAATGCAAATAATAATATATCACTATTAGTAGATATTAATGTTTTTTTGTTAAATTAGATCGACTTCAAACCCCAAAATTTAAAATATATTTTACATTTTACCCATTATCTTATGTACCTATTCATTATTTGTATATTGTAAAACATTTGCTGCATTTGTATGGTTCATAGTTTATTTGCTAAAGTATTTATTACTATAAATAGGTATATGTATATATATATATATATATATATATATTATATATATATATATATATATATATATATATATATATATATATATTGTATTTCGTCCCACTGCTGCCAAAAGTCACTAACTTTACTTTTTATCACTTCCGAGAAAAAATGCGTCTAAAGATGAATTGCATTGCATAAAGATGTTATAGTTAGTAACTATTCGGTATTAAAATAAAACATAAATAGCCAGAAATCGTAGTTAATGACTTTTGCAATCGATTCTCCACTTCAAAACATAGTTAGTGATTGAATTTGGTTGTTCGGAAAAATGTTAGTTAGTGACTTTTGGCAGCAATAGAACGATTTATTAACTGTATATTATGTATATTTCATGTAAACTATATCAGTTTTAAAATACAAACCAAAAATATGAGGAATAATTATGTTTTCCATGTATTCTACAACATATTTATTAATCCGTGGTATCTAACTAGCGTGACGTCATTAATCTCTCCCCGTGGCTGTTCTATTAGAGACCGCATTGGTCTGATATTTAGAAATGTCAAAGGCTGATGACATTTTACTTTTGTCAATTATGACATTTCGCGTTGATTTTTGCAAGAAGAGGATGAACTGTCACTTGTTTTATTATTTTCCTTTTCTATTTCACAAAAGTAAAAAGAGTTACCTATCTGATTCGTTCAGGCACACATTTTAAAGAATATCAGTAACTTTTTGGATAGAGGGATTTTATATTTGCCATGTTAGTAAAAAATAACGGTCAAAATTCAAAGTTATTCATTTTATAGACTATATTAACATTTTATTGTAGCATACCTTTTACATGCTCTGTTATAAATTGTCACGAGAATTATAGAGGGGGTTCCCAAGGTTTCTGCTTTTATATTCCCCAAAAATGACGAGCTTCGTAAAAAAATGGTTGACAGCTATTAAAAGATATAATTTCACTCCTACTAGTAATTCTCGGGTAAGAAGTGCGTTAAATATGCCTCAAAAAGGCCAAATATTTTTATAAAAAGTAACTAACTGATGTTTTCATAAAAATAATAATACAAAAAATTCCATACTTATGTGGAGAGCTTTAGACTAGAATTAGCTTAGAATATTAAAAAATTAGTGAAATATTACGTAATCTAACCCGACATTTGCGTGAAAAATGTCTATTTGGCAATAAAACAGGTTTTAAAATACGCGCCAAATAAAGCACTTCTAACTCCGCCATATTGGAAAAGGTTGAATGGCCTTGTGTGGAGGTGGTGGTGGGTCAGCATGGTGGCCCGGTCGTGTTGCCGCTTTTCAACATGCCAGGTGTGACGTATTAAAAATAAAGTGCGGATTTTTATTCTGGGCTTTTTTGTTTTTTTTTATTTTCTTAAGAACGACTTCAAATTTTTCGAAAGTGAGATAGCAGAAAATTCTAGAATTAATTGCTTTATTCAATTATGCTAATTCCAAAATATAGTGAAAGAGCCCATTGCCGAAAAAATGTTAACGCGTAAAGGAGGAAATTAAGGCGTTGTTGGGTCCAATACCATTCAATATCTCAACTTTCCCGGATATTCAACTCTCCCGAAACAACATTTTATAGCTTCAGAGTTTCTCACACCGATTTGATCAAAAGCAAACATGGATTCAAGCAGTTCGACGAAACAACATAACCAAAAATTTAATAGACATAAATACACTTTGAGAGGATAAAATATAATTTGCAATATTAATAGTATACATTTTTTAACCAAATAGTGATTAAATGTTTTATAAACATTTTCTAAAATTATCATTATGTACCTTTAGAAAATTTCGTCGTAGCCTCCAAAACTTATCTATTATGTTTCCTATTGTTCCTGTAAAGAAAAATCGGGAAAACACTTACCGGCAATCTGGAGTGCGTACGCGGCAGGGCGAATATTCCCACGGGAAACAATCCGTACTGATCCCGTTTTCCTGGAAGGGGTTTTCTGGAGATCAGCGTGTAATTTCCTTCGGCGTCTCCGTTTTCGTCCATGTACACGATGTAGCTGTATAGGGATAAAATGGATGTATTTATCGGTTGCTTGTCAGTGAAAATTTTCTAAAGTTTTTCTACAAATTCTACAAAAAAAGTAGCGATATACAGGGTGGTCCGAACCGTATTCCGCAACTTCGGCAGCATATTCCGCAGATAAAAATAATTAAAAAAGTTCGTATAAATGTATGTCCTAAAATGCTTAGTTTCGGATATACAGGGTGTAGATGTTAGTAAGTAGGAGTCATATTGACTTAAAAATCAAATTTTTCATGTCGAAAAACAACCAGATATCAAGTTTCATCGAAATATTGACGTTACTTCAGAAATTATTTGGAAGAAATCGAAATAAAATTAAACCTCTACACCCTGTATCTCCGAAACTAAGCATTTTAGGACATACATTTGTACGAACTCTTTTATTTATTTTTCTCTCCAGAATATGCTGCCAAAGTTTCCGGAAAACAGTTTGGACTTTGGACCACCCTGTATAACGAGAAACTATGGTTACGTTCGTTGAATTTGGCACTTTATATCAGTTTAATAATATATTTTCCTAGTTTTATGCTTAGGCGAAAAAGTATTTTACTTTTATGCCTAGGCGTTAAAATGACTTTTTATATTGTCAATCACGTCGCAAAAATTAATACTTTTATGACGTTTAAAAAAATATATATACAGGGTTGTTCACCACATACGACACGGAGTATTGTAGCTAAACGATGAGATTTTTACAAATTGTAAGTTTTGGGTTCGATGAAGGACTATTAGAGGTACAATTTAAAAATAATTTGACAAGATACAGAGTGTCCCAAATAAGTAAAAAATATCAAAGTTGTATTTTTTTAAATGGAACACCCTGTATATTATTACATTTTTAGTGTCTACGATTAAAATAAAGGTAAATTTGATTATGGTCTATTATACTTAAACCTTACCGTTTTTGAAATATTTTCAATTTTGTGAAATTGGAGTAAAAATTTTAAAGCTTCATTTCTCCAAGGGTATCAAAGTTTTTAATACTAAATATTTACTGAAGTTTATTTATTGATCAGTTATTGTGTTGCAATAATAAAAATAATACTACCTTATACAGAGTGTCTAAAAATTTATTTTAAATAATTATTAGCTTCAAACGGCAATAACTTGTTTAATTTAAATGGAACACCCTGTATATTTTACGAAAATCAGATGCACAATTTAATTATCTATCAAATTATATTATACCATTTTTTACCTATCTCTTTAAGTTTCCGTAGAAAATGCATTTTCTTGTAATTTAGAACTTATTTATCAATATACCCATGGACTATTGACATTTTAGATTATTTTTAAAGATGTACCAAATTTTTAAAGAGTACAGATACTAATATTGTCGATATAATTCGTTTATTTCATTAAAAATAAAAAAAACTGTTTAAATATTTGTTAAAGAGGATCAATTAATATGATTCCAGTATTCAAACTACATTAACTGACTGTTTGCGTTGATTAATAATAATTGCTCCAAATACTAAAAAACTGAATTTTGTATGGGCATTAGACAGCGTGATAAAAAGTAACACTTTAAAAATGATATTTCATTTTTTAATAAATGCTTATTTATAATAACAGAGACTTTAATTTGATAACTTATTATTGTATTGATTTCTGGCTCAAATCCACATTTATTTATAATAATTTATTAACGAACACAATTAAGTATGTAATTAATTAGTATATGGGCGGAAATAATGGTGTTATATTTAATTAATGGTATACTCTTTTATAAAGATTTAAATAGTTTTCTTTTTGCATACAAATGGGCTAGTAATATTATCGTTTTGCTAAAAAGTCTGTACATTCTGTACATTTGTTGCTTAAAAACAATCTAAAATGTCAATATTCCATGGATAGGGAGATAAATGAGGTCTAAATTATAAGAAAATGCATTTTCTACGAAAACTTGAAGGGATAGGTAAAAAATGGTATAATACAATTTGATAGACAATTTAATTGTGCATCTGATTCTCCTAAAATATACAGGGCATTCCATTTAAATTAAAGAAGTTATTGCCGTTTGAAGCTAATAATTATTTAAAATAAATTTTTAAACACTCTGTATAAGGTAATATTATTTTTATTATTGCAACACAATAACTGATCAATAAATAAACTTCATTAAATATTTAGTATTAAAAATATTGATACCTCTTTGGAGAAATGAAGCTTTAAAATTTTTACTGCAATTTCACAAAATTCAAAAATATTTCAAAAAACGGTAAGGTTTAAGTATAATAAACCTTAATCAAATTTACCTTTATTTTAATCGTAGAAACTAAAAATGTAATAATATACAGGGTGTTCCATTTAAAAAAATACAACTTTGATATTTTTTATTTATTTGGGACACTCTGTATCTTGTAAAAATATTTTTAAATTGTAGCTCTAATAGTCCTTCAACGAACCCCAAACTTACAATTTGTAAAAATCTCATCGTTTAGCTACAATACTCCGTGTCGTATGTGGTGAACAACCCTATATTATATTTGTGATTTTGTAACCTAGATAATGGTCTTGAAAAACAGACATAAAAAATATTAATATTCTTCATACATTTATTTTTTAATTTTTTTTTATCAATACCATTTGGTAAAAATATTTGTTTTTATTGCTGGTATTTTTTTTGTTACTCCTATTTAATATAAAAAAAAACAATGGAAATCCTTTTAGGAAAAGTCTTTCACACTATCAAGGAAAACCAATCAGATTCTTTCCTTTGTATTTTCCCCCTTTTTCGACAAAAATCAAAATATATTTCTCAATAAAGAGAACCACGAATTCCTGTATGATTCGTCTGGATGGATAATATGTTTATATGGATTTTATTTCTTTTTTTTAATAAAAAATATAATACTTTTGGGATGCTGCTGTACAGGGTGGGTCAAATTCGACGCTTTTAAATGGAAACACCCTTTTTTATAGGAGATAGACGAAAACTAATATCGGCGTCTGGAGCTCAATTTTCATCAAAAACATGATGGTGAAAACCGCACATCAATATCTGTTACCGTTTCGGTGTTACGGGGTGTTTTTCAAAAATGTGCATTTTTTAACAAATCGCTGTAACTTTTTTGCTATGGAAAATTTTGTATTTCTATAAAACATTTCCAAAGCACCTTTTACGTAGAATTTAATGGTTTAAGTATAATTTTTTTAAAATTATTAATTTAAGAGTTATCAACAGAAAAATTGATTTTTATTTGGGACACCCTATATTTTTAATTAACTGAAAAAGAATTTAAAATTACCTTTCCAAAAATATAGCACACTTAATATTTTGTTATAATCCCCTTCGAAATACAGAATTTTTAAAAGTTTGCCACTTTTAACTAGTAGGCTTATTTGGAGCTCTTATTGATGATATGCCCTTAATGGAGCTGGAAAACATATTTTTGCAGCAAGACGACGCACCGCCTCTGAACGCTGAAGTTATCAGCAAATTTTTGCAGCCAATTTCAACAATAATTGAATAGCTAACCAAGATTCCAGCCGTTGGCCGTCGAAGCCGCTTGACTTAGTGCTCACGGATCTAATCCTATGGATATATTTGCGGAAGAATAAATGTTTCTTATTCTTCCGTATAATCTAGACAAGAATTAGAAATACTTAGCAATTATGAGAGGGTATCTTTCACCCCCATTGAGTTAATGAATTCTGCGAGAAATGTTCAAAAACCACCCCGTCTGTCCATAACAGAAGACAGTCAATATGTCGAACGCCTGTAGCAAAATTTCATGTCTTGGTTTGCTATTTATTTTTATTGTTATTAGATATAGTTTAAATGTGTTGATGTTGGTTAAATATATTTTAAATTGTTATAAAATTCTGCATCTCTTAGCAAATATTATTTTTCGTTTTAATTGATTGCTCACAGAATAGAATTTTGCATTACAGCCGATGCCGTTCAAAGCCTACTTATTTAAAGTGGGCAAATTTTATATACTCTATATCTCGAAGAGGAATCGAACAAAATATCAAGTGTGTTATATTTTTGAAAGGTAATTTCAAATTCTTTTCAATAAATTAAAAATACAGAGGGTGTCCCATATAAAAAATCAAATTTTCTGTTGATAATTCTTAAATTATTAATTTAAAAAAAATATACTTAAACCATTAAATTTCTACGTAAAAGGTGCTTTGGAAATGTTTTCATAAAATACAAAATTTTCCATAGCAAAACAGTTACAGCGATTTGTTAAAAATACATATTTTTGAAAAACACCCTGTAACTCCGAAACGGTTACAGATATCGATATGCGGTTTTCACCATCTTGTTTTTGACAAAAATTGAGCTCCAGACACCGATATTAGTTTTTATCTATCTCCTATTGAAAAGGGTGTTTCCATTTAAAAGCGTCGAATTTGACCCACCCTGTACAAACGACTATTTGGTTTGGAAATGAACGTCAATGACATTCCCCATATAATTTTACATATAAAATGACAGCGATCTTCATTTCATAGCCATCGATGACGCCGTTTTTTTTCGATCATATTATATTTTATAATTATCATGTCATTTAACACCTTTTATCTAATTCCTAAATACTTTTGGAGCAAATAGAGATACTTGTTTGTTTAAAACTCTTTCTGTTTTTGTAATATGATCCTGCTATTAAGCCAATGGCATTGAAAACATTTTGAAAAATCTGTGGTCCCTCATTATGTAACCGAGATTTTCCCGACACTATTTCTGATTTAAGAAATATTCCTAACCGCCATACTTTAATTTTCACCCTGTATAAAAGAAAGGGAAAGCCAAATTTAATATACACAAAATTGTATTTCCTTTCTCCCCTATTAGAGGGCATTAACCACTAACTAAGTTTTTCAACCCAATGTATCGGAGTTTATATAACACTTTTCTTGTTTTTATCTTACCCCATGGCGCTTTTGTAGTGGGTATTTTTGATAGCTTCGATTATAGCACTTCCATTCCTGGGCTCTCCTCCGCTATCCATTACCTCCATTAGAGCCTTGGCATAGAGATGGACAGCGTCGTACAGATAGGCAGCTTCAGCTCGAATCTAGCAATCAAAAGAAGAATAAATAGAATTTTTACTTAATTTTTGGTTAATGATTTCTGAAAATTCGACTTTTCAAGTGGAGAAAGATACGTCTAAATATTTTTCAATACCGTTTGATAGAGAGTTATCCCGTGGTCTAAAAGGAATTTTTAAGAATGTCAATTATAAACTTGTGTATAGTGCTAATAATAAATTACAACAATTATTAGGTGATCCAAAGGATAAAACACCTCCACTGGAAAGGTCGGGTATTTATGAAATTTCTTGTAAAGATTGTAATCAGAAATACGTTGAGCAAACTAGAAAATCAATATTAACTAGATTTAAAGAACATTTAGCTCAGATAAGATGTGGTAGACCGAATAAATCTTGAGTTGCTCAACATGTTGTTGATAAAGAACATTGTATAGATCTTAATAATTTAAAATTAATTAAATAAGTCTCAAATTAGAGGCAATTAGATGCATACGAAAGCATCAGAATTAATAAATGTCAAGATAGTATGAACAGAGACAACTACTTGTTTCTACTACTCTACTAACTGTTACGCTTGGTGGGCTCTGACTCGGTTGGCTAGATCTTGCCACGCCCTCTCGGTGCCCACTGAGTGAGTATATAAACGCTCAAACTGTAGATTGTATTTTAGTTTCTTAATCATCTGCTAATGATGCTAACATGGTTAGCGAAACGCGCGTCCAGTGTAAAAGTAAAAAGTGTTTTAGTGTATTGTGGCAAATTCGTGTTTTATTTTGCTGTGTAAGATCAAAGGTTCCAATCCTCAACTGTAATCTACAAATTGCTTAAAAGATCATCAAAATTGGTCCACTAGAGAATATCACACGCAAACAATCAGTGTAAACTTTTGAAAAAGCTCTTCTTTTTGAAGCTTATAACATGACAGCATTTTCAACCAATTATTACTTTCACGTTATACAAAACTTAAGATTGTGAATAACGCCCTAAGGCTGTTTCTGTATTTTGTCCATCACTTGATAAACGACCTATAAAATTTAAATCCCTTAGAACAAAGGCAGGGCTGAAAAATTCGAGACCCACAAGCCTCATTTTTCATTCTGCTTTTTATTTTACTAAATTTCCATTCGGTTAAAGTTGTTGTTCGGCTTTCCAGAAAACTTTCAAGCTTTTTAAACAGGAAATTTGTTATTTTTTTTCACTCTCAAACGCCCTGAAGAAAAGAAATTAAAATAAAAGAAAAAAAACCGGAGAAATAACAGGACCAGAAGTTTATAAGTATGATGAAGAATACAGATATGATGTAATACAGGTACAGACGAAAATGTATTACTCTTCAAACCTTTTTTACGTGTAACAAATGTTTTCTTACGTGTAACAAATAATTTTAAACGCGTAAAAATAAAGCACTGATATTGCTGATTCAGCCTTCAAATCACTCAGTTTATAAAATACCTTTAAGTAAAATCTCTTCGGATCTGCGGTAAAATACCTTTATTTTACCAACCACCTAATAACCTAATTTTAACGTCAACTTGACAATCCTGAAAAATAGTGAAAAATGTTATTGTTAACCAAAGAGTAAATCAATTTCTGAATTCGCTAACGCCAACTTATTTTTCATTAAAAAAAATTACCAATTAAACTACGTGTGTTTTACGTGTAACAAATGTTTTCTTACGTGTAACAAATAGTTTTAAACGCGTAAAAATAAAGCACTGATATTGCTGATTCTGATTTAGCCTTCAAGTCACTCAGCTAAGTAAAATATAATTTTATTATATCTTGTGCCTGCTGAGAATGTTTATTCTACAGGGTTGTTCACCACATACGACACGGAGTATTGTAGCTAAACGATGAGATCTTTACAAATTGTAAGTTTGGGGTTCGTTGAAGGACCTTTAGAGCTACAATTTAAAAATATTTTTACAAGATACAGAGTGTCCCAAATAAATAAAAAATATCAAAGTTGTATTTTTTTAAATGGAACACCCTGTATATTATTACATTTTTAGTTTCTACGATTAAAATAAAGGTAAATTTGATTAAGGTTTATTATACTTAAACCTTACCGTTTTTGAAATATTTTCAATTTTGTGAAATAGTAAAAATTTTAAAAGCTTCATTTCTCCAAGGATGTCAATGTTTTTAATACTAAATATTTAATGAAGTTTATTTATTGATCAGTTATTGTGTTGCAATAATAAAAATAATACTACCTTATACAGAGTGTCTAAAAATTTATTTTAAATAATTATTAGCTTCAAACGGCAATAACTTCTTTAATTTAAATGGAATGCCCTGTATATTTTAGGAGAATCAGATGCACAATTAAATTGTCTATCAAATTGTGTTATACCATTTTTTACCTATCCCTTCAAGTTTTCGTAGAAAATGCATTTTCTTATAATTTAGACCTCATTTATCAATATATCCATGGAATATTGACATTTTAGATTGTTTTTAAAGCAACAAATGTACAAAATGTTTTTTTTTTGTATGCAAAAAGAAAACTATTTAAAACTTTATAAAAGAGTATACCATTAATTAAATATAACACCATTATTTCCGCCCATATACTAATTAATTACATACTTAATTGTGTTCGTTAATAAATTATTATAAATAAATGTGGATTTTTGAGTCAGAAATCAATATAATAATAAGTTATCAAATTAAAGTCTTTGTTGTTATAAATAAGCATTTATTAAAAAATGAAATATCATTTTTAAGGTGTTACTTTTTATCACACTATCTAATGCCCATACAAAATTCAGTTTTTTAGTATTTGGAGCAATTATTATTAATCAACGCAAACAGTCAGTTAATGTAGTTTGAATACGGCATCATATTAATTGGTCCTCTTTAACAAATATTTAAACAGTTTTTTTTTTATTTTTTAATGAAATAAACGAATTATATCGACAATATTAGTATCTGTACTCTTTAAAAATTTGGTACATCTTTAAAAATGACCTAAAATGTCAATAGTCCATGGGTATATTGATAAATAAGTTCTAAATTACAAGAAAATGCATTTTCTACGGAAACTTAAAGAGATAGGTAAAAAATGGTTTAATATAATTTGATAGACAATTAAATTGTGCATCTGATTCTAGTAAAATATACAGGGTGTTCCATTTAAATTAAACAAGTTATTGCCGTTTGAAGCTAATAATTATTTAAAATAAATTTTTAGACACTCTGTATAAGGTAGTATTATTTTTATTATTACTACACAATAACTGATCACTAAATAAACTTCAGTAAATATTTAGTATCAAAAATTTTGATACCCTTGGAGAAATGAAGCCTTAAAATTTTTACTGCAATTTCACAAAATTGAAAATATTTCAAAAACGGTAAGTATAATAAATCTTAATCAAATTTACCTTTATTTTAATCGTAGAAACTAAAAATGTAATAATATACAGGGTGTTCCATTTAAAAAATACAACTTTGATATTTTTTACTTATTTGGGACACTCTGTATCTTGTAAAATTATTTTTAAATTGTACCTCTAATAGTCCTTCATCGAACCCAAAACTTACAATTTGTAAAAATCTCATCGTTTAGCTACAATACTCCGTGTCGTATGTGGTGAACAACCCTGTATATTTTTAATAAATGCGTATTCTATGGTTTTAAGTTTTAATCTTATAATCTGTCGCCCAACTCAGGTTTTCACTAAATTTAATCTTGAATTAAGTAAGTTATTTTAGGCACTACTCCTTCATTAACTTGTCCAGCTAATCCTACTTTAATATTCCTAAAAATTTAATTGAATATTTCTGGAAAACTTATTAATATTAAAATCCTTGCCTTTTACTCACCAATTTACCACCCCCAAAATACGACAAAGGGTTGGGAAAATTGAAAGGTGCTTTCTCCATGTAGCTATTAACAAGGGCTGTGAAATTTTCGAAGCCTACCGGACTGGATGGTACTACTCCCAGGTAGCTTTGGTAGGCTTTCTGTGCTACTGGGTCATTGGGAAGATCGGCATCCCTTAGGAGTCCTCTTAAGTACTTCGAAGGGTTTTTGTCGTCGTACTGTTCTATGTCAACACCCACGACAAAATATTCACCTGGGATAATAAGAAAAAAACATTAGTTTTGTACCAAATTTTTTTTGACTTCAATGTTCTTTATTTAATTTTGAATTTTTGTTCATTCCTGAAAATATTTATTTTATCAAAAAACACTCTGTAATTTGCTGTCTTCTTGGTGTTTTTTTTTCTAATTCTAACATGAATTAACTTTGTCCTTCCAGGTTTGGTTTTTATCTGAAATAGTGATCTTGTGCTAAAGAAAATCGCAATAAAGAAGTTGAGTGTACACTAGTACAAACAGTTTTTTAATTAAAAGAGATCCAATATATTTTGAAATAAATGAAGGATCTGAGTTTGAGATACTTAACCTTTTTCAAACAATTTCTTCTGTTCCATGGCTACCATCAATCCAAGATGTTCATAATGATGACCCAAGATTACAAAAACTGAAAATTAAAAAAATACAAAAGTATATTGGCGACAACAGTATATGTTTAGTACTTATATACTTTTTTTCACTGATGAGAGACCTAGTCTTTATAGAAAAGATTAAATTAAATTACTTAAATTTATTTCTTCTAATGTACTCTTTTATACACTTAAAAAGTTAGAATAAAATTTAGTGAGGACTTGGAAAATGCTAAAAAGCCATTTCCAAATATATTTTACTACCCTAAAGTTCACTGTACTCTTATTTAACGATGAAAGATTTAGTTTTAAAGTAAGGAGACTTTCCTTACTTCGTGAGGCACTTTTCTTTGTTTAGAATTCTCGAGAGGTACTCTAATATATTAATTTACTGCGCTATATTTTGAAAATAAAATAAAGACACTTCGTACATAATCGATACAAATGGTCTCTGTTATAGACAATATATTGGCTAAATTTTGCATAAAAATTCTACATTTTTTTTTGGTACCAAGTCTTGATGGTGTACGTTGCTTAACCATACTATGTTGCCGTTTGCTTTGTAGCTGACATTTTGCATTATATCTGTGTCTATAAGTTCACAATAATTTTAAAGAATAATTGAAAATCTCCTCTTCAATAAATTATAAAAATCCATTTTAATTATATCAGTGTCATTGCTAATAATTCTAGACAACTATGAAACTATGAACCCTTCCTGGACACAAACGGTACATTGTAACACAGGAAATTGTAGAGAGAAACAAGCCCTATAACATAGAGTACATTTTAATGTACAGTGCTTTCCATAAAATCAATAAAATGAAAAATATACGAAATAATATACATGTAGTGATTTCCTTCGAAAATCGACAACTATGAAACTATGAACCCTTCCCGGACACAAACAGTACATTGTGAGACAGGAAATTGTAGAGAGAAACAAGCGCTATAACATAGGATACAACATTTTAACGAACAGTGCTTTCCATAAAATCAATAAAATGAACAATATACGAAATATACATGTACTGATTTCTTTCGAAAATCGACAACTATGAAACTATGAACCCTTCCCGGACACCAACGGTACATTGTAACACAGGAAATTGTAGAGAGAAACTAGCCCGATAACATAGGATACAACATTTTAATGAACAGTGCTTTTCACAAAATCAATAAAATGAAAAATATACGGAATAATATATATGTACTGATTTCCTTCGGAAATCGACAACTATGAAACTATGAACTCTTCCCGGACACAAACGGTACATTGTGAGACAGGAAATTGTAGAGAGAAACAAGCCCTATAACATAGGATACAACATTTTAATGAACAGTGCTTTCCATAAAATCAATAAAATGAACAATATACGAAATATACATGTACTGATTTCTTTCGAAAATCGACAACTATGAAACTATGAACCCTTCCCGGACACCAACGGTACATTGTCCCGATAACATAGGATACAATATTTTAATGAACAGTGCTTTCCATAAAATCAATAAAATGAAAAATATACGAAATAATATACATGTACTGATTTCTTTCGAAAATCGACAACTATGAAACTATGATCCCTTCCCGGACACAAACGGTACATTGTGAGACAGGAAATTGTAGAGAGAAACAAGCCCTATAACATAGGATACAACATTTTAACGAACAGTGCTTTCCATAAAATCAATAAAATGAAAAATATACGAAATAATATACTGATTTCTTTCGAAAATCGACAACTTTCTTCTTTATTCAGATTTAAAATACTTGCACTTATTCGGGAGACACCCTGTATTTTCAAATAAAGAAATGAGACTGATATATCAACGAGTTATGAAAAATTAAGTTCATAATAATTATTTTGTTTTACAACAACAATAGCTCGTAATAGAAAAACTATTGAAATATTCACGATGAAAGATTCATCTGTCTTGTACTAATTAAAGGTACACACTGTATAGCTTTTGAATTAAGAAAGTGAAATCATATACAAATGAGTTATGTAATTCTGTTCATATTAATTTAATTTTTTTACATAGCTAACATCAGTTTTCGGTAAAAACCATAAACCAGAGCCCCATTATTATTATAACGTCTTTCTCTGATTTGTCTCAATTAAAAACCAATTAGTCCTCTAAGAAAATCCTCGACATCTAAAAGGTCTATAAAGAAAAACACCGGAAAAAAGACCGGAAAATTGGTAAAATTGAATGGAGAATTATTGGGGCAGAAGTGAAACATAGGGGCTGGCGTTCTCGCGAGGATCCGTCACGGAAAACCGATTTTCCAGCCTTTGTTTTCCCGAAATTCCTCAATTTTTTATCTCTTTCTGTTGTGGATTTAGGCTTGTACTTGATCAGACAAGAAAAAAAGGATGAAGGAAAAAAAGGGAAGAATTTAGGGTGTAAAATTAATTTATTCGTTCCTGAATAATGGGATGGAATTTAATTTTTATATGGGAGGAAAATTCGTGAATAGATGTAAAGTTGTTTAGTATGGATATATCGAAAATGTAGTTCTCGATTCCTTATTGGTTGAAAAATTATGGCGCACAGTTTAAATTTCACCAGACGAGCTATTGAATTTTCAAAATTCAAAATTCTTTATTCATGTTAAATTACCATCAAGGTTTACAATCGTCATCAATGCTATCAAGCCTAGCAAGATACAAAGTAAAATGACATAAATATGTAATACACACACCGGAAAAATCTAGGGATATCATTTCATTAAAGTTAAAAATAAATGTTTTGAATAAACAACCACATATTTGTAGGCCGATTCTTTCTACTTCGATTGAAACGAAGTAGTCACACTAGTTATTTCTAAATTTGGGATATTTGCAGAAGTGTTTGTGCATTTTTTGTCAAATGTATGAAAAGCACCTAGCATCAATTGTTCCAATTTAACCTGTACTGGCTATGTTTTTATGATAACTGGCCAGAATTCATTCAAATAACTCTGTTTAGTATTAAACGACATTATGGAGCGTAGACATTTTAACAGAGGCGAAATGCTAAGGGCCATGGGTATGCTCGAAGCTGGAATGCGCCAAATCGACGTAGTTAGAGCATTAAATACAACGCAAAGTGTAATATCGCGATTAAGTGCACGCTACCGTGAAAGTGGTGATGTTGCTAAAAGGCACACAAGGCACACAGGCTCGACGCCGACCGACTCTTACAGCACCAGAGCTTAGTTTAATTCTCCAGGAAACACATAATGTAACCGTTAGCCCTGACACTGTTCGCAATAGATTAAGATAGGTCAACTTAAGAAACAGACGACCCTGGAGAGCTCAACCCTTAACGAGAGGAAATCGAGAGGTACGATATTTGTGGGCTCAAGATCATGTTCAGTGGTCGAATGAACGATGGGCTAATGTTCTCTTCACGGATGAGTCTCGCTTTGGAATTCATCCGGATTCGAGAAGGCTTAGGGTATGGAGAGAACCGGAAAATCTTATTCGATTGGATCATGTTCAGGAAGTGCACCCTTATCAAGGTGGAACAGTTATGGTCTGGAGAGGAGTCCAGTTAGGCCGAAAAACCGATCTCGTTTTTCTTGAAAGGTTTCTAACAGGAATCACATATCGTAATTTAATTCTTGAGCCTGTCGTGTTACCATATGCCAATGATTTTGGGAGAAACTTCATTCTCATGCAGTGGTAAGTGAGTTTATCAATACTCATCAATTAAACATCTTACCTTGGCCGGCACAATCTCTTGACCTCAACCCCATGGAGCACGTATGGGACGCGGTTCAAAGAAGAATTTTGAGAATGGGTATGCCTCGTGAAACTCGTAGGGATCTGGTTCGGGCCGTGAATGCAGTGTGGCAGGCTGTACCTCAAGAAGAGATTGACAACCTGATCAGGAGCATGGAGAGACGATGTAGGGCTGTAATGAACAGTAGAGGAGGCCATACCCTTTATTAAGTAAAAATGGTTTTATCTTTTTTTTTTAATTCACAGTTTAGAATAAAAAAATGTGTGTATTTTTTTGAGTTTAATAAAAATCTAGGTAAATTTGAAAAATTCGGTAAATTTCGCATTTTTATTTCCAATACGTCCTGTAAACTATTTGTTTATTTTAATTTTATTATATCAGAAATGCAAATAATAAAATTACTGACGATGGCTGGATAAAATTGTAATATCCCTAGACTTTTCCGGTGTGTGTACATATACTTCTTGTCGACGGCCTGTATGAGTATGGAGAAATTTTAACTGACGATATAATATAATCGACAGTTCTGGACTGCCGGCGAACTGTATGGCACCTTTAATAAAAAAATAATTCAAATTCTGCTTTTTAAATAAAGTCTACGCATTTTTACTCAAAATACAAATTTTGAAAACTCTCGGAAAGTTAAAAAGAACTCCAAAGTCAAACTGATCAATCAAACCAAATAAAAAATACTTAATAAAGTTATGAAACTGATGCTGGAAACCGATCGGTGAAGAAACTAATGATATTTCGATGGGAAAATACGATTTATTTATCAAACAAGAACGAAATATGTGGTAGAAAGAAATGGGGAAGTATATGATAGAAAAAGAGAGAAAAATAACCTCGTTTGAGTAGCGTCGAAGGTTTTGATTCGATCAGCCAAGCGGAAGAAATGAAATCAGGATGTTTTTTTCATCCAGATAAATCTACAGGGTGTTTGCTAAATACTCTGTAGTGTTCATGATGTCTATTCATTCAGTCTCTCATGCATAAAAACATGGATATCATTACATTCATCCTTTAATCTTTTTTAATCCTCTAATCCTCCTCTAATCTTACTTCGTGTAAAAATGTATGTCTCCTCTATTAATTTGACGAAAGGATTCTCCATGTACCCGTGATGATACGGAGTGTCCCAAAATTTCATGGCTGCTATGGTTATTCCAGAGTATTCCAGAGAATCCTTCAAAATAGTCGCAATGTTGAAGAACTCGTACTCTGGAGACTTCAAATAGAACAGGACTACCTAGAAAAGTAGTTTGTTTCAAAATTGAGTGAAATTATAAATAAAAATATGTATATATGAGACATTTTTTTACTGTTTATTCAACAAACAGTTTGTTGATCTTTTGTTTGTATATGTTGGACTATATGACATTTATACATGTTTTTGTATAGTACTTACATGTGTCCAATTGAATGCTGTGAGTACTGAGAGTACCGATTTAGATATTTGAGTATCTGGAGGTCTTGTTCTTGCAAAGGTCGGAAACTTTGTCTTGTCTGATGTGGCAAAATGTGTGCAAAACTAAAAAGAAAATAATGTTTTTAATGTAAGAGATTTTGTAATGTACAGGATTATAAATTATTATAATTATTATTAAAAATTGAGATTTTTTTGTGCAAAAAACCATAAGTTTTTAAGTTTTTTTCATTCAAATATTGACGTTATTTGATTAAATTTCTACACCCTGTATCCCCGAAACTTTTTAACCTATTTTTTTATTCCATTTATTATTTTTTTTAACTATAACCTTTCAAAAACCTCTTAGTTCTACAGAATGATACAGTTTAAAAGATACAAAAAAACTTACGTATGATATCATAGGGACATTAAATGCAGAAGCCATGAAGGCTTCGTGTTCGCAAGTCTCTTGAGGACCGATATAAGCTGACACGTTTTTTGTCCACAGATCTGCTGTTTTCTGGACGCTGATGATCTCTTCACCGTACGTTTCTGCAACCAGGAAGTCCAGTTGGTGTCCACGTTTACCGAAAACTCCTTTGTTCACTTCTTCGACTGCCAGGGAGATGGCCCCTGAGATGGTAAGTCCTGGTCTAGAATATTCTCTATCGCCTTAAATAAAGCAAAAAATATTTCAGAATAAAACACTTTTAAATTAGTGAGATAACTCTTAATAGCCTAACCAAAATAAGACACTCTGCAGGATCGTGATTAATCAATGACCAGATTTTTCGAAACACCATGTATACATTTTAAAAAAACCTTAAAATATGTAAAAAGAAACAAAATAAAATATACGTGTTTAAGCGTTTTTTCGGAAATTTGACCGTTTTTTAAATAAAAAATATTGTAATATTTGAGGGGTGGTTTCACCCCCTTGGAACTGGAATTTCGAAAAATCCCTTCTTATCGAACCTCTACACACTAGAATCAACTTGTATGCCAAAATTGAGCCTCTTACGTTGAGTGCTTTGAGCAGGATCGTGATTAATCAGTGAGTCAGTCACTTAACAGCAAGAAAAGAAATTATAATATTACTGATGTTTATAGAAATAAAAATTCTGTTATAACTGGATAAAAATTCTCTGGAAAAATAAGGGAAATTTATTTCATTTTCTACCTTATTTTCTTATCATTCGTTTAGAAAAGTTGATTTATTTACGACAGCAGCTGATCCCGGTTCATAAATCTGACAAAAAATAATAAGAGCATTACGGCAGACAGATAAAGAAACTAAAGAAGAATTTTCCGGCTATATTTTCCTCTGTTAAAATTAAGTTTTCCGAATTTCCATATCAATACGAAAGTTTCCTATATGTCTAAATATCTGATACCACTTCAGGCGATATGAGAATACGTGCCTGCAATCGATAATATTATTATTTATTTGATATAAATTTATTGCTTATTTTTGACAATCATTCTTGTGAGGTTCTCTTCCTTTTTGAGAACGCTTACGGACGCCGAGTTGCCTTGGTTCGGTACTTGGGCGCCACCCTCAAAGTTTATAACCCTAAAAAGTTAACTTATTTAATTTAACAATCGGAACATTAATGAATTTCATTACAATAATGTTTTAATAATTAACAATTAATAATAAAATACATTGACAGTTATTATATAAAAGAAAATGAAGTCCCTTTTATTCTTGTATAATATTAATTAACACAATATACAGGGTCTCCCAGGAATAAATGCAGAAATTTTTATGAACTTCATTACATTCTGGTTGGTGTTTTTAGTTCCCTCAACATATATTTACAAACAAAATAAATATATTTATATTGGTTGTTCAGTCAATACGTATGTAAAATATAAAAAAACGTATGTAAGTAAAAAACGGCGTCCAGTTGGCTTGGAAATAAATATCCATGACATTCCCCATATAATTTTACTTATAAAATGAGAGCGATCTTCATTTCATAGCCATCGCTGACGCCGTTTTTTCTTCGATCATACGGTATTTTGTTAATAAACTTCTTTCTTTTGTTATTTTTATTCAATGGACATAGCAGTTCATAGAAATAATTTAGTCTACGTACCTGGTCTTCTCTGTGATCCTGTCAAATATCCAATTGTAAAAGTATCACTGTTGATTCTTGTGATTGACATTATTACCACCAATAAGAAAATGTCTAGCATCTCGTTTGAAAACCTTGTTCTGTAAAAAAAATAAAAAATATTGGGTAAGTGGGTAGTTAAAAAGAATATTATTACAAAAAAAATTCTTGAAATAAAAATAAAATTTTTAATATAAAAATTCAATTCATTCAAACCAAAACAAAATCTTAAACAGAAACAAAATGGGTGTAAAAAGATTTTCCAAAGGTTTTCTTTGTACCATAGTGCTTGAATTATGCATGCATTTTCCCGTTAAGTTTGCAAATTAACAACTTGTCCCCGCAAAGTCCGTTAAAACTTCCAAACTTCAGAACTTTCCATTTATTATAGCCTTTATCATTTGATCAGTTAACATTTATATTAGTAAGTTTAGTTACAAGTACTTGTTAGAAGTACGTAACTTAAAATGTGTATTTAATTTATAAATATTGTAATAATAATAATAAATGCCTTTATTGTCAAAAAATTTTTCAAGTTGTAGACAAAGGTAAACTAACAAACAAAGTAAAAAAACAAGGTACACAAACAAACAAACAAAAGATAATACTAAACATTATATAAACAATATTGTCAGTCTTATTGTTAAAATAAACATTTATAAATGTTTCCAATGTCAAAGAACAAAAAAAAATAAAAATAATATTCAAAAATATTTAGCTAGTTTATAGTAAAATATCAATGACCTCTAAATAAATTCATTTCGATGTCATTAGTAAATATAGCAATAGCAAACATTAGACCAGTGTTTACAAGATCAAATTCGATTTTCAAAATATAATTCATTTACGGAGTAGAAAGCCTTGTCTAGTAAATAAGAGTTCAATGCTTTGCGAAATGAAGAAAATCATGTTATGGATTTGATTTCAAATGGCAGGTGATTGTGCATTTTTTTCGAGTTGCATAATATTGAACTTTTAACTAACTCTGAGCGTGGGGTAGAGTCAATATTTTTAATTCTTTAAAAAAGTCCCGGCAATGAGTTCTGCTGTTTAGTCCCAGTGAATATCGGACAGGTCTCTTCTGGACCTTGAAAATGCGGTCAAATTGAGTCGCACAACACGTACCCCAGAATGGAAGGGCATACCTGAGGTGCGACTCAAAAAGTGCATATTAAACAGTTCTAGCCACTGACAAGTTAAGCTCCTTAGAAAGAGATCTTAATGCAAAACAGGCAGAGCTCAATTTTTTCGACAAAGCTTCGATATGTATATCCCATTTCAGAGAATGGTCCACAACAAGCCCTAAGAATTTTACAGATTTTACGACGTCAATGGTGGTGTTGTTAAGTACAAAAGGCTGCAACGAGTTTTTATACGACAAAGCTTTAGTTTTAGAAATATTGAGACTCAGGAGGTTCGAATCGCACCAAGATTTAATGGTGATTAAGTCATTTGATATAATCCTATGAAGTGCCGTGATGTCCTTGTTGCTCCAAGTGAAGCTAGTGTCGTCCGCAAAAAGACATATTTTGCCACTGATGTTTATATTAGCAATGTCGTTAATAAAAAGAAGAAACAAAATAGGGCCTAGTACTGAGCCTTGTGGTACTCCACATTCTATTGGCTTGCTAGAAGGCAACGTGGTATCCACCCTCACAAGCTGACTTCTGTTGCTCAGATACGACTTAAACCATTCGAGAGATGATCCCCTGAACCCATAGTGCTGCAGTTTATTAATTAGAATCTTATTATGATTTACACAATCGAACGCCTTAGAAAAATCATAGAAAATTGTTGCTGTAGAATAATGGTTGTTTAGGCTGGAGTAAACTTTATTAAGGAGGGAAAACATAACGTCATTTGTGGACTTGTTGCTTAGAAATCCAAATTGATATTCAGTAAGTATTTTGTACTTAAACAGAAAAGATACCAGCCTTCTTTTAACCAACCTTTCTATGATCTTAGATAGCGTTGGAAGGAGTGCAATTGGGCGATAGTTAGAAGCTTCATCTTTGTCTCCTCCTTTGTGCAGTGGAATTATTATTGCCGTCTTAAGACATTTTGGAAAAATACCATTTTGGAACGACATGTTTACTAAAGTTGTTAGGTGATTCAGAGTGCTTTCTGGCAGATTCGAAAACATTTTTAAAGTTAGCCCGTCGGTCCCAGAAGAGGATTTATTTTTGATGGTATTAATTGTACTGCGAAGCTCTTCTAAAACTACGGGCGAAAAAAAGAAACTGTGTAAGTTTACAATATCATTAGAGAGATAAGAAAGTGGATCATGAGGAGGACATACGGTATTAGTTAAGTTTTTCGCTACATTTACAAAGTAATCGTTAAGGTTCTCAGGTGAGGTAGAGATATTAACATTCATTAACATTCATAACATTCATAATAATAACATTCTAGCTTAATAATTATTTAGTGTCAACCCGGTAGATACAAAATCTAAACTACTCTTAAATCTCATTTCATTATTCCATAAACCTACTACAACTAGACACGGAAATCCCAAGCATTCCCCAAACCGGCTCAGTCATGTTTACCATGGCTTCGGTCGCCGTCGTGCTTTTAAGTGAGTGGTAGAGTCCCGCCGCGCCGGGCGCTCGTAAAACACCGTCGCAGCACGACAGCCACTTCCCTCTACACCGCCTGACATTCCCCTGTCACTCGTAAATCACCCCTTCAGCTGGGCGCCGTAGATGCTAACGACCTCTTTACGTAACTGGAGCAACTGTTTGGAGTGATTTACTGACGATTGTACTGATATACAGTCATTTATTAATGTAAACATACCCGTAGAACCTATTAGGGATGTTGTATTAATAAAGGTTGGTTCATACTTCAGATACTAAGCTCCATTCGGAAGCTCGAAATAAGTAGAATAAATTAGTGGTTTCAATTAACTTACACTGAAAAAAAGGATCTCTCAGTCGAAATGAATATGACTTTGACCCAAAAGATTGGCGATTTTCGATAGGGCCAAGAACGACGTTTCTTTGCCCAAAGCATTAACTATCTTTTCATAAGCTTTAAAAAATTACTTTAGAGAATAGAATAATCTATCTGTCCAAAGTATTTCACTCTTGACCCAAAATGAATATGCAAAGAAGTTCTTGCTACAAGAACAATAGTCTCTTTGATTCATGCAAAAATTCTTGATTGAAAAGGGACATTTCTAGATTAAAGAGACAAACCAATTTTTTCTTAAACCAATAGCGAATACTAAATCATAAACAAGCATATTACGAGGTATATTATTTTCTGATAAATTTAGATTTTCCTGGTCTGTAATAAGTAAAGTGATATTATTTTCTTCGATAGTAGTTAATTCTGCTTCTTCACCTCCTTGGTATTTTTTGGGGTGGTTCATCACTCTACAAATTACAAAAAAAATGTTACATCACGATTAATCAAAGTAAAGCAAATAAATTATTAAAATTATAAGCTTTGGTCACATTTTGAATTTTTTAATACGACGACTTGGAATTCTAATTTTTTTTTAATTATTTGCATAAAAAAATCGATACCTATATTCTTATTCTATCTATAGTCACTCATGCATTATCTAAACAGGTGCATTAGGTAAATGTCTCTTACCTTCAAATATAGCAAATAAATGCTCTAATTTCCATTTTTTCAGAAACTCCTTTAAAGAATCCATATAACCTAAAATTTGTCCATAAAAAATGACAAATGCATGTTAATAACGATCACTAATTTGTTATACGATATGCGTTTAAAAAGCAAATTACGCAAAATTCCAAGCAACAAAACCCGTACGTACGATTCATCGGACTGCCGACTGATTGTATATGTATACCATCCTTCGTCATCGTCTTTGCTTGTCGTTATTATTTTTCATCAAAAGAGTATTTAGCTATTGGAAAAATGGCCATGTTACTTGAATGAAGTACTTTCTAGCGTATTTTTCTTATTATCTTAAAACAAAGTAACTTGCACTTGGTTGAATGAAAATAGATTCAAGAGAAATTTTCGAATTTTTCAAGAGAACCAGTTTTCTTGAGTTAAGAGAGTTTTTCTTCAGTCAAAATATTTTCTTTTGCGCTAAAATAAATTCTCTTGCCACTAATTTTTTTTTCAAGAACGATGACGACTTTAGTTCAAGTCTATCTTTTTTATCAGTGTAGAAGTTTATTCATCTAATTTCATTGTAAGGCATTTAGAACGTTAAAATTAGTGGTAGGAATTTGCAATTAGCAGACAAAGTTAACCACGTTTGACTTTTTTCTTTGTTTATAGTTATAATATAATGTTTATAGTTATAACCAATAACTAAAGAATACAAGGATATTTGGAGACCAAAAGACCAAATTGTTACCATGGCTCCAAACAGTGCCGTGGCCACATATTTTCCTTAACTTAACTGCTTAAAGGGATATTTATATTTTTGATAAATGCCTACGCCTGTGGTGTAGGCGGTGGTATCATACTACTATACTAAGAAAAAGAAAAATAAGAAGAAAAAGAAAAAGAAAAAGAAAAAGAGAAGAACTGAAAGTTTATATTATTCAGTAAAGTTATAATTCGGTTAAGTTACTTCAGTTGCTCGCAACCACCAAGAATTTCATTACCATGCGGTATATTATCGCTTAGAACAACGTTGGTTCTAGTTCTATTCCATTCCATGACCTGCTTAACTAGCTGGCTTCGTGCCTAGAAATGAATGATATAGGGCCGACATCGTTTGCGGTATCCTGATGACGGATGACCGAATTGTGCATCGCGTAGTGCCACGAAGCGGGATTTTCTTTATTTAAACTGGAACACGTCGCAGAAAAAGATGGCTCTCTTTTTTGGACAGTAAAAAATGGATAAAGTTACACAGAACGACTTGAAAATTTGTGAATCTACTCCTTAAATATCGCACATAACTACTGTATAATAATTATAATGACTTAGCGCTTGCACGGTACTATAATTATAAAACAACTATAGCGTGTACCAGCGACTTCGTTCGCGTCGAATTAATCATTTGTAATGGTGATGATAAAGCAAAGCAAGAATTTCCATTAACATACAAACTGGATAAAATTTTCTCACATTTATGTCAGCATGAGAAAAACAATATGGCGATATTATTATATAACTTGGTAATATTTGAGGGGAAGTTTCATCTCATTGGAATTTGACTTTCGAAAAATCCGTTTGCCAAAAATCAGCTTTTTACGTCAAGCAGTTTAAGCAGAATCGTGGTTAAGAAATTACCCAACTTTTTGGAACACCCTGTATGATTTTTTAAAAAATTTCAAATTATGTAAAAAAAACAAATAAATTATGCTTGTCCAAGCGTTTTCCCGAAAGACTACCCGTTTTTTAAATAACAAATATTGTAATATTTGAGGGGCGTTTTCACCCTCTTGGAATTTGAGATTCGAGAAACCCCTCCTTATCGAACCTCTACACCCCACAGTCAATCCGTTTGCCAAAAATTAGCTTTAAATGTCAACAATTTAAATCTAAGAATTTTTAAATTAATTTTATTTTTTTTTTAATTTTTTTTTAATTTTGAATTTTTTAATCTTTTTTTTTATCAATTTTAATCTATCTTTTTTTATCTTTTTTTTATTTTTTTTTATTTTTTTTTTATTTTTTTTAGCAGAATCGTGATTACTTAATGGTCATATTTTATGAAACACCCTGTATAAATTTATAAAAAAATTTAAAATATGTAAAACAACAAAATAAAATATACGTGTTTAAGAGTTTTTAAATATTTTAATATTTGAGAGATAGTTTCAGCCCCTTAGAATTTGAGTTTCGAAAAATCCCTTCTTATCAAACCTCTACACCCTAAAGTCAATCTGTTTTCCAAAAATCAGCTTTTTACGTCAAGCGCTTTAAGCAGGATCGTGATTAATCAATGATGAGATTTTACGAAACACCCTGTATACATTTTTAAAAAATCTTAAAATATGTAAAAAAATAAAATAAAATATTCGTGTTTAAGCGTTTTTTCGGAAATTTGACAGTTTTTTAAATAAAATATATTGTAATATTTGAGGGGTGGTTTCATCCTCTTGGAACTGGAATTTCGAAAAATCCCTTCTTATCGAACCTCTACACTCTAGAATCAACCTGTATGCCAAAATTGAGCTTCTTACGTTGAGTGGTTTGAGCAGGATCATGATTAATCAGTATGTCAGTCACTTAAGAATTTTATATGTTAGTATAGATAAAGTATTTTTATTAGTAGAGTATGTTGCCGTCCAATTTCCAATACATTATAATAATTATTATAAAAATAAAGATGGCCTAAGCTACTGAGAGAATTGTCAACTCAGAAGCTTGGGACCTTGGGACACCCTCAAAAGGAAAATTCCACTTCTCCAACTCCCACTGGACGATATACCAACCCAAGTAGCAAATTTTATTTTATAAAGATTGTATAAACAGCTATGTGATAATTTTTATAGGATACCTCAATTCATATAACGTGCTATATGACCGTAATATGATAGCTTTACAACCAAAAAAGGCCCATTTTTATACAACCGTTTAGTAGTATAGAAGTTCTATAAAAAGGGTATACAACTCTTATATGCAACTATTTTACACAGCATTATATGACTATTATAAAACTAGTTTTATTGTGTATTACGTGGTCACATCTAAGAAACAGAACAATAAAAACACATGATCATTTAGCGAGGTACAAGAGTATTTTATTTTTTACCGAAGAATATTAGGAGCAAATTATATTTTAAGCGTGTCGTAAAATGAATCTAGAGGATGTGGATTGTTAAAAAGGAGACTTTACTCGACAATGAAAATGGCGGGTAGAGCCAGAAGGTACAACAAATATGTAATATAAAAAATCATTAATAGGGTTTGAAAAGTAGGGACAATTTTGTATGCCAAATGTATTTGGCAAAAAATTAAAGCGCTTTAATTTCGATTAAGGTTTACATATAAATTTAAACAATAAAATAAAATAAAATTTTCAAAAATTCTTGTTTTTAATTTAATTAAACACTTTATTACTGTATGTGGGAATCTTATCACAAAATAGTTCTCAAAAATAACATTTTACAATGTATTTTGATGTTTTTAATTTTGCTTCATATAATGGCGGCCATAGGACATACAAAAGTTCTGCCTTAAACATGGCGAATTATAATGCAACCATTTTATTATAAATGAATCCCTTAAATAAGTCTTTGTTGTAAAATAAAACGGTATAGGATAAATATTTATCATTACGCAGAATTTCCAAGCACTATAGAACTATTTTGGACATATTGAGATTTGTGACAAATAGATGTTGCCAAATCTCATTTGATTAGTATGTAAACTAACAAACATGATCAGATTTTCATGGATTCATGCACGCAACGCATTTCATGCGTGCCCGACGAGTGAGCGGCAACCTAAGGACTTGGAAAAACAACAATAAAACAATACAAACATTACTACAGTAAAACTTTTACACCAACGTGGCAACAATGCTTTGAAGAAGCCAGACAACCCGAGAGATTTTGGCTTTTAGGAACCCAGGGAATTCTAGGGATTATTTGGCCGTACTTTCGAGGAGTTTTTTCTTACATGCTCTTTATAACTACCACTGCGTTTGTTAACTTTTTTCCAACTTTGTCCAGAATTCATAATAGCTGTGATTGATTATACTCGTACGTAGATATTACTTTTGCAACAACAACAATAACAAAATAAATAACTAGGTATACCATTTAATTTAAAATGAGGTTATATTGTACATTACCAGTTTTATAATGCAGATATTACAGCGAATTTATTTTGTTAATCACAATTTTATCATATAAGGCTATAATATAACTGTGTTGTATACAGCACCGTAGTTTAACGCAATAAAACGTTCTATCATACAACGTAATACAACTTTAATAAGACAAGTTTAAGTAACTATTATATGATCTTGTGACTACTAGTTATATGAATATTATAGAACACTTACATGGTGGGTATAAGAGTCTAATAAAATAATATGTTTATTATTATGTCTTATTAAGTTATTATGTCTTATTAAGTGTTACATCATACTAAAAGAAATTATCGTTTAATGCGTTATAGGATACGTTGTAAAAACTACTAGAAAATAGTTTAATATGACAACTTTTATTAAAAAACAGAATGGTCGAAACCAAACGCTTAATAAAATCAAGCAGTCCTTAAGACAACGCTATTCGACTGTTATAAATAATTCAATCCTTTTAGAATTTCTTCTTGCTACTTGGGAAGAATGTACAACTTTGAGAAACACCTCATTATCGTATCGAGCAATAAAAAGAATTAGAAGAGATAAAAGTTTGATAATCATATTTTAAGGAAAACTAAAAATAAAAGCTAAAATATTATTACACAAATAAAGAAGATTAAAGACAAATGTGTTGTTGACGTGGTTTTAAGAGTTCGTCTGCTCTTTTTTGCCCTCTAGAGGCAGCCAAGGCAAACTTTGCAGAGAGTTAATGTAACGTTAAAAAGAGCGAGTTGAGTAAAATGACGCCATTAAATTGTTATCTGGAAATTTACGGCCATAATGCATAGCCTCAGTTTTCTACGGGATCTCCGTAAGTTAAAGTGGCCATGTTTTATATCGTTACTCAGAGGTTATTGTAAAAGTATACAAGGCATAATTTTTATTACAAAGCATCATTTATGCATCTAAAAAACTCTCACTCAATTCAATTTCTCTCATTGCAATTTGTTTTTTTTACATTTTGTTGAAAGTAATTAGGATTCGTCAATTTTAATTAGGTGTTTCAGTAGCGTATCTGATATTTTTGTTATTAAATAATTATTATTTCATGTACTACACAAAATATATTTTTATTTGAAAATCGTCACCAAGACATAGTTATTTGTGATATTGTAATGTGAAAAAAAAATAACCATTAATATTGTATGTACTTAGATTTTTTAAAAATAAATCTATTTTTAAAATCTAAAGAAGATTTTATGATTTTTATGTTTATTTTTAAGCCAGTAACGCAGGAACTTGAACACATGCCAATTTAATCTAACCCGCAGAATCCTCGAGAAGTTTTAAACTACCCTTCTAAGTTCACCAACTTTGTCCTTTTTAATATCGGCAAGTTTTATCTTATTTCAGAGAAGTCTGTTGACCTCCCATCCCTATTTTTATTAAAATAAACTTGCAATGTAATTTCCCAAGTAGCATTTTCACGACTTGCGACCAAATGTTTACTAAACACAACGTTGGATTAGTTACAAAAATAGTTAGCTCCGTACCTTGGGTATTAAAATAAATGTAAACGTTGTGCCGACGTTGAACTAGTACTACAACAAAGTAGAAGCTTCTGCGACTTCTAATAAACGTTGTCTTCTAACCTTTTTTGCTTAAGTGATCTTTAGGTGATTCGGACAACGTAGTTGCAACGTTGGGCAATAAAGAGTTTTTCTACGTCACTTTCAGGACCTATTCCAACGTTATGCAAACGTCGTCTGTTTTACTAATTCCAACGTTGTTTAGACTTCATTATTCTTACGTTGGTAGGACGTCGAGCCACTAACTTTTTGCAACTGTATTGAACCATAACCTTAAATCTTAAATTTTCACTTCATTGTTCTGTTCAGTCAGACAGTTCAGTGCTTTTTTTGTTTTTATAAAAAAAAACTTAATTAAAATGGGACATAAGAAAGGTACATATAAAACTAAATTTAAATATACATCGACATATTACCGATACTTTATCCACTCCCTCGTTTATTTAGAATATAGAGGGCGGCACAAGCTAGACTCTAGGATGACTAAATTAGGCAATCTTGCTACTACTCCATCTTAATCTCCAAAACAGCAAAGTGAAAGCCGCCATGTTGTTGAATAAGAAAATGTTTCGTTCCTAAAATAGCAATTCCTGATTTTTGAATACATTAACTTGAAATATTTGACCCTAAACAACACGCGGAAACAATTTTTTCGACTGCAAATAAATTATTCTCATTTTACTAAAAGAAAAATTCAAGAAATTTTTTAAAACTTCTTTAATTTTAAGGCCCATTGGTATTTTTCAAAGTAGAAACAATACATTTATCAATAAAGCTGTTTGCGTTTAACTTTTTTGCCTTGGGTAGCGAGTTACAGAGTCGGATAAAGTGTTTCAATAATTATGATCTTCAAACATCCTCCATACTTAAATACTTTTGTTTTGTTTTCCTTTACTTCCATCTGGCATATGTCTCTAAGTAAATCATAAAAATAATATTTTTACTATAATTATCCCAATTTAAGATAAAACGCGACTTAGACGCCATATTATTATAGTTTTGTATTTCTGTGAATTAGGATTTTAAACAACATAGCAGTTTGTACTAAATTAGGCTGCTAGCCAACGTCGGTATCCAACGTCGTTTCGACCCAAAAATTATTCTCCAAACTAGTGCAGACTAGGGTTGGCACGAGGTTGTGCCGACGTTGCGCCCCGACGTTTGGTCGCGTGACAACGTTGTTCCGACGTCCAAATGCTACTTGGGTTTACTTTAAAACTTGTAACGTAACCAACAGAGATTTTTAATCTTGTTTTGATTATTTATAGTTTTAATTTTTTTTCTTTTTTTTAGATAGAGTCCGGCTACGTTGACGAGCAGATTCAAGCTGAATCACTGAAGTTCAGCGACGTCAAGCGGGGTGAATATTTGGACGGGTGGGCGTCGTGAAACGTTCTTCGTGGAGTTGTTCAAAGAGAAGATAGAAGAAAGAAACCAGAAGAAAAGAAGAGATCATATTTAGAAGCTTTTTAATTTTGTACGTCATCCAAATACGGGGTGTTTTAAATAGTTGCAAGTATTTTCTCTTTTCCATTTGTTTAATGAATTAAAAATAACCGAGTTAAGAAAACAAAGTTTACATTTTGAAAACTGCCCGTATCAAATAAAAAAATAATCATTAAAATACTTGAAGTTATTTAAGACAGGACTTGTATAGATGTAGGAACTAGTGATGGGAATAATCGAATTATTTTCACCATCGAATAATTAGTAATAATTCATATTTCACAGTTGAATTAATAATTCGAATTATTTAGTAGTATTATAAATTTAACCTAAAAATAAATTCGTCCCAGCTAGTGCTCGTCTAGGGGCTATTTTAAACAAATCTGAACCATTGCCATAGCTATATTCTATCACTAAATAAAAAATTAAAAAATATATTCTTTATTCAATGTATTCTATTAACTGTGCCGAAGCCGATTAATAAATTAAACCATAATTTAAAGTTTTAAATTTAAAAGTGCCGAGTTTATGATTGTTTCAATTCCTATTGAAAAGCTCATATCTAAAATAAAAGCTTCTTCTAAAACGATATAAGTATGTCCTTGTTTACGTGCGGTTCGTATTTCTTTTTATTTTATCAGTTGCAATCAATAATTATTTAGATAAAAGAAGAAAATTAATTTTAGTGTTCGGCAGGTGTTCGGTGAAATTTGGGTGAGATGGAAATGAACCAAATAATAGTAGTATTCTTTCGTTCTGAACGAAATGAAAATTTTCACTTAAACTGATTTATTCCTACGTGGTATAGGAAATAACAATGATTTCTGGATTTTCTATATCGGATCGTTCCTTTCTTTGTCGATTCCCTTTATAAATCAGTTTAAGTGAAAATTTTCAGTTCGTTCAGAACGAAAGAATACTACTAATAGTACTATACTAATTACTAATATTCGTATTCGTCCATAAGAGGTTATGTTTTATGTTCATTTGTAATTCGGTTACCACAGATATAATATAAAATACTACTAATTTTTATCTCGATATATCGAAAAAGATAATTCGAATCAGTTAGTTTTAATTTACTCTCGAATTAG
Organism: Sitophilus oryzae; assembly: GCF_002938485.1. Lineage (NCBI taxonomy): Eukaryota > Metazoa > Arthropoda > Insecta > Coleoptera > Curculionidae > Sitophilus > Sitophilus oryzae. The sequence continues at coordinate 2,092,462 of NW_022147078.1, forward strand.
TCGTATTATTTAATTCGAATTTTCCCAACACTAGTAGGAACATAGTACGCCTAAATAAGAACTTTCCTTCTAGGTTAGATCAACAAAATGAAAATGTTTAATCTACCAACTTAACTTTAAAGGGTCTATTACGCTGTACTCTTTTGGTTGCTCTCCCTGTCGAAAAAATTTAGTCGAAACATAAGGAATATTTTTTTAATGTTTGACCCTCAGAATCTTAAAAATAAAGAAGTTTTCTAAAAATGTGCTACAACACGGATATAGTATAATCCTTTATCTTTAATTTCCTTTTTCGTTTGTGTAAGAATACATAGCCAGTTTTACATAAAACGTTAAATGCCGAACGCTTATTTTGCTACTTTTTCGGACTAGTGAAAAAGACTCTTAATCGAGGGGTGTCTCACTGTTAGAACTATTATTCACTAGGCTATAGATCATATCTGTCTGTTTATTTTTTGTTTTGTGTGTGAATACTCGGAGCGATTTTTTATGCGATTTGTTTTTCCATTAAACCTAGAAATCGGCCATTTCCCCGCTCTATTCATTTTCGCCGGCAATTTCAAGCGAACAGAACGCGTCACAGATAAAATATGAAATACGGAATTGAACTGGCTCGTTCACCTTTGTCCGATTTGCAAAATGGAAATTTATGGACCATTCTCCATTCCAGGTCGGCGTATGTACGCGTTAGGGATGAGCGAACGTATCGACATATCGAAATATCGATACATGTTAATATCGATTTTTGTTAATATTGAAATATTTCAGCTATTTGTTTTTTATTTTTAGTTAAACTACATATATATTACATAAAATATAAACTATATTTGGTTAGGAATGTACAGTGTTACTAACTCTCATCCAAATTTTTTGTTCAAACGTCATAAAAGTATTAATTTTTGCGACGTGATTGACAACATAAAAAAGTCATTTTAACGCCTAGACATAAAAGTATCAAATTCAACGAGCGTAACCATATACCGGGTGCGTCTCAAAAGTGGCTCACCTCTATAACTTTTTTATTTTTTTTAGATAAATAAACGAGGTTTGGTATGTTAGTATATGACATAAATTAGGATAGATTGATGTATTCAAATGTTTTTGGTCACTTCCTGTTTCGCCGGAAATGACGAAACTTTTGATTTTGAAATGGCAACCTCGGTATTTTTTTACTTTATTCAATGACGTATGACATATCATACATGAACTTTTGACATTTTCACTTAATAAAAAAATCGTATTTTAAATTTCAATCCAGACTGCCATGGCTATGTTAAAAACACTAATTTTTAATGAAGGAGCTTTGGAAAAATAGATTTGATAGTCTAATGTTTCTAGTGTCTTGTCCTGACCGGTTAAAACATGCCCAAATCGTATTTTTAATCATATCTCAATTTTTTCAAATGGCACGAGGGTGGCTCATTAGCATATTTGGAAAAAGCATTTTTTTACGAATAATTCGATACCACACACTTGGTATTTGTGTCAAATTTTTGTTATGAACCGCAATAAACCATATGCGCAAATGATAAAAGTTGACGTATGATGTGTCATTCTATCCAGAATATTATTTTCTATCGAATAAAGTAAAAGACTACCGAGGGTGCCATTTAAAAATCAAAAGTTGTAGTCATTTCCGGTGAAACAGGAAGTGACCAAAAACAATTGAATACGTCAATCAATCCTAATTTATATCATATACTAACATACCAAATTTCGTTTTTTTTAACTAAAAAGTAAAAAAGTTATAGGGATGAGCCATTTTTGAGACGCACCCGGTATATACCGATAGTTACCGATGTTAACATATCTGTAACTATTTAAAATTTATAGACACTGAGTTGATTTTTTTCAGGCTTTGTTGCTTAAAGTGTTTGAAAACATAAATCTTATTTATATTTCAAAAAATATTTCCTTATTAATGATAAAAAAAGGACGTATCGAGATAGTTATGTAAATGCAATATTAAAGAAACATATCGATATTTTTTTTGTTATATCGACATCCCTATGTTCTTCGGCATATAGTATATGTAGCGAATGCATTCGGGTTAATGGAGATAGTGTAGAACGCAAATTCAAAACTCAAATTATCTTCAATAGCTTCAAATTTCACCGAGAAAACTGGAGTAAAGTTTCTTTTTATCATTTTAAGAGTTTCGTTTTGAAGATTCGAAATCAGAAGATTAATTTATTTGAAATTTCTTTATGTTTTACCATTTAATTAATACTCAAATCGATGCATCATAATTTTTAAACATTCATTATCTAAAATGATATAAAACGTTACTAAAAATATTGTTTTTCCACGCATACTTGTTTTGTTTGGGTATTTTTCATCATGTTAGCCATTGAATCGGAAACTAAACTGCCCTATAAATCAACGAAAGTATCATTTGGCGCTGTTATTAAAAATTCTAGTCAGGATATAGCGCGCATCGAAAATTAGATTTGAATCTTTGGATAGACAGATGCAGGCGCTTGGAAGGATGGGCAAATAGCAGCAAAACAACTCAGCACAGTTGAAAACTAGAGTTTAATTAAAAATGAGTGGCTACATTTCAAATAAAAGCCTCTTTTTGAAGTTCTAAAGCAAAATTAATGTTGATTCTACTAATAATGAATTATTTCAGAAAGATTATATTTACCAAAGTGGTCTTAGGATTATTCAGTTATGTACCTCTATTAAATACTATATACAGTATTGGCCAAAAGTGGATGAACCAATACCAATAATTGCGAAGAAAATCAGATTTGAGGTGTTAAATATCAAAATTATTTTATGTACCTTTGTATGTTAAAAGTTTAATACATTCTCACCAAAATACTACAAACAAATATAAATTCTTCTGTTAGTCTTATCATTTATAGATAAGAATTGGCAAATATTGCTTTTTTGTCTTGGACAAAAGTAAATGAACCAAATATTTTAAAAAATCGTTAGTTTCATTTGTTCTGCTTTTATGAACAATTTAAAAACATTTGAGCTCTTGTGATATATCATGCCACGTGGAATTAACTTGTCTGCAGATCTTAAGTTGCGAGTAGTGAATGCTTTTAAGGATGGTTTGGAGCAATCGGAAATCGCTAAGCGATTACGCCTTGGAAAATCAGCGGTACATTATATTTTAAAGAGATATAATGAGAGAGGAGATGTCTCTATAAAAAGAAAACCAGGACGACCTAAAAAAGTTGGTCCCAATATGATAAAAGCCATAAAACGAATTTCTTCACAAGATCCATTTTAAAAGCAAAACTTGAAGAAATGGGCTATCCACCAGTGAGTACAAGGACGATCCGACGTAAATTAGTTGACCAGAAGTTGTTTTCCCGAAGACCCGCCAAGAAACCACTGCTATCAAAAAACAATTTGAAGGTCCGATTAGCATTTGCCAAGGAATATCAAAACTGGACTGTGGCACAATGGAAAAAAGTTTGTTTTAGTGATGAATCAAAGTTTAATTTGGTGTCATCAGATGGAATTCAACATGTAAGAAGACCTCCCAACACACGATTGCTACCAAAGTACACGCGACCCACTGTAAAACATGGTGGGGGCTCAATCATGGTATGGGGGTGTTTTTCTGGGTATGGGATGGGGCCTCTCCATAAAATTGAGGGCATAATGGATCGGTTTGGCTACAGAGACATTTCACAAAACCTTTTAGTGCATTATTTGGAGGAAAAAATGCCAGTTGTACACTACTTCCAACATGATAACGACCCGAAACATGCCTCACAATTGGTTAAAAGGTTTTGGAAGATGAAATTGTGACTGTTCTCAAATGGCCATCGCAATCCCCAGACCTGAATCCAATAGAAAATTTATGGGAAATTTTGGATCAACACATTAGGACCAAATTCTACAAAAATAAGCAAGAATTATTTGCAGCTTTGGAAGAGTCTTGGAAAAATATCGATTTTTCTATAATTGAAAATCTTCTGGGATCCATGCCTAAGCGATGTCTGAAAGTAATTAAGAATAAGAGTTATTACACTAAGTACTAGTAAATTATAAGTTAATTTTTCAGTTTTTGTTAACATAAGATTTTTTTTATTAAATATATATTTTGTTCATCTACTTTTGTCCAATAGTTTTTTCAATTTAAATTTTTTGCTACCTTATTAAAGCACATTTTAAAAAAACAATGCTATTTATTTTTATAGCACTGACACTAGACTTCAAGTAAATATAGCTCAAATTTTAATTTTAAACTTATTAGGAAAAACCCATTATTTTAACAAAGTTCATCCACTTATGGCCAATACTGTATACTATAGACTATAGAACACTGGAAATAGTAGAAGAATATATACAAGGTGGTCCAAACTTATTCTGCAAGGTTGAATAAGCTGAAAATCATGTTAATGATGACGATATCTCCATGAAACCCCCTACAAAACATTCTACATTCTTCTACATATAGCTGTCACCGACAAAAATGTCGTGATACCATAAATCTTGATCAACTTAAAATTCTCTTCTGATCTTCCTGATAATCGATAGACAATATCAATATAAATTTGAGCAGATAGTTCGAAACCATGTCCTGAATGAAATGGTATTATACAACGCGTGTTTTTTTATCGTGTACACGAACGGCGTCAAGCATACGAATAGCCCTATCAACCTCATCGAAATACAAATGAGCCACAGCCAGTATTTTAGTTTCGAATCGCCAACCCGCATCGCCAGTACAAGCATTTTTAATTTAACACTACTTTATTTTTGTCCATGTAGGACATGGCAACAGATAAGGGCTAGTTTTGCATATCAAACTGGATTATTTTTGTTTAAAATTAGACTGAAACCCGTATTTTTTGCGATTCTTTTCGGCTAAATATAAATATAACACTGGTAAATAGAGAGAATAAATTTAATTCCAAATTATTTATGGTATTTGGATACCATCCACCGGTATCTTATTGTTAACTGCCCATCATGTTTGACGTTTGGGAAATGCCTGGCGGGCGGGTTCGAAGTCGCGAAGCGTTACCAGATTCATTAAATGAACTTCACTTGGTTCTTAAAAGAAGAATGGGAAAGCATAACGCAGTATGATATATGCAGCCTCAATGACAGTATGAACGGACATATACAGGCAGTTATAGCAGCCAGCGGAGGCAATACAAAGTATTAGGGTATTTTTTACAATTTTTTTTTCTGATTGTATACTTCAGTATTACAGATGTTTTCTTTAATATCGTTAGTTCTGTTATCGTTAATAATGTTTATTAAAAGCAGGACTATATCGTTAGTTTTTAACGTTTTTTTATTTCTTTTAATTTAGTATAGAGTATCCGGATACAGTGTAATATGACGTTACGACAATAGTCACCCAAACCATCTCTTCATATTGTAAAATTACATCAAAAGTAATGATAATTCAAGAAATTGCAAATTGATGGTGGCAAGTTCATTTCGCTCTTAAAAATTAACCAAAGCATGTATTGACATGATCGAAACAACAAAATGCTCAGGAGACATTGTTCTGACCGTAAAATTATATTTTAGGAAAATTTACACACGAAATTATTGCACAGGGTGTTTTAAAGTTAGGATAAAAAAACAACCCCTCTATTAACCCTGTATAATATGCCAATAATTACTAAAATTTATAAAAAATTGAATTTACGAATTAGAGGTGATATAATTATATACATTTTGCTAAAAAGATCATGAGTATAGGGTTAAAAATAACAAAAATATAACACTTTATAGATTTTTCTGAATCACAGACATTTAAAATAAAACTCAAATATGATATTATAAAGAATCGAAAAAAAAACTATATATTTTTGTTACCCACACAAATGATATTATTGTCTATTTTTAATTCCGTATTTTTGTCAGCTATCTCGATCCAACTGGCTTTAAAATTAATATAGACAGTCTGGATCACTTAATTTGTTCCAGACTTTTAAATGGCACAAAGCATTATATTATTCCTTTGACGACGACCCAATTTCTATTTCCTGAATGTTTTTTATTGAATAAACAAAATTATTTTTTACGATAACTCTCGCAGATATCGTAAACATCAAAAAAAAGGGTAAATAAATAAAGTATTTTTCTGTCTAGAAATTTTTGAGAAAAATCTAAGATAATTTTATTAAATGACGCCCAATTTATCCATATGTATTTACCTATTATTGCCTCTGGCTTCAAAAAGAGGAAAATAAAAATGAAAAGGGTTTCCTTTTGTACGATACTTTCACACAAAGTTAGAGTACATATAATTTGGTTAGGAAAATTGTATGGAAAACGTATATCACTCGTTTTCGAGTCCATAACACATTTCCTTTTAGAGTTTCCACGGTTTCTGTGTGGCTGTATGCTTTATTCGGTCAAAATGTTGTTTATTTTTGATTTTTGCTTTTTCGTGCAGTTAAAATGAAAAATGTTTCGCTGGAGTGTATGTAATCTTCCTGTCGAATTCAGTTTTAATAAAAAAAGCAAGTTTGAGAGATGTAAATATTACCATAATTATAGTCTGTAAAACGAATAACTTTGAATTTGACAGTTCCCGCGGGCTTTTCTAGTGTTAATATTATTAGGTTAGCAACTTGCGGCCATGCTGACGCAATGCCGTCTCTAATAGAACAGCCTCAGAGCGAGATTTATGACGTCACGCTAGTTAGATACTACGGATTAATAAATATGTTGTAAAATACATGGAAAACATAATTATTCCTCGTATTTTTGGTTTGTATTTTAAAAATGATATAGCTTACATGAAATATATATAATATACAGTTAATAAATACAATATATATACCTATTTATAGTAATAAATACTTTGGCAGATAAACTATAAACCATACAAATGCAGCAAATGTTTTACAATATGGCTGAAATCGTACTCCATAGTCAATGTAGATAGTTTTTGTATTAAGAATAATAATTTAAAAAAATATGTCATCTTTTGACAAGTTTATATTAGTTTATTAATTGCAGTAAACATTATAATATATAAATAAATTTTGTGATTGCAAATAATAATACATCACTATTAGTAGATATTGAATGTTTTTTGTTAAATTAGATCGATTTTCAAACCCCAAAATTTAAAATATATTTTACATTTTACCCATTATCTTATGTACCACCTATTCATTATTTGTATATTGTAAAACATTTGCTGCATTTGTATGGTTCATAGTTTATTTGCCAAAGTATTTATTACTATAAATAGGTATATATTATATTGTATTTATTAACTGTATATTATGTATATTTCATTTAAACTATATCATTTTTAAAATACAAACCAAAAAAATACGAGGATTAATTATGTTTTCCATGTATTCTACAACATATTTATTAATCCGTAGTATCTAACTAGCGTGACGTCATAAATCTCGCTCCGTGGCTGTTCTATTAGAGACGGCATTGATCTAATATTTAGAAATGTCAAAAGCTGATGACATTTTACTTTTGTCAATTTTGACATTTTGTGTTGATTTTTGCAAGGAGAGGAAGAACTGTAACTTGTTTTATTATTTTCCTTTTTTATTTCACGAAAGTAAAAAGAGTTACCTATCTGATTCGTTCAGGCACTCAGTTTAAAGAATATCAGTAACTTTTTTGACAGAGGGGTTTTATATATGCCATGTTGGTAAAAAATAACGGTCAAAATTCAAAGTTATTCATTTTATAGACTATACCATACCAGAACAACAAACAAAAAATGTAATATATCAGATACCATGTGAATGCGATAAATTTTACGTTGGTGAAACATCTAGACCTTTAAATGTTAGAATTAAAGAACATAAAGATTATTTAAGAAAGGGAGATTTTCACAAATCTAAGATTTGTCAGCTTTCATGGGACACAGGTTACAGAATAAATTTTAATAACGCCAAAATTATAATGATAGAAGCGATAGACTCTAAAAGAAAAATAAAAGAGGTTTTTTTAATACAATCTAATAAAAATAAATGTATTGCTCATGCATCTGTAGATGTTAGTAATGTATGATAATCGCTTCTTTGATTTTAAAGGACATAACATAATTTTTAATAAAAACATTATTAATTATTAACAGGGTTATAATTATGATTTTGTTACAATGTAAGTAAGTAAATAATGTGATGTAAGAGAAAAAATTCAGATTTTACATTTTACTAAAATATTATCTAAATAAGCGCCTTTCTACAACAACGCCACTGACTCCCAATGAGTAAATTGAGAGTTGCCTACCGGTCAAAAGTCGTTTCAAGACTTAAATGGATTATTTAAGTCAAATTTCTTGCAAATTTGGCACTGGCGAGCCATATTTTATAGTTTTTGAACAGAAAAAGTCAATAAAATAAATACTTAAGGACTACAAGCTAAGAAAATGCGTTAATACAGCCGGGGAGATAGCGGCAACAAAGCTTTACCGCACACGTGCGACACGTACTACAAGGTAATAAATGAATGAATAGGCTCCTTCGCCTCTAATCGGTGTTGTCATATTGTAAAGAACTTATCCTTATTAAACAGTATCCCACTTATAATTTAGGAGTATAAGGACTATTTAATACATCTATGGAATATTAAAACCTACTTTATTAAACTGTAGTATTAATATCTCAATATATGTGTATAACAAGAAAAAAAATATTGATAATATTAAAGACGTGACAACATAGGCTGGATGAGGAAGGCTCGGTCGACTGTACCCAGAAGTAATCATGTGTACAAAAAAGGTTGTTTGTCCGCGTTGAGATGTAAATAGTGTAGTCTATATTTTATTTTAAGTCTATTTAAGTCTATGCTTAGAACAGTTTGCGACCTGGAACAGTTTAGGGCTTGGAACAGTTTAGCGCTTGGAACAGTTAGGGACTTGGAACTGTTAGAGACTTGGAACAGTTTGCGACCTGGAACAGTTTAGGGCTTGGAACAATTAGGAACTGTTTGAAACAGTTAAGTAAAAAGAACTGGTTTGAGTTGATAATCGAGGTCGTATATCGGTTTCGCTAATCTAGCCAAGTTTAGCGGACGCGACCGTTCAGGTGTTATCTGTTATCGGGATACAGGGGCGTAAAAAACAAGTGTGGCTGTTGCCGTTATTTAAAATATTTAATTAAAACTCAACTAAAATATTATTATAAATTTTAAATTTCTAATAATTTTTTTTAAATATTTTATTTTTTTTAATGTAAACAGAAACAGAATAGGTTAGGAACATTTTTTATTATAAAAAAAATGCTGGCGATGTTGCCAAATGCAATATAATTATCGCATTATAGTTTTTTTGAAAAATACAGTATAAGAACAGTCGGTTATTGTTTTGTATTATAAATATAGTAGATATTAAAAAAAAAATAAACTCTTTCAAGAATTTACTTTTTAAGTATATCACAAAATTATAAATCTATATTTATTCATTGGTGCTTATACAGGGTGGGTCTTAAATAAGTGCACATATTTTTAGGGGTTGTATATTTCGCATTCGATTCTCATGAGTTTTTTTCGGGAAAACATGTTTTTGAAAAGTTTATATTTTTCGAAAATTTGATAGTTTTTTTATTTTTTAGTTAAAAAACATTATACCGTATGATCGAAAAAAAATGGCGTCCAGTTGGCTGGGAAATGACGTTCGATGACATTTCCCATATAAATTTACATATAAAATGACAGCGATCTTCGTTTCATAGCCATCGTTGACGCCGTTTTTTCTCGATCATACGGTATCTTGGTAATATAACAACATAGATAGTAGATTAAATTTAGAGAAAAGAGAAAAATCCCCAGTAGTTCTCATTATTTAAGCAAAAAATATTCTTTTATGTAAATTTGAAAAGAAAAATAGCAACCGAATCAAAATGACGCAAGTACGGTATTAATTTTCGTTTTGGAACAGTTTGGAACTGGAACAGGTTTCTTGGAACAGGTATCTTTTGCAACTGGAACAATTTGTACCTGTTATTAAAAAATCGCTGTTCCGGCCATGCCTATTTTAAAGAACATAACATAAATAAGCATAACATACGTAAAATTTAAAAATAATCATACAGAAAGTGTGGGGCTTTTTGGTTTTATCTTATTAAGTAATTGTTATCAGGTAGTAATTGTTAATTTTGAAGTTAACTTGATATAATGTCATTTTAACAGTTAAAATAGACAAATTAAATAAAATAAAGGAGAAGATATTTCTTCTCCTTTATTTAATTTAATTGTACTATTTTCCTTTGATTTATTAATCAAAGGAAAATAATACAATTCACCTATTTTATTCCTAGCACTAAAAAGGGAGCAAAATAAAAATGGTAAACATCAGAGAGGATTCCTTTTGTACAATGCGAGAGCGCATATATGTAATATCGTTAGAAAATTGTATGGAAATCGTATATCACTGTTTTTCGAGGCCATAACACTTTTCCTTTTAGATTTGCCACATTTTCTCATTTTGCTGTGGGCTTATTCAGTGGAAAGGCTGCATATTTTGCATTTCTTTTCGCGATGTTTGATCTATTGTATGAATAAAATAAAAGAAAGGGTACGAAGTCGTAAAAAATATCAATGTTAAATCGTTCTATATTGTTTTTTTCGTAAAATAATTACTTTTAGAAGTGTAACGAATATTTTTATCTTCATTCAGATGAAGAAAAAATACTTTATAATTCAGTTTCAAGTTTCAATATAATACAAAATAATCTGATTACAACAGATGTAAGTTATATAAAGAGATTTAGTGCATCTCTCTTTCGATTATACAAATTTCTTGTTATTATATACCGAGTGTAAATAAAATTAATTCTAAAGAATTAATGCATGTAGCGTTGTAAGGAAGCGAAGAAAAATGCCCAAGATATACAGATCAAGTGACTAAAGTTTCAAAGGCCATTTTTTACATACTTAATACCGTTTAATAGAAAAAAAAGTATGGGTTAAGTAAATGGGGTCTAGGGCTTGACCTCGCCAACATTTTTGACCTCGCCTTGTCGTTTCCTAGCCGTCTTTGACGCTGTTTTTTTTTCGAATTTATATATAACTTCAAACACACATTTTTAGGCCACCCTGTATATATAATTCAGCAAAAATATTTTGTTTGTTTTTTCGAAAAAAATGTAGAAACGTTTAATACAAGACTATAATTTTTGATTATGTTGAGAACCAGAACGTAAACATATTTAATTGAATTTTTTAACTGTAAAAGTACAGTTTTTAAGATTATAAAATTTTAATATGATGTTAAATAAATTTTATTCTGAAATTTTAATAAATAAATGAGATAAATAATGTCTATAGCTTTTTGAAAGCTTCATTTCATTGCAAAGAATTTTGGATTTTTCGCCACTGGTAAAAATCTACTAAATAAAATAGTAATACTGTTTTATTAGAAGATACTGTTTATTTGGAGGCACAAAAAGTCATTTTTACTCCGATTAAAACATGCTATTTTTTATTTTGTAGATTCTCTTCTACTTGCAAAAATTCCAGAATTATTTTCAAGAAAAACAAAGAGATACCGTATGATCGAAAAAAACGCTATCCAAGACGGTTGGGGAATGACAGTTCTATGATAATTTTGAAGAGGGTAATCTCTAAAGATAAAATATCTAGACTATCTATAGAAATCTATAGATTATAAATTATTTTTCTCGATTTTTAAACTACTTACACCATTTAAAAATCATTTTTATTCAGTATAAAAATAATTACAACTCCCTTTAGGCCAACTGGCAGTAAGCACCATTAAAAATACAGAAAATAACGTCTAGAGCTTGACCCCGCCAAAATTATCATCGATGGTCATTCCCCAGCCGTCTTTGACGCCGTTTTTTTTTTTCGATCGTATTTTTTTTCTCAGTAGGAACATTCAAAAATAAGATATACAATTTTTTAAAGAAATAATTTCTGTTTTTGTATTTTTTTGTAAAAAAAATTATGTCAGAATTTAATCATACCAAAAGTTAATATTTTATTTTGAGAATTTAACATGGGAAAAAAGGAAAGCACAGCAACAGCATGCAGAAATAAATGAAGAAATTTGCTTACGTAGTCGTGTGATATTTATGTTTTTCGATTGCGTCAAGCACGTGTTTGAGCGAAAATTGGTGAAACCGACGCGAATTGACTGAGGACGACGGGTCGACTGGAATGCCGAAACGTCGCCGGTTGTTTTCAGTTGGTTCCTGCTAAAGCAGAAAGCGTTGTGCGCAACAGGGGAGAATTTTGCGAGTTTTTGATTGAGTTTGTAATTTTTCTTACACCTGAAATCAACACTTATAGTTAAAAATCTTCTATAAAACTTTTGTGTTTTTTTTTAAATACTACTACATGAGTAAAAAAAAATAAAATAATAAAAAAAAAATTAAAAAAAAATAAATAAAATAATAAAAAAAATAATGAGTAAAAAAAAATAATAAAATAAAAAAAAAATTGAGAAAATGAGTAAAGTACTCTTACGCCTAAGCACAAAAATCCGAAAATAATACGACCACCAGCAAACTCCATAAGACGACGCATGATGTCATTGATGACGTGCAACGAAAGTTGTTTTAATTTCCCTTATACATATATTTAATACAATATAAAAAATGTATGTGTTCCACAATAAATATAAAATAAAGTAAAGTAGAAAAAGTTTTTTTTATGTAACACAGAAAATTATTTTCTACTTAATTTTATTAGTATATAGTTGTATAGGCATATTTTTTCTTAACAAAACTAAAAAAAATGTAATATTTTCAAAACTTTGTAAATACTAATATAATATATAGATATAGAGTGTATAATATAAAAAAAAATATTTGTAGAGTAGATATAAAATATGTACATATTTATAAATTTTTATCATGTCTTTGATATTTAGATTGTATAAACGCATTCACCATTTTGTCAAGAATGTTTGATATAGAATTAAGAAAAAAACAAAATATTATTGTAACATGTACTGTATGTTTAATATTATGTTCTTAAAGTTTATTTAGAATTCTGATAAACAATATTATACAAAGTAGAAAAAAATATATGTATCTATTTTGATTCAATTTACTAAAAATACTTTTTAATATCTTTATTTAAAAATAATAAAATCAGTTAAAATGTATTATATAGTATTAATAATTTTTTATGTTATACAAAAATTTATATACTTTTTGAAATTAGTTATATATCTATATATTTTGTAAATACCTCATGATCAAAGAAATCGGGGTCTAGTTGGCTTTGAAATAACAATCGTAGACTTTCCCATATAATTTTAAATATAAAATAACAGCGATCTTCACTTCCAGGCTACCTCTGACGTCTTTTTTTTACCGTATGGTATTATATGCTTTCTAAAGGAAGATTATAATATAATAATTTATATTGTATATCATTGTAAATGAGCTGTTTACTGCACAATTCGATTATGAGATCGTGATATATTCTATATATTCTACCGTATGATCGAATAAAAACGGCGTCAGCGATGGCTATGAAATGAACATCGATGACATGTCCCATATAAATTTACATATAAAATGACAGCGATCTTTATTTCATAGCCATCGCTGACGCCGTTTTTTTTTTCGATCATAAAGTACTGTATTATCGAAAAAGTGGCGTCCAGTTGGCTGGGAAATGACGATCGATGACATTTCCCATATAAATTAACATATAAAATGACAGCGATCTTGATTTCATAGCCATCGCTGACGCCGTTTTTTTTTCGATCATACGGTATTATAGTTTATAGTTAATAAAATGTATAGTTAATATAGTTAATAAATATAATAAATATGTACACATCATGTTAATATTACTACATATTAGTTATATAATAAAAAATGTCTTATTATAAATAATCTTGGTTTATTTTATACCCTTTTCCAAAGAAAGCAACAAATTTAATAATCTACCCTTATTTTTTCCTAGAATCTGAAAATTAATTAATATATAGTGTCTTCTACTACAAAAAAAACACAACTTTGATACATAACTTTTTTGGGACACTCTGTAGAACTCTATATATTTTCTTAAAATTATTTCAGTTAATCTACATAAGCTCCCAAATTTTCATATTAGTACAAACAACAAACAACCCTTCTCCTTGGAGCCTCGTATGATTGGTGCCTCCCTGTATTGTTATTGCTATATACTGAAATTATGTTTGATAATAAAGTTTAAAAAAAAAGATTGAGAAATTAAGAATATGTATCAGGAGCACATAAGAGCGAAGAGGTAAATCACACACTGATTTTACTACTGTTACATTAAATATTAAACGGCGAGTGCAAATGCTTAACTCCTGGTATCGAAATATACCTCCTCGCTCTCATATGTTCCTGATTTTAATTCTCGGTTGGTCACTTTTAGCACAAAGATGTCAAAAATAATTTCCACCTAGCAAATTTTGGAGTACCTGACCAACGAGTTCGAACGAGTTAGATTTTTTCGAAAAACGGCCATAACTTCGAAACTATAAGAGATATCGAGGAACGGAACTCGGCATTCGATCCGCCTTTCAACCCTCTATAAGGGTGCATAATAAGGGCGCGATCGGAGACAAAAAAATATTTTCGGCAAAAATGAAGGAAGGTTAACCCCTTACCTCATTTTTGCCAATAAAATTTTTTTGTCTCCGATCGCACCCTAATTATGCACCCTTATAGAGGGTTGAAAGGCGAATCGAATGCCGAGTTCCGTTCCTCCCTAACCCTTATAGTTTCCGAGATATTAAGGGTTGAAGTTTGGAAACGAGGTCGAAGTGTTAGAGATAGCAGAAATATCGTTGATTAATGCTATATTTATATGTGGTACTAAATTTACGCCTTACCTCTTCACTTTTATGCATTCCTGATAAAAATCGGCGGTTTTTGACCAGTTTTAAAAATTTTCGTGCGGTCTTTATTAAAAATTGAATTTTCTCGGTATGTATCGGGAGCACATAAGAGCGACTAGGTGAATATTGGTTCTCAATTTACTTCTTTATACCTCTTCACACTTATGTGCTCGTGATAGATATCGGTGATTTTGGAAAGGGTTAAAAATTGTCGTTCAATTTTTGTCAAAAGCTGAATTTGCTCGGATTTGTATCAGGAGTACATAAGAGCGAGGAGGTAAATTTGTGTATTATTTTTATCTAAAATACTGTCTATTCCAGAACAAGTGTAAGCATTAAATATATTATTTATTTGATAATTAAATGACTTTCTTCTCCTTGTTCACGATTAGACAATATTTCTAAGAGGTATATTTTAGTTCAATAAAACTCATTTATATTATTAATTATTGTTTATTAACATACTATATTTTATTAACAAGAGTAACTTAAAAGATATAATAAAATACAAGGGGTGTTGATGGACATGCTGATCTCTATGTTGAGGTAAACACGTCTTCTGGCTACCCTTCTGGAAAGTCTTGGCTCTGTAAGAAAATATAAAAAAATAATTAATTATTTGTTCACTAACAAGTTTTATACAGCCAATTGGACGCCGTTTTTTTCGAGATCATACGGTACTTTATGATCGAAAAAAAAACGGCGTCAGCGATTGGCTATGAAATGAAGATCGCAGTAATTTTATATGTAAAATTATATGGGAAATGTCATCGATCGTCATTTCAAAGCTAACTGGACGCCATTTCTTTCGATCATACGGTACTTTATGATCGAAAAAAAAACGGCGTCAGCGATGGCTATGAAATGAAGATCGCAGCCATTTTATATGTAAAATTATGTGGGAAAAGTCAACGATCGTCATTTCAAAGCTAACTGGACGCCATTTTTTTTGATCATACGGTACCTTATGATCGAAAAAAAACGGCGTCAGCGATGGCTATGAAATGAAGATCGCAGTCATTTTATATGTAAAATTATATGGGAAACGTCATCGATGTTCATTTCCCAGCCAACTGGACGCCATTTTTTTCGATCATACGGTACTTTATGATCGAAAAATAAACGGCGTCAGCGATGACTATGAAATAAAGATCGCTGTCATTTTATATAGGAAATGTCATCGATCGTCATTTCCCAGCCAACTGGACGCCATTTTTTCGATCATACGGTACTTTATGATCGAAAAAAAACGGCGTCAGCGATGACTATGAAATGAAGATCGCAGTCATTTTATATGTAAAATTATATGGGAAACGTCATCGATGTTCATTTCCCAGCCAACTGGACGCCATTTTTTTCGATCATACGGTACTTTATGATCAAAAAAAACCGGCGTCAGCGATGACTATGAAATAAAGATCGCTGTCATTTTATATGGGAAATGTCATCGATCGTCATTTCTCAGCCAACTGGACGCCATTTTTTCGATCATACGGTACCTTATGATCGAAAAAAAAACGGCGTCAGCGATGACTATGAAATAAAGATCGCTAATTTTTTATGTATTAGGAAATGTCATCGATCGTCATTTCTCAGCCAACTGGACGCCATTTTTCGATCATACGGTACTTTATGATCGAAAAAAAAAAACGGCGTCAGCGATGACTATGAAATAAAGATCGCTGTCATTTTATATAGGAAATGTCATCGATCGTCATTTCCAGCCAACTGGACGCCATTTTTCGATCATACGGTACTTTATGAGCGAAAAAAAAACGGCGTAAGCGATGACTATGAAATAAAGATCGCTGTCATTTTATATGGGAAATGTCATCGATCGTCATTTCCCAGCCAGCTGGACGCCATTTTTTCGATCATACGGTACCTTATGATCGAAAAAAAAAACGGCGTCAGCGATGACTATGAAATAAAGATCGCTATCCTTTTATATGGGAAATGTCATCGATCGTCATTTCTCAGCCAACTGGACGCCATTTTTTCGATCATACGGTACTTTATGATCGAAAAAAAAACGGCGTCAGCGATGACTATGAAATAAAGATCGCTGTCATTTTATATGGGAAATGTCATCGATCGTCATTTCCCAGCCAACTGGACGCCATTTTTTTCGATCATACGGTACTTTATGATCAAAAAAAAACGGCGTCAGCGATGACTATGAAATAAAGATCGCTGTCATTTTATATGGGAAATGTCATCGATCGTCATTTCTCAGCCAACTGGACGCCATTTTTTCGATCATACGGTACCTTATGATCGAAAAAAAAACGGCGTCAGCGATGACTATGAAATAAAGATCGCTATCCTTTTATATGGGAAATGTCATCGATCGTCATTTCTCAGCCAACTGGACGCCATTTTTTCGATCATACGGTACTTTATGATCGAAAAAAAAACGGCGTCAGCGATGACTATGAAATAAAGATCGCTGTCATTTTATATGGGAAATGTCATCGATCGTCATTTCCCAGCCAACTGGACGCCATTTTTTCGATCATACGGTACTTTATGAGCGAAAAAAAAACGGCGTAAGCGATGACTATGAAATAAAGATCGCTGTCATTTTATATGGGAAATGTCATCGATCGTCATTTCCCAACCAACTGGACGCCATTTTTTCGATCATACGGTACCTAATGATCAAAAAAAAAACGGCGTCAGCGATGACTATGAAATAAAGATCGCTGTCCTTTTATATGGGAAATGTCATCGATGGTCATTTCCCAGCTAACTGGACGCCATTTTTTCGATCATACGGTACCTTATGATCGAAAAAAAACGGCGCCAGCGATGGCTAAGAGATGAAAATCGCTGTCATTTTATATGGGAAATGTCATCGATCGTCATTTCTCAGCCAACTGGACGCCATTTTTTCGATCATACGGTACCTTATGATCGAAAAAAAAACGGCGTCAGCGATGACTATGAAATAAAGATCGCTGTTCTTTTATATGGGAAATGTCATCGATCGTCATTTCCCTGCCAACTGGATGCCATTTTTTCGATCATACGGTACCTTATGATCGAAAAAAAACGGCGTCAGCGATGGCTATAAAATAAAGATGGCAGTCATTTTATATGTAAAATTATACGAGAAATGTCATCGATCGTCATTTCACAGCCAACTTGACGCCATTTTTTTTCGATCATACGGTACTTTATGATCGAAAAAAAAACGGCGTCAGCGATGGCTAAGAGATGAAGATCACTGTCATTTTATATGTAAAATTATATGGGGAACGTCAACGATGTCCATATCCAAAAAAGAAAAATTCTTTATATAGGCAACTCTATATACACATTCAGTGTATTTTTAGTTGCCTACAAAAAAGTAAATTATACGCCAATAATTTTTATTTGAAATTAATCATTTTCATCTACGTTTCACAAAATACAATAATATTAGGTATTTATTAAACAAACTGGAATATATATACCTAAAGTTATTTAGCTTCCTCTTCAATGATGAATTTCATCCTCAATCCACTGTTGAATGTGGAATTTAATCAACCTGATGGCATCTTATTTCTTGTTCCAAAGCAGTACAATACTCCATTCCCAGAACAATACAATTCAATTGCATGAAAATGAGCCATGAAATTCAGTCAAAGGAAAACGACACAAAATTATACAAATGTGAACAGATACGAAGACTTAGTAATACAATCAATGGAAGAGTTTAGAGAATCAATAAATAATGACATTCCCAGAGGGATATGATGAAAAAATGACACGAAAATAAATAAAAATAAGCTATACAAGAAATGTGGCAATACTATCTTAGATTCGTTCTGACATAGAAAAGGATACAAAGTCTGACACAAAAAATTACACAAACAATCAGTACAAAAGTTTATAGAACGGATATTTCCAATAATAAGGAAAATATAAAAAATAAATAATAAAATGCAGGTAAAATGAACTGAAAAATAGCATAAAAATAGGTATTATTCTATAGGGGCAATAGAATTTAAATATGTCTTAGAAACGTCTCAGAAGAATGTCAATAAGAATATAAAAATATGTGTAACAATGATTAAGACAGTTTTATAGAATTGATGAATATTAATATTCAAATAATAAAAAAAATATGGCACAGATAAAAATAGTGAAATAGAGGTAGGCCAAAAGCAAGATGGAGCAAAAAGATTTTAGATGCTATTAAAAAAAAATAATAAAGAGGTATGTAGTCAATAAGATTGACAAAAAGTTATGCTTAGCCACCTCTTAACGAATATCTAGTCAAAATATGACTGAAGCACATAAAGAAAAATCCTCCAGAGCATATCAGTTTGCCCCCCTTCATCAGATTTAACCCTTGGTCGACGATTAAGCCTCACCAGTCAGTTCCCATCCCAGCTAAGCAGCCTCGTCTCGGGTCACCCTCGTCACCCATCGAGCGGACATCCACCGGGACCCCCTACAGGCGGACCCCCCTCATCATCAATGTGTTCGATATCCCGCCCCCTGTCTCTTCGAGGGTCACGGAATACGTGCACGAAGTAGTCTCGTAGCTTGGGTGCCAGGTCGTATACGTCCGAAGCCTCTAGCGTTAGAACACCTAGCTCGTAAATCAGAGGGTGGTGACTCCCTTGGGTACCTATGCATGCTACATAGGTCATTGATGCCCGAGCATCAGGGTTAGGGGGTGACCCGGGTCTCCTCCCCTTAGGGGAAGCTAGTTATGATGCTCTGGAGTCGATGTTACTTACGAAAATACATTGGAAATAATGCTAGAAAAGCCAGAAATATAATCCTGTGCAAGTCAGGTTTTTTAATAAATGGCGAATGCGCCAGGAATTGATGGGAAATTGGTCTTTATTTTGAAATTTGAGTACTAAGTATTAGAAAAATAACTCTATAAAGAAATAATACAAATAAAAAATTAAAATACAGTCAAGGGCATAAAAATACAGTCCACGGAATATTGCATAGAATTAAAAAAATGATGATATTATTCCCACAATGGAGGAAATATGGCAGTCCAGCTAGTATAAATGAAAGTAAACCAAAAACAACATGAAGTAAAATTCTAAGTAGATGGTATTCTACTAAAAGTAAAGAGAAGTGACCAAAAGCCAAAAATTAGCATAAATTTAAAATAGATATAATTATTAGATAATATTTATCAAACGGATAAATGTACTGCCCTGGAACAGTATCGATCCATTGATTTCTTGTACAAAATCTGTAATAAAAGAAATAAAATTTATTACATTTTATTAATAATTTTGCTATAACAACTGTGTTTATATATTTTTGTTTCATATTAAGATTAAATATATCTTAAAAACTATGGTTAGTCTGTTCATAAACATTTAATAAATTTATTAAAATTATTTTTAAATAATAATTTAAAAACTTACTGTTAATTAGATAATAAACAATCAACTTCGTAAACTGGAATGGTAGCTAAATATCAGGGTTATACAAGCGGTGATCCAGGTCTCTTCTTTTGGAAGGTTCAAAATTCCAATTCTTTTGGAAGGTTCGAATGCGCTGGAGTCTGAGGTGTATTATTAATGATGCCCCTAAAAAGAAAATTATAATTAAAGCATTATATATATATTAAAACAATGCAAAATTATGAACTAAAAAATGACGAGAAACTATTTTCTTTTATCTAAAAGTATTATAAATATTGAGAATGGGACCCTTTAGGTATATTTAACACTCACTCGTTCCTAAAGACGTAGAAAGCTTGTTTGACTGTACAAATAAACACGTAAAAACCACATTTAGGAAAAAAATTCAACAAAAAGCATCTTTACCTCTTAACAAAAAAAATAGTTCAAAACATACCAAATATCTCTAAATATTGAGCAATCTTGTTAGTAACTATACGTTTAATATACAATAGGGACCTCAAGGGAAGTATCTCTATTTCCATATACTCGATTTTCAAAAAAGAAAATTATGAAAATAGGAAAAATGTATCAGCTTTAATGATGGTGTAATTGAAATATTTGCAAGTGAAAAAATCTATAGAAAAAAGGCAAAATGCTGGGTACTTACATTTTCAAGAGGTTAAACAGGCCTTAAGGAACCGAATACACTCAAATCGTGTACAGAAAAATCAATTTTTCCATTAAAAAATCAGAAAAATTTTAAGAGCGACATAACAAAACATCTCGACAATACTTTCTCTAGTTCAAAATTTTCTCACTTTTTACCACAGAATAAGAGTAACGTTCTTCTTCTTTTCATATTTATGGATCGATGCATAGCCACCCACAGATTCGACAAAGATTATTTCTTCTTCAATTTTTTTAAGTGGCTTGAACTCATAGAGGTCATTTGGCCAGTGTCCTGAAAAAAATAATCAAAATGAGAAACTCTAAACTATAATCTATGGTTAATTATTAGACAAAGACAACTAAAAAAACAAACAAGTACAGCAATAGTAAATATATAATTCAAAATATTATTATAATTATAAAAATGGACAAAAAACGCTAATTAACTCAATTTTTAAGAGGCAAAAATGAGTTTTAGAAATAAAATACAGTTCTATGATAAATAATTATAAAACAATTCTTGTGAAATCAAGAGAATAAAATATATTTTGACAAGCCCCTTTATTGTCAGTTAATAGTTTAAAATTTCCAGTTAATTTAAATCTATTTTAATGAAATCTAACACTTTAAAATTCCGTGACTTAGATAATATCGTAGATATTTACGCACTGAATCTTCGAGACAACGAAAATGTGTTTGGTTTACAAGCTAAAGAATCTAACCGATTGATATCAAAAACGCTCAGGATTCAAGAAAAAGTATTCACACTATTTTTATTATATCCTACATATACTAATGCCGAATTTTCAGTTAAGGCTCTTACAAGAAAAGATAGAGAATTTAAACAGTTTTCAAAAACAAACCGATTTAATATTGCACCAAGTAAAATGTAATCTTTGTTGTATCGAGGATATGATTGGTAATGCTGAAGCACAATGCCCTAAAATGGAATGTTGTAAACGGATGAAAAACGCTCTTACTGATTTATATAGACAGGACACGTACAAACTCTTATAATACCTACAAAAAGTCTTGAATACTCTAACAGAAGTTATATGTATTATAGGTATAAGTTAGTAGAAAATACTGAGGTGACTATAACAAATTTACAGCAAGGTTTGGATCAGATTTCATACCAAATTCAACAAAATTCTGTAGCGAGTCCTGGTGTAAGACAATTTATTTAACGTTAATATGGTCAATACTGACATAAATTAATATTTTTTGTTTCTAGACTAAGATATATAACAAATCTTTAGTCTCCATTGATTTGTATATATGTATAAGAATAGATTTAGTTGTTTGAAAGTTTTTAATAAAAACGTAATAAAGTTTTCTTTTTAGATAGAAAAAATAGCTGAAATTTTACAAGTTCATTTACAAAACTTGGAAGAAATTGAACAGAATACTGAACAAGTCAAAGCCAAATTGAATGAGGTGGAATATTGGAAGAACTTTTGTTTACATTTGTACAAGTTAAAAGAAATAAAACCTTGGGAATAAGAAAATTGTAGATAAGCTATTTACGTCTTATAAATACTATCCTGTTTTCTTAAATATGCTTATTTTTTGATAGTATAAAACACAGAGCGTTTCTTAAGTAAGGCTTTCATAAAAAAGTTTATAATAAATATACATTTGCTATTATATAGTGTTCTGTTTTATTATTTCTGCAAATGTTGATGTCCTTTAACAAATAATGATGTCCTTTAAGAAATAACTGAATAACATTATTATACACATTTTTATCTGAAAGGTTTATGTAATTCTTGAGAGTGAGGGAGCTACTTTACGTCTACTGACACTCACTTATTCTAAAAGACGTAGAAAATACTTGTTTGCCTGCAGTGGTATAATTCTGAGCATCGTTTGCATACATGTTAAGTGTATTGTTATATGCCTTTCTAGACAGTGCGAGTGATATTTGAAGATGCAAGTGGTCAAGAATAGGTATCCTGTACGAATAATCACCTAAAAATTACCTTTAGTAGTAAAAACATCTTTAAGCTGCACAAAAGAAAAGGACTGAAAAAATACCAAATATTTCTAAATATAAAGCAATCTTCTATAAGTAATTTATTTTTTAATGTACAATAGACACCAAAGAATGTATCTATATTTCCATATACTCGATTTTGAAAAGGAAAATTATGATAATAGTAAAAATATATTAGTTTTTAATGACAATGATGATGGAATTGAAATATCTGAAGCGAAAAAAACTATAGAAAACAGGCAAAATATTGGGTACTTACACTTTCAAGAGGTTAAAAAGGCTTTAAGGAATCGAATACAATTAAATAGTGTACAGAAAAATTACTTTTTTTATTAAAAAAAATCAGAAAAATTCAGAGCAATATAACGAAAACATCAAAACATTCTGATAATATTTTAGTTCACAATTTTCTCACTTTTTCCACAATGGCGCCACCAGCGTTTTTCTTCTCTTCGGTATTTCAGGTCTTAAAAGAACTGTAACCACAGAATCGAAGTAACGTTCTTCTTCTTTTTATATTTATGGTCCGAAGCATAGCCACCCATAGATCAAACATAGATTATTTTCTTGGTCGTATAGTTCTAGCAGCTTAGGCCGTTTAACTAATCAAGAAGAAAAAATATTTCTTCTTTTCTTTTTAAGTGGCATGAACTTATATAAGTCATCTGGCCAGTATCCAGAAAAAAATAATCAAAAAGGGAGAGTCCAAACTATAATCTATGGTTAACTATTAGACAAAGAACAAAAAAATAAAATAAACAAGAACAACAATAGTTTTCCTAATTTTTAAGAAATAAAATGGAATTTTAAGAAAAAAAAAAATACATTTCTATGATGAATCATTACAAAACAAATCTTGTCATACGTATATCAGGAGAATAGATTAATATATTTTTTTAGAAAGGTTCATAATAGTTTTTCTCTATAATAAAATAGAAATCTTACAATTACCGTAAACTCCTAGAGCATCTTCAGATATCCCTCAGGATTAAAACTATATTTGCCAAAAATTCTGTTATGACTCAATTTGGGGATAGGGTTCCCAACCGTCCCGGTTTGGCCGGGATTAACCAGGAATCAGAAAGTTTGTCCCCGCGAAAGTTTTGTCTTGGCCGGGACCTAAAAATCACATTTACACATAATATATTTTAATTTCTAATATTTAATGTTTTGTTTCAATTATTTAAAAGCTTAAAAATAATTGTCCCGGAATCGCCGATGCTCAAGTTGGGAACCCTATTTGGGGATGATGATGGGATGATGATATCAGGGGTAACGAATCTGAAAAAAAAAATTTAAACAAATTATATCTAGTCTAATGGACTAATTAGGATAATATACAACAAATAGGCGCAAAAAATCTACTGCAATATGCAATGAAGAATTGTTGCAGGGGTAGTCAAAATCAAACAAATCGATTTGTTTGCTAGTGAGCATATCAGAACCTAATAACTTTGTTTATATTTACGTAAAATATAAACGCATATATCTGGATATGGTCAAAATTCAAACAGCATAGAGAGTTGTGCTGCATCATCAGTCTAACATCAATATTTGGGTACAAATTAGTAAGGGAATATTGAACATGTTGCAAAATTAAACCATTTAGTGCTTCCTTGTGTTTACAAACTTACACCTCGATAACAAATACCCCTACTAAACTCAAATTATTTAGTGCCATTATTTTCTATGTCAAAATTTAGTGAATAAAGTTAATAGAACTTAATTCAAAAGAAATATTCAGACTGTTTTACTTTAAATGCTACTGTGACATTATTTTTTCTATTTGTATGGCATGTAAAGGTGCGTATTCATTATCCGCAACGAACGAACGAACGAACGAATGTTCGCTAGTGGTATGGACGGGGACCGCACGATAGAACCGCACGAGAAGACCGCACGCATTTCTTCATTCGCGCGCGCCAGTTCAAATCGTCAAGATATTGTTATAAACCTGTTTTTTTTGTTTATATACCGTCATTGAATTATCGCTAAGCAAGTTACTATGGAGCAGTGCATAAGGAGTTTTCGGGCTAGGAAGCGAGAGACCGGAGTTCGAATCTCGGCCGGAACATCACTTTTTATTTTTTTTAAATACTGTTGTATTCTATAGTTTATTTTTGTAGTATAAGAAAAGAACTATTTATTCTGTTATTTTTAATCTCCGTTATAATATAAATTGATTGTTAGTACAATACCTCATTTAATATAAAATAATATTCTACTTTTTGAAATGTATCGGGCCCTAATTGTACCTAAAAGTAATATATTTTTAGTGATATACCATATTGTAAACTATTTAATATTTTAGTCACTTAAAAAGTTAATTTGCATTGAATAATTGCCTACCATTAAAGGAAATTTGAGCTATATAATCCTTGATGGGCATATTCTGGGTATGCAAATACTTCCTTTAAATTTTGGGTGTCGTTCAACCGATTTATTCTCAAAACCAGAAACTTCTACATATAAAAAGAAGCAGAGGTCACTAATTATAATAAACTTCACCCTTGGTATTACTTCCACTAATTATAATAAACTTCACCCTTAGAATTACTTCTATCACAATTACAATACGTTCATCTGCATTGGCATTTTCTACTTTTCGATGGGAAACAATAAACTTCCCAATATTTTTTAAATGATGTAACAATTCCTCTTGTGGTTACTTTTCCATAGATATCCTCAACTCTGTCCTCATGTGAATTCAGAGGCAATGAAAATGAAAATTATTTACCATAAACATCGCAAACTAAAAACCTAATAAACAATTTTATACCGAATATAGAAATAAATTCAGTATTCTTACCTATCGTCCAAATCCATGTTAATAGATAATTATTATTTTTAAATATATTTTTGGAACTGCTGGTTTTAGTAATTATTAAATTAAACGAACTAAAAAGTCTTAAAATAAACAATTCTTAACCATAACCCCAAAAATTGCAGATCTCCTGTCAACTTTCTTTATTTTTTATTTATTCATTATTTTCCTAGTGACGTCACAGGTGGTATGCGCGAACTGAACGAAATTGGAGCCGCTATCGATCGTACCTTGTATTCTTTGTAACATGACGTCTAAACGCCTTTGATGTACCGACTCGAAGCGGATGGTCGAGCGCACGAACGAACGAACGGCCGCATGCCTTCGGTCCCCGTCTAAATATACCGCACTTTCATTCGTTCGTTCGTTCGTTCGTTCGGATAATGAATACGCACCTTAAATCTGAAAGCGCACGCAGGCGAACGCCTTTGGTGTACCGACTCGAAGCGGATGGTCGAGCGCACGACCGAACGAACGGCCGCATGCGTTCGGTCCCCGTCTAAATATACCGCACTTTCATTCGTTCGTTCGTTCGTTCGTTCGTTCGTTCGTTCGGATAATGAATACGCACCTTGAGAGTGCGCCTTTAAAAAACAGAGAACAAAGGAAAATATAACTTTTTTCTAGCTGCAAAAAAAATTCATTTAAAGATATTTTTTTTTTAGTTTCGATCAAAATGGTTATTATGATCTGTCAGCTAACTTCAAATATATCTACCAGAAAGTTAACAAGAAAATAATCTATATTGGACATTCTATGGGAGGCACAGGCATGGGAATATACGCATCAACAAAAAACAAAGAGGCACAACAGTACATAGAACAAGCTATTGTAGTGTGCCCTATTTATCATATCAAGTATCCAAAATTATCCCTGTTTTCAGAATTATCTCCAGTTACGTTGCTGATAGTGGTAAGAAAAAAAACTGTACCAAATTTAAAAAAAAAAACGCTTTTTTATTTTACAGAAAAAATTAAAGAAACTTTTTAAAGAACTTAAAATTAAGGAAATTGTTCATTTTGAATGCTTTATACGAATTCTTTTTTTAGTCCAAGAATATAGGCTTTCAAATACGAAGTTTTGATAAAAACTTGAATTTTTGATATGATGAATTCACCCCCGAGATGGGGTAAAATCTTGGTAAAATAAATAAATAAAATTATTTTTTCAAAATTTCGGAGAAATAGGAAGAACTAGAAAAAACCAAACCTAACCTAACCAAATCAAATTTTACATAGAAATGATCTCTATACTTTTTGGCTCAGATCAAAATTAACCGAGTTATATACTGACTAGAATAAGTTAGAGAATGAGAGTAGAAATTTAAAAAAATACATAAGTTGCAGAAAAATTCATATATTTGACATTTTTATTCAATTTGCTTGGAAAATTATAAATTCCAATTAGGATTTTTTTAAATTCACCCCTAGAAAAGGTGAAAAATATAAATAAAATGTTTTTTTTTCAAATTTTGGAGGAACAGTAAAGACTTTTTTGAATGAATTTTTCTTACAGGAATTGTCGAAATTGGCTAATTATCGAGTACTAGTACCAGAAAACAGTGTGCCTTACTATTTTGTCACTGATTTTTGTATGGGTTCACTAATAAATTTAAAGTTCTGTCTAAAAGTGTGTGATTTGGTATTTGGACCCGTCAAATACGACATAGTAAGTATATATTTTACTAGCGTGTAACCGCGACTTCGTTCGCGTCGAATTAATCATTTCTAATGGTGATGATAAAGCAAAGCAAGAATTTCCATTAACATACAAACTGTATAAAATTTTCTCACATTTTTTTTTTATCTCTTTGGAATTTGACTTTCGAAAAACCCGTTTGCCAAAAATAAGTTTTTTTACGTCAAGCAGTTTATGCAGAAACGGGGTTAATCAATTACCCAACCTTTTGGAACACCCTGTATGACTTTTAAAAAATTTCAAAATATGTAAAAAACAAATAAATTATGCTTGCCCAAGCATTTTCCCGAAAGACTAACCGTTTTTTAAATAATAAATATTGTAATATTTGGGGGGCGTTTTCACCCTCTTGGAATTTGAGATTCGAGAAACCCCTCCTTATCGAACGTTTACACCCCAAAGTCAATCCGTTTGCCAAAAATCAGCTTTAAACGTCAAGCAGTTTAAGCAGAATCGTGATTACTCAATGGTCATATTTTATGAGTTTCGAAAAATCTCTTGCTGGGTCTCTTCTGGCCGCCGGAAGGCGTTGCGTTCACTACTGCGCATCATATCTGTATTCAACATCTTTTTACTACTGCGCATCAAAAATTCGCGCTGTATTTCAGGAACTAAGGATGCTAGGATAAACCTACGTGCAGCATATTTAGTTTCATAAAAAAGTAGCAAAGTAATGTGAAAATCGCGTCATTGTATCTCTACTCATAAAAGAGTAATCCCATAAAACACACAAACGGATAACGGACTAAACAAAATAATAAAAAATAATAATAAAATACAAAACTGTATATATATGTTTATTTCATTATTTCAGGATAGAATTCCTTTTACTTTCAAGGAGTTAAAAAATGGTAATTACAGATCCATAACGCAATATGTTCAGTATGGACGTTCAGGAGAATTCCGAAAATATGATCATGGCATAGTGAAAAATTTGGTTGTGTATAATTCAACTGTTCCACCATCATATAACTTGTCCAATATACTTATTCCTATGACGCTAATCTATGGTGAAACAGATAATATGGCTAACAAAGAGGTATAGATTTTTAAAACACGTTAATATTATTTTTGGAAAATATTTAAGGATTTTTTCAATGTGTTTATGGATCTTCCTGTATAATTATTGACGTTTTGTTACTTTTTCTAGGACGTTATATACGACTACAACAATTTTAAGAAGGATAATTGGGAACTGCATGGTATACCGTACAATCATATTGATTTCCTGTTTAGTAGAAATGTTGTTGACCAGTTTTATCCTTTGTTGTTGAACTCTATCAAAAGGATATGAGAAAAATGATAATATTCATTTTTATTACTACAAATATTATATAAAAAATTGTTAAAATTGACTTTAAATTGTAACTTTACAATAGAAAATTATACACTCTTACTACAATGCAATCAAGACTTTTTTTCCGATCTTCAGAATATCAGTTTCGACATAAAGTTGAAAATTGTGTTAAATAATGACTAAAGACGCTACAAGAACCAATAACACGCAAGACCAAATTGTTCGATTGACGGTTCAAGCAGTAGTGATTTTAAGCAATTCATTTTCTGAAACATACTTTATAATACTGCTGTCAAGCATATCTATCACAGTATTTTTGATCGTGTTATTTTTTTGAAAATTCCACACCTGTAATTTTTAACCAATTATACTCAATATGTACATATGTACAATTTAAAAATAATTTTACAAGATACAGAGTGTCCCAAATAAGTAAAAAATATCAAAGTTGTATTTTTTTAAACGAAACACCCTCTATATTATTACATTTTTAGTTTCTACGATTAAAATAAAGGTAAATTTGATTAAGGTTTATTATACTTAAACCTTACCGTTTTTGAAATATTTTCAATTTTGTGAAATTGCAGTAAAAATTTTAAGGCTTCATTTCTCCAAGGGTATCAAAGTTTTTAATACTAAATATTTACTGAAGTTTATTTACTGATCAGTTATTGTGTTGCAATAATAAAATAATACTACCTTATACAGAGTGTCTAAAAATTTATTTTAAATAATTATTAGCTTCAAACGGCAATAACTTGTTTAATTTAAATGGAACATATTTTACGAGAATCAGATGCACAATTTAATTGTCTATCAAATTATATTATACCATTTTGTATATTTTACGAGAATCAGATGGACAATTTGATTGTCTATCAAATTATAGTATACCATTTTTTACCTATCTCTTTAAGTTTCCGTAGAAAATATATATTATATATTATATATATACTAATATTGTCGATATAATTCGTTTATTTCATTAAAAAATAAAAAAAAACTGTTTAAATATTTGTTAAAGAGGATCAATTAATATGATTCCAGTATTCAAACTGCATTAACTGACTCTTTGCGTTGATTAATAATAATTGTTCCAAATATTAAAAAACTGAATTTTGTATGGGCATTAGACAGTGTGATAAAAAGTAACACCTTAAAAATGATATTTCATTTTTAAAGACTTTAATTTGATAACTTATTATTATATTGATTTCTGACTCAAATCCACATTTATTTATAATAATTTATTAACGAACACAATTAAGTATGTAATGAATTAGTATATGGGCGGAAATAATGGTGTTATATTTAATTAATGGTATACTCTTTTATAAAGATTTAAATAGTTTTCTTTTTGCATACAAATGGGCTAGTAATATTATCGCTTTGCTAAAAACGATAATATTACTAGTCTGTACATTTTGTACATTTGTTGCTTTAAAAACAATCTAAAATGTCAATATTCCATGGATATATTGATAAATGAGGTCTAAATTATAAGAAAATGGATTTTCTACGAAAACTTGAAGGGATAGGAAAAAAATGGTATAATACAATTTGATAGACAATTTAATTGTGCATCTGATTCTCCTAAAATATACAGGGCATTCCATTTAAATTAAAGAAGTTATTGCCGTTTGAAGCTAATAATTATTTAAAATAAATTTTTAGACACTTTGTATAAGGTAGTATTATTTTTATTATTGCAACACAATAACTGATCAATAAATAAACTTCATTAAATATTTAGTATTAAAAACATTGATACCCTTGGAGAAATGAAGCTTTAAAATTTTTAATGCAATTTCACAAAATTGAAAATATTTCAAAAACTGTAAGGTTTAAGTATAATAAACCTTAATCAAATTTACCTTTATTTTAATCATAGAAACTAAAAATGTAATAACATACAGGGTGTTCCATTTAAAAAAATACAACTTTGATATTTTTTATTTATTTGGGGCACTCTGTATCTTGTAAAAATATTTTTAAATTGTAGCTCTAATAGTCCTTCAACGAACCCAAAACTTACAATTTGTCAAAATCTCATCGTTTAGCTACAATACTCCGTGACGTATGTGGTGAACAACCCTGTATATAATATTTAGACACTATTTTATTCACCTTTTTTCCATTTAGCACTTTGAATTTTGAGTAGTTTAGATGCAAATAGTCGTGAACAATTCCAAACAAATTTTCTTTCTTCAAGTAGGAGCCACAATCCTCTATTAATACGGGTAAATCAGTCATCGCACGATGATTGATCATTACATCAGACAATTTCACGCATATTTTGCATGTAGTATGATTTTCAAATTGATTCATTTTTAAAACAAAGAATTTTGTTAGTTTTTCAAGCTGCACAATATTCTTTATTACAACAAAAAAAAAACTAATTACAACAAAAATTACCAGAAATAAGTTTTTAAAAATGTTCTCCTAATTATAAAATAGGTAAAATACAGGAAATTTGGCGGTTTTTCAAAAGATCTGAAATTTTTTGTGAAGTTGAAGGAACACAAAGTTTTTTTAAGGCTCCGTTAAAGAAATTCACTCGAAAACCGGCAACACTGGTCTCAAGAGATTTCCAGGCGGTCACCCGTCCATCCACTCGCATCATCTAACGTCGCTTAACTTGAATGAAAAGAGATACCGTATAAAAATAATTCTACAATTTTTATTTTAAACTTTAAACCGGTTGAGACACGTGTATAAAAATTATCGCCAATTACAATAAAAAAACATATTATATTGTTTTTTTTTCAATATTTTTTTAATAGATTGCAACAACGATGCTGTCCGCCTGTGATAGGTATTAGTATAAATGACGATTTAATCTATTAAAACCGATTAAATATGCAAACATTATCCTTTGATATCGTTTTATTTTTCTGCAACTTGTTTGCATTAATTCGTGAAAATGTTGTTGTGGTGTCGTCTGGGCAGAATACAAGGGTTTGTGATACTTCGGAGGCATATTTTGATCATCCCGAAACAAATAAGAACTGTAGAATTGACAAGGACCTCAATGTTTCAGTGGTAAGTACTTTTAAACTTCTTTGAAACACAGTAGAACTTCACCAATTCGGACAATCCAGTAGTTCAGCATCTCTTACCAACCGGAATTTTGATATTTCTACATCTTTATTTCGGATGCCAACAAAATTCAAAGGCAAATGAACGAAAGTCCGCATTTTTCATGGACGGAGTCTTTTCTTTGTAGCACAGGAGTCAGGAGTATCGTATTTTGCTAAAAAATAGAGCCAGTTAAAAGACTCTTGCTGAAGAAGTGCAAGATTGTATTGCATTGGTTGGATACGTAATATGACCTCCATTTTTTGCTGTTAGGAAATATAGTATTTCAGTATAAAAAATCAGAAATACCAAGAACAAATATAAAAAAATCAAACCATGTACAAAATAAAAATTCCATTTGAAAAAATTGAGTGAGGATTAAAAAAACTTCGACATAAACAATAAATAAATCTTTATTTAGCTAAAAATAAGCTATTCTAATTATCCAATTAATAATTCATGATTTGCTATAACAGATAACAATATAAATATTTACAAATTGCCAGGCGTAATCAGCTTAGTAAATATACACCACTGGAATTTTGCAATCACTGTTTTTTTTCAATTGTTGTAATTTATCTAAACCTGTGTGCGCCTCATATTTTTTTACGGCTTTCGATTTCACCCTTTGTAAAAACTTTTTTATCCTAAATTATTATTTTTAGCAAAATAAAAACACTAAATCACCACAATACACCAAAACACTTTTACATTTACACTGGACGCGCGTTTCGCTAACCATGTTAGCATCATCAGCAGATGATTATAAACTAAAGTACAATCTACAAGTTGAGCGTTTATATACTCGCTCAGTGGGCACCGAGTGGGCGTGGCAAAATCTAGCCAACCTAGTCAGAGCCAACTGAGCGTAACAGTTAGATTTCCGCCACTAGAGTAGTAGGAACAAAGAACTTGAAGGAATTGGACCGTTGACTCTATTCATACTATCTTTACATTTATTAATTCTGATGCTTTCATATGCATCTAATTGCCTGTAATTTGAGACTTGTTTAATTAATTTTAAATTATTAAGATCTATACAATGTTCATTATCAACAATATGTTCGGCAACGCAAGATTTATCCGGTCTCCCATATCTTATCTGAGCTAAATGTTCTTTAAATCTAGTTAATATTGATCTTCTAGTTTGCCCAACATATTTCTGATTACAATCTTTACAAGAAATTTCATAAATACCCGACCTTTCCAGTGGAGGTGTTTTATCTTTGGATTACCTAATAATTGTTGTAATTTATTATTAGCACTATACACAAGTTTATAATTGACATTCTTAAAAATCCTTTTTAGACCACGGGATAACTCTCTATCAAACGGTATCGAAAAATATTTAGACGTATCTTTCTCCACTTGAAAAGTCGAATTTTCAGAAATCATTAACCTATACCTACGTTTTCTAATTAATTTATCAACTAGTAAAGGAGAATATCCATTACACTCAGCTACATTCCTAATGTAATCTCTTTCTATTTCATATCTTTCGTTGGAAAGTGGGAAACTAAGTAACCTATGAACTAAGAAATTTAAACTAGCCATTTTATGTTCAACACTATGATGTGATTCATTAGGAATATATCTGCGTGTGGTCGTATTTTTCCTATAGATATCAAATGCCAGGCAATTATTAGTATTTCTAATAACTAATACATCTAGAAATGGTAATCTGTCGTTGTTCTCAATTTCATGCGTAAATTTAATGGAAGGAAAACGATTATTTAACTTAGAAATAAAATTATCTATAGTGTCTGAATGTGTGTCAAAAACAGCAAAAATATCATCCACATACCTAAACCATACTCTTGGAAAATACCCAAACTGATTCTTAGCCTCCACTTCAAACCTGCTCATGAATAAATTAGCCAAAAATGGAGACAATGGATTACCCATTTCTGTACCTTCCCGCTGTTCAAAAAAGTTGTTATTAAATTGAAAACAATTTTGTTTCATACATAACGATGTAAGCTCAATATATTCACTCACAGTTTTGTTGTCGAGACCATTTGCGTTCAGTAATTCCTTTAAGTAGCCTAAAATATGTGGAATTGGAACACTTGGGAACAACGAAGATACACAAAGGAGACCAAAATTTCACCTTCATGCAATGTTATATCTTTAATTTTGTTAATGAATTCAATATTATTTTTAACTGAGAAAGAAGGTTCATGATCAGGTAAATTTTCGAACTCCCTTGATAACCATTTTGCCAAATTATAAGTCGGAGAACCTACAGCCGAAACAATTGGGCGCATAGACTTGTCCGGCTTATGAATTTTTGGCAAAGCATACAATTTTGGTAATGAGGGATTGGATACTTGCAATTTCCTCTTTAAAGAAAGATCAATAAGGGTGTTACATTCTTTTAGAGTTTTTTTAACGTCTGCTACCATCTTAGACAAAGGATTCTTTTTCAAATTTATGTAGGGGCCATTATCGATTAAGTTGTTAACCTTATCGTAATAGTCTTTTTTATCTAATATAACAACCTTATTTCCCTTATCAGCTTTTAGATAGAAACAATCTTTGTTACGCAAACTCTTGACAATACTGTGCTCCTTGTTAGATTTTAATGATTTACTTAAAACGGTATTTTTTGATAACTGATTTCTACAACTGCAAAAAACTGCAAAAAAGAGCAGTGCGATATTTTTTGGGACTGAACAGTAGAACTCACTGCCAGAATTTCTTTAAAAATTTCAAAATACTGACTCTTCCTTCTTTATTCATTTTTTAATCCATTTGTTTTGTAAATGCTTTGTCGATGAAGCTATTTTGGCTTTTTGTACAATAAAGCGTTATTTATTTATTATTTATCTAAACCTGTGTGCGCCTCATATTTTTTTACGGCTTTCGATTTCACCCTTTGTAAAAACTTTTTTATCCTAAATTATTATTTTTAGAATGAAATAGCCAAAAACCATGGTTTTATTCTGGAGAAACACACGGTTGAAACAGACGATCGTTACCAATTAACCACCTTTAGGTTAAAGAAAATAGACAAAAATTATGGAAACAAAGTTATTTTTCTTCAACATGGATTGATGGCAGATTTTACTAGTTTTATATTTAATGGCAACAATTCCATAGGTAAAAAATAAATAAATAAAATTGTTAAAACAATCAGTTTAAATTATCTGCTGATGATGCTAACATGGTTAACAATTTGACACTTTTGACAGTGTCAATATACAATATTCGTTTTTGTTTCTAGTAAAAACGAGATTACAGTTGAGGGTTGGAACCTTTGGTGTTACACAGCAAAATAGAAACACTAAATCACCACAATACACCAAAAAACTTTTATTTTACACTGGACGCGCGTTTCGCTAACCATGTTAGCATCATCAGCAGATGATTATAAACTAAAGTACAATCTACAAGTTGAACGTTTATATACTCGCTCAGTGGGCACCGAGTGGGCGTGGCAAAATCTAGCCAACCGAGTCAGAGCCAACTGAGCGTAACAGTTAGATTTCCGCCACTAGAGTAGTAGGAACAAAGAACTTGAAGGAATTGGACCGTTGACTCTGTTCATACTATCTTTACATTTATTAATTCTGATGCTTTCATATGCATCTAATTTCCTGTAATTTGAGACTTGTTTAATTAATTTTAAATTATTAAGATCTATACAATGTTCATTATCAACAATATGTTCGGCAACGCAAGATTTATCCGGTCTACCATATCTTATCTGAGCTAAATGTTCTTTACCTAGTTAATATTGATCTTCTAGTTTGCCCAACAAATTTCTGATTACAATCTTTACAAGAAATTTCATAAATACCCGACCTTTCTAGTGGAGGTGTTTTATCTTTTGGATTACCTAATAATTGTTGTAATTTATTATTAGCACTATACACAAGTTTATAATTGACATTCTTAAAAATTCCTTTTAGACCACGGGATAACTCTCTATCTATCAAACGGTATCGAAAAATATTTAGACGTATCTTTCTCCACTTGAAAAGTCGAATTTTCAGAAATCATTAACCTATACCTACGTTTTCTAATTAATTTATCAACTAGTGAAGGAGAATATCCATTACACTCAGCTACATTCCTAATGTAATCTCTTTCTATTTCATATCTTGCGTTGGAAAGTGGGAAACTTAACTAGCCATTTTATGTTCAACACTATGATGTGATTCATTAGGAATATATCTGCGTGGGGTCGTATTTTTCCTATAGATATCAAATTCCAGGCAATTATTAGTATTTCTAATAACTAATACATCTAGAAATGGTAATCTGTCGTTGTTCTCAATTTCATGCGTAAATTACGAGATACAAAAAAAATGTTCCACTCATTGTTTTTTTTTTTGTAAAATAACGCTTCAAACCAATTGCTAAAACAGTTTTTGCATGTTATCTCAAAACAACGTTTTTGAGATAAGACAGGTTTTGCAACTTGGCGTCTCAAGTGAAACATTTTAAACAAACATTTTTCAGCTTTCTTTTTTGGAAATCTCGGATATGACGTATGGTTAGGAAACTACAGAGATACAGAGTATTGCAGTCACAAGTACCTGAAACGAACTGATCCAAAATATTGGGAATTTAGGTATTATTTTTCTTGATTTCTAAGATTATTGTTGCATAAAAGTACTTCATAATGTGTAATACAATACAGAACGAAAAACAACAATTAGAAAATCTGCCCAGTAGGTTCCATATTTTAAATACTCAGTAACTAAAGAATAAATAAATACAAAAAAGTAGACTAGAAACTAGCTTCCAAATGAGTAGAATTTTTAATAAAAAAAATAAACAGTTTTATACATTTTGATAAATTATTTTTTTTTAGTATTGATGATAATGGTTTTTATGATCTGTCAGCTAACTTCAAATATATCTACAAGAAAGTTAACAAGAAAATAATCTATATTGGACATTCTATGGGAGGCACAGGCATGGGCGTATACGCATCATCAAAAAACAAAGAAGCACAAAAATTCATAGAACAAGCTATTGTAGTATGTCCCATTTTTCATATCAAGCATCCAACAGGATCCCTCTTTGGAGAATATTCTCCAATTGCCATGTTGCTAATGGTAAGAAAGAAAATAAAGATCTATAAAAATTCTTTTTAAATTTTCAAAGTTAAATAACTCGGTTATTTTTAATTTATTTTAAAAATGGTGAAGAGAAAAGATGTTCTTTTGACAAGATCCTTAAAATGTCTGCACTTATTTCTGGGACATCCTGTATAGAGATAAGTTGTAGGGTAGACGCACCATTTGTGGCCATTGACCCTGTTGTAGCCACTTCTTTAAAAAATCTTAAAAATTAAGCTTTTTCACGTCATTGTGACAACCGTGCATCTATAATTTTCTAAATGGATATATCCAGCGCCATATTCGATAGAAAATATTCAAATTTGGTGTAAAAGTCGGCCGTTAGATCAAAAAGTAGTAGCACATATTTACTAGATACTGTTTTCTTAACCCATTTCTTAAGGATAGCTTGTTAAGTTGAACTCAAATTATTAACAATAATCTGTATTGGGGTTTAATTTTCAATGATTTTAATAAATATTATACACCTGCAACTATTTTTTAAATTTATTATATTCAAATAATTAATATTTAGGAATTATTTCTATGGCCACAAAAGGTGTAATTAAATTTTAATTATGTTCTACTTGTGGCCAGGTTATGGCCAAAAATGATGCAATCGAAATCTAGTTGTGGCCACATATTATTTAGCTTTATAATATAAAAAAACGACGGACAACATAATATGAAGAACATTTTATTTGTTATTATTCAGCTTTTAGTAAAAGCTGAATATTAGTACCTAAGTATAATAATATCCCAAATACATTTATCGGCCAAGATTACCAATCTGAACATGTATCGTCATCAAGTTTTCCTTCAAATGAGAAAAGGAATAAAGAAAATAATATAGATACAGAACTAAATGGAATAAACATGAACGAATACGATGAAAATAAAAATTATGCGAATTCAAAGAAAGATGATTCATGACCACTAGACCAAACCATGCAGGAAAAGAAGACTAGTAGACATAATTATGAACTTAAGGATAATCCCGGAAAGATGTTAATCTTTAAAAAGAAAGAAGCTACATCTACCATCAGTCATTACCTATGATGAGTGGATTGAATTAATGAAAGGAAAGGAGAAAAAAACAAAAACTGACAATGAAAACTTTACAAAGAAGAAAACAATTAAAATAAAAATTAAAGAAAATAAAGATCTTTCTAGTAGAAATAAAAAAGAGAAACCAAAACCACCTTAAACTTCTGTGACATCTGCTGAATTAAATATAGGAAATTTTATTATTTTAAAGTACCGAAATCAGTTGAATCCAGGTAAAATATTACAAATTGAAAATAGTGAATATTATAGCAAGAATGGTTCAAATCTGCGGCAATTGGAAGTAAAAATGACTTGGTTTAGTACAAACTGAGTGATATAACAATGAAAATTGATGAATCTAAAAAAGTCAATTCAAGAGGCATATATGTGATACCTGAACTAACAAATATTCAAGAATATTCTAATAAATTAGTGTACTTTGTTTATTGTTCCTCACAGTAGTAGTAATATGTACCTAATTTTTATTTAACATTTGTATAACAGACAAAAAGCAAAATAAGGTATTAGGTATCACTTGATTTGTTTTAAGAATTATAGGAATAAACGTTCATGTTATTTTTTGTTAAAAATATAAACAACTTATTTCTGAGACATCCTGTATAGAGATAAGTTGTACGCCTTATTTTGATTCCATACATACGTAATCTACGTAATCGTTCTATGTTCAAGGAATATTGGGACACCCTGTTTACCGTTAATTTATTAATTATTGACATAATTTTTGTTACAGGAATTGTCAAAATTAGCAAATTATCCAGTACTATTGCCAGAAGGCAGTGTGCCATACCGATTTATCAGTGATTTTTGTATGGGTTCACTAAACAAATTGAGATTTTGTCTAATGGTGTTTGGTACAGTGTCTGGACCCATAAAATACGATGCTGTAAGTACATTTTATTGAATAAAATCATAATAATAGTTATTTATGTATCAAGGGAATATATTTTTTGGAATTTTGTTGATATGCTCCCTCCTTGCTCATTTTTTATTCAATCCTTGTTTTAACTGTATATTTTTATCTTATTATTTCAGGATAGAACCCCTTTTGCTTTAAAAGTGTTAAAAAATGGAAATTACAACTCCGTAATGCAGTATATTCAGTTTGGACGTTCAGGAGAATTCCAAAAATTCGATTATGGCAAAAAGAAAAACATGGTTCTGTATAATTCAACTGTTCCACCATCATATAACCTGTCTAATATAAATATTCCTATGACGCTGATCTATGGTCAAACAGATAAACTGGCTAACAAAGAGGTATAGATTTTTAAAACATGTTGATATTGTTTTTGGAAAATATATAAGAATTTTTTCGATGTACTTATGGATCTTCCTGTATAATTATTGACGTTTTATTATTTTTTCTAGGACATTATATACGACTACAACAATTTCAAGAAGGGTAATTGGGAAATATATGGTATTCCATACAATCATATTGATATTCTGTTTAGTAGAGACGTTGTTGACAAGTTTTACCCTTTGTTGTTGAACTCTATCAAAAGGATATGAAAAAAATGACAATATATTTGAGGAGCAGACTTTCTAGATGCATTTTGTCAATTTTTTCGAATTTTGGCAAACACAGAAAAATTGCCACGCTTTTTGCAAGAAACTTACCGAAAAACCGGTATACTTAAAATTGAAAAAAACTGTTGACTGACCTTTAGACATGAGCTTTCTCTTTCTTTTTCTGCTATCATCAACTACATGATCCCCAGTATATACAATACTTACTATATATTAGATAGTCCTATAGATTTTCATTTCTGATATAATAAGGAAGCATTATTATCAGGTTAACTGAAAGCATTTTATAAAAATATATAGAATTATACAGGGTGTCCCCAAAAAATGTTACACATCATAGTTTTGTTTTTTCTAATGGAACACCCTATATATTATTTGATTTTTAGATTCTAGGAAAAAAATAAAGGTAAGTTTTATTAAAGAAGCATATACCAAAAATCTAAGGATTTTGACATATTTCACATTTTGTGAAAATGAAGAGTAAATTTTAAATTCCGATAACAGCTACCTAAATTTTAGTTGACCTTGTATCGCTTGATATTTAGTTACAATAACCATTGTGTGTTAAACCAAATTGAAATTTGACCCGAAAAGTTATACAGGGTGAGACAAAATTAATATGGAACATTAGTCGCCTTTAAAAGCAAGGTACTCCTTTATTTTAAATGGAACACCCAGTATATTTTTCCGGCGTTCAATGGGGAATTTATATATCTTCAAAATATTATTAAGGTTGCCTACCCCTCAGACAAAGATTAATTAGACAGCTATGTTGAAGTAACGTCAGACATATCACAGCCACCTAGATTTTACCAAATAATAAAGATCTACTCAGGTCAAATCATGTAAATGAAAATATCTAGGAAAATCTTTATTTTAGGGTTAGGCAACCTTAATAGTATTTTGAAGAAATATGAATTCTCCATTGAATATCGGAATAATATACTGGGTGTTCCATTTAAAATAAGAGAGTAACATTCTTTTAAAGGTGGCCAATGTTCAATATTAATTTTGTCTCACCCTGTATAACTTTTTGGATCCAGTTTTAATTTGATTTAAAGTACAATAGTTAATTTAACTACATATTAGGCTATAGCGGGTAAATTCCAGTTTTGGGTAGCTTTTATTGTAATTTAAAAATTGTTCTTTATTTCGAGAAAATGTTAAATATATCAAAAACCTTACATTTTATTCGTATACTTCTCTTATAAAACTCACCTTTATTTTTCTCGCAGAATCCGAAAATCAATTAATATACAGGGTGTTCCATTACAAAAAACACAACTTCGATTTGTATTTTTTTTTCTCTATATTTTTAAAAAGTGCTCTGAATTAACCTACAAATGCTCACAAAATTTCATTTCAATACAAACTGTCGTTCTCCTTGGATCCACGCGGCGTATGAGAGGCGCCACCCTGTAGTTTGCAATGCAATCTTTGGTTGAAAATCTTAAAAAACGGACAAAATGCATTTAGAAAATCTGCCTTTTATTTGTTTTAATACTAATTTCGTGTAAAAAATTGTTAAATATTAACTTTAATTGTATTTTTACAATAGAAAATTATACACTTTTACTACAACAACCTAGCAATTGTTTGATTATTATGCTCATATTTTGAATATTAAAATTTCAAAACAAATTATTCTATTTACTTATACCAAGCCAAAACACACCGTTTTTTTTTCCGAAAAATTTGAATAACAAATATGTTCTAATTGGCTTGATTTTTTAAAAATCATATCACATACTTAAATTCAATGTCTTTCAATTACACTGACGTTTGTTTACATATTTAAGTAG
The DNA here is from genome assembly GCF_002938485.1 of Sitophilus oryzae. Taxonomy (NCBI): domain Eukaryota; kingdom Metazoa; phylum Arthropoda; class Insecta; order Coleoptera; family Curculionidae; genus Sitophilus; species Sitophilus oryzae. The sequence continues at coordinate 2,133,629 of NW_022147078.1, forward strand.
ACATTAAAACGGCAATTTTATAGAATTAAACGATGTGTACTTTGAAATAAATCAAATCAGAATATATAGGGTGTCCCAGAGTGAATTAAAAATTTGTGTACAATAAAATAGAGGACAGGGGTAACAAAAAAAGGAATACCATTAAGTTTTTGTGTTATATAAAAAAAGATATTGTAAATCAAACATTTTTATTCTTAGTTATTATCAGTCATACAGTTGCACATAAATTAATAGCTGTTGTGTACACCATATACAGGGTTGTTCACCACATACGACACGGAGTATTGTAGCTAAACGATGAGATTTTTACAAATTGTAAGTTTTAGGTTCGATGAAGGACTATTAGAGGTACAATTTAAAAATAATTTTACAAGATACAGAGTGTCCCAAATAAGTAAAAAATATCAAAGTTGTATTTTTTTAAATGGAACAGCCCGTATATTATTACATTTTTAGTTTCTACGATTAAAATAAAGGTAAATTTGATTAAGGTTTATTATACTTAAAACTTACCGTTTTTGAAATATTTTCAATTTGTGAAATTGCAGTAAACATTTTAAGGCTTCATTTCTCCAAGTTTTAATACTAAATATTTACTGAAGTTTATTTACTGATCAGTTATTGTGGTAGCAATAAAAATAATACTACCTTATACAGAGTGTCTAAAAATTTATTTTAAATAATTATTAGCTTCAAACGGCAATAACTTGTTTAATTTAAATGGAACACCCTGTATATTTTACGAGAATCAGATGCACAATTAAATTGTCTATCAAATTATATTATACCATTTTTTACCTATCTCTTTAAGTTTCCGTAGAAAATGTACTTTCTTGTAATTTAGAACTTATTTATCAATATACCCATGGACTATTGACATTTTAGATTATTTTTAAAGATGTACCAATTTTTTAAAGAGTACAGATACTAATATTGTCGATATAATTCGTTTATTTCATTAAAAATAAAAAAAACTGTTTAAATATTTGTTAAAGAGGATCAATTAATATGATTCCAGTATTCAAACTACATTAACTGACTGTTTGCGTTGATTAATAATAATTGCTCCAAATACTAAAAACTGAATTTTGTACTTAAAATGATATTTCATTTTTTTGGAAATGCTTATTTATAACAACAGAGACTTTAATTTGATAACTTATTATTATATTGATTTCTGACTCAAATCCACATTTATTTATAATAATTTATTAACGAACACACCCTTAAGTATGTAATTAATTAGTATATGGGCGGAAATAATGGTGTTATATTTAATTAATGGTATACTCTTTTATAAAGATTTAAATAGTTTTCTTTTGCATACACGTGGCTAGTAATATTATCGTTTTGCTAAAAGGATATGTATTACTAATCTGTACATTTTGTACATTTGTTGCTTTAAAAACAATCTAAAATGTCAATATTCCATGGATATATTGATAAATGAGGTCTAAATTATAAGAAAATGCATTTTCTACGAAAACTTGAAGGGATAGGTAAAAATGGTTTAATACAATTTGATAGACAATTTAATTGTGCATCTGATTCTCCTAAAATATATAGGCATATTCCATTTAAATTAAAGAAGTTATTGCCGTTTGAAATCTAATAATTATTTAAAATACATTTTTTTACACTCTGTATAAGGTGAGTATTATTTTTATTATTGCAACACAATAAGTGATCAATAAATAAACTTCATTAAATATTATAGTATTAAAAACATTGATACCCTTGGAGAAATGAAGCTTTTACGAATTTTTACTGCAATTTCACAAAATTGAAAATATTTCAAAAACGGTAAGGTTTAAGTATAATAAACCTTAATCAAATTTACCTTTATTTTAATCGTAGAAACTAAAAATGTAATAATATACAGGGTGTTCCATTTAAAAAAATACAACTTTGATATTTTTTATTTATTTGGGACACTCTGTATCTTGTAAAAATATTTTAAAATTGTAGCTCTAATAGTCCTTCAACGAACCCCAAACTTACAATTTGTTAAAATATCATCGTTTAGCCACAATACTCCGTGTCGTATGTGGTGAACAACCCTGTATATAAAAAAGTTTTCTTCCTAGTAGTTACCTCGAATAAATAATTCATTAATAATTAATATATTTACAATTATTTTCCTTATTTACTATGAATCTGAAATTATTTAATGAAGTGTGCTAGTGAAAATATCAGTATTCTAGATTTAAATTTGTTAGTAGAAATATGACGTTTTTTATTAATAGTTTACTGGCATTTATGTTAGTATTTAGTTTATTTCCTTATAATAGTTCAGGTAGAGGGTTTAATAAAGTGTGTAGTTCCTACGAGGCTTATTTCGATCACCCGGATATAAATCCGCAGTGCTGGGAGGATAAGGATCTGTATGCTACTCCAGTAAGTACCAAAAAATAATAATTATTATACAGGGTTGTTCACCACATACGACACGGAGTATTGTAGCTAAACGATTAGATTTTTACAAATTCTAAGTTCTGGGTTCGTTGAAGGACTATTAGGGCTACAATTTAAAAATAATTTTACAAGATACAGAGCGTCCCAAATAAATAAAAAATAACAAAGTTGTATTTTTTTAAATGGAACACCCTGTATATTATTACATTTTTAGTTTCTACGATTAAAATAAAAGTCAATTTGATAAAGGTTTATTACACTTAAACTTTACCCTTTTTGAAATATTTTCAATTTTGTGAAATTGCAGTCAAAATTTTAAGGCTTCATTTCTCCAAGGGTATAATAAATACCGAAAAATATTTACTGAAGCTTATTTATTGATCAGTTATTGTGTTGCAATAATAAAAATTATACTAACTTATACAGAGTGTCTAAAATTTTATTTTAAATAATTACTAGCTTTAAACGGGAATAACTTGTTTAATTTAAATGGAACATACTATATATTTTATGAGAATCAGATGCGCAATTTAATTGTCTATCAAATTGTATTATACCATTTTTTATCTCTCTCTTCAACTTTCCGTAGAAAATGCATTTTCTTGTAATTTAAAACTCATTTATCAATATACCCATGGACTATTGACATTTTAGATTATTTTTAAAGATGTACCAAATTTTTAGTAGTTATAATTGGAGTACAGATACTAATATTGTCGATACAGTTTGTTTATTTCATTAAAAAATTAAAAAACTGTTTAAATATTTGTTAAAGAGGACCAATTAATATGATTTCAGTATTCAAACTACATTAATTGACTGTTTGCGTTGATTAATAATAATTGCTCCAAATACTAAAAAACTGAATTTTGTATGTGTATTAGACAGTGTGGTAAAAAGTAACACCTTAAAAATGATATTTAATTTTTTGACAAATGCTTATTTATAACACGAGAGACCGAGCGAGGGACATTCATTTTTATAACTTATTATTATATGGATTTCTGATACAAATCCACATTTATTTAGAATAATTTATTAACGAACATAATTATTAAGCATGTAATTAATTAGCATATGGGCGGAAATAATATTGGTATATTTAATTAATGGTATACCCTTTTAAAATTATTTAAATAGTTTTCTTTTTGCATACAAATGGGCTAGTAATATTATCATTTTGCTATAAACGATAATATTACTAGCTTGTACATTTTGTACATCTGCCTCTTTAAAAACAATCTAAAATGTCAATATTCCATGGGTATATTGATAAATGAAGTTTAAATTATAAGAAAATGCATTTTCTACGAAAACTTGAAGGGATAGGTAAAAAATGGTATAATACAATTTGATAGACAATTAAATTGCGCATCTGATTCTCCTAAAATATACAGGGCGTTCCATTTAAATTAAACAAGTTATTGCCGTTTAAAGCTAGAAATAATTTAAAATAAATTTTTAGACACCCTGTATGAGGTAGAATTATTTTTATTATTGCAACACAATAACTGACCAATAAATAGACTTCAGTAAATATTTAGTATTAAAAACTTTGATACCCTTCGAGAAATGAAGCCTTAAAATTTTTACTGCAATTTCACAAAAATGAAAATATTTCAAAAACGGTAAGGTTTAAGTGTAATAAACCTTAATCAAATTTACCTTTATTATAATCGTAGAAACTAAAAACTTAATAATATATAGGGTGTTCCATTTAAAAAAATACAACTTTGATATTTTTTATTTATTTGGGACACTTTGTATCTTGTAAAAATATTTTTAAATTGTACCTCTAATAGTCCCTCAACGAGCCCAAAACTTACAATTTGTAAAAATCTAATCATTTAGCTACAATACTCCGTGTCGTATGTGGTGAACAACCCTGTATACAGGGTGGCCCGAACTGTGTTCAGGAAACTTCGACAGCATATTCTGCAGATAAAAATATTTAAAAATGTTCGTATAAACGTATCTCCTAAAATGCTTAGTTTCAGTAATACAGGGTGCAGAAGTTTCACTTTTCTACACCCTGTATCTCCAAAACTAAGCATTTTAGGACATACATTTATAACCTAACCTAACCCTGTATATTTTTAAATACTCTGTGTACTAAAAACCTACACAAAATTATATCGAATTTTAAGACAGAGTTATTGGTATTTAAAGTCTGAGCAAGATATCCTTTGACATGTTATAGGAACAACTAGCAAGGAACCATGACCTAATTCTGGAAAGACACACGGTCAAAACTGAAGACCTGTATATGTTGACCACGTTTAGACTGAAAAAACTTGACGGGAGATATGGCGAGACGGTTATTTTTCTGCAACACGGCTTGGCGTCCAACTCCAGATGCTTCATGCACAACGGCAATAATTCCATGGGTAATAAAATTTTATAACTCTATAACACACGGTAGTAAAGTTAATATTATACGTTTTAATAGCTTATAATTATCTATACGACATGGTCGTTATTATCAGGAAAACGGTTTTCGATCTAGGTATAATTTGAACTATATATACTGGGTGTCTTTATTAGTATTAGTAGTAAGTTTTTTTATTTTTTTTTAACAACATACCAAGTCTCGTTTTTTTATCTATTACCTATTACAGTAATAGAACTTTAATAAGAAATATTGACTTATTTTTACAGCATTTGTGTTGGCTCATCAAGGGTTTGATGTATGGTTAGGAAATTACAGAGATACTGAATTTTGTTCCCATGAATTTCTATCCAGGGCAGATTTTGAATATTGGAATTTCAGGTTTGTTTAATTAGAGTTTCCAAACCTTAGACCATATAACGACTAGACGCGTGATTTGAATAATCAACTTGTAACCAACATGAATCAATATTTTACGTCATATAAGGGCGAAAATAATAGAATTTTCTCTAACATAAAAATAACTATGGTCTGTAAGATTACAAGTAAAGTCATAGATTGTATAAAAGATGGACTAACCAACTTAAACAAGCAAAATACCCCCCCAGTGGTGTACTAAAATAATCCATAAAAATACACAATATTTTTGTAGTTTTGACGAGAATGGTTTGTACGACCTACCCGCCAACTTCGAATATGTCTATCAAAAAACCAACAAGAAAATCATCTATATCGGTCATTCTATGGGTGGTACCGGTATGGGAATATACAGTTCCGTCAAGAGTAACGAAGCTGAGAAGTATATTCAACACGCCATCTTGATTGCTCCGGTTTTTTACATGAAGAATCCTTTGGGATTGCTTAGGAGCTATTCAGATTTGGGCTTGTTTCTGAGCGTAAGACAAAAGAAATTACTCCAATTTTTTTTAGTGTTGTACAGGGCGTCTCTTCAAACATATTTTCTCTTTACCGTTTTTGAAATAAGTCTAAAATAACGGAGTTATTTTACTTTGAAAATTTAAAAAAATATAAACTCACCGGCAAAAAAAAACGGCCACTAAAAACTAGTCCCAAAGACATTATAAATATAGACCGAACATCTCATTCATAAATACTCGTTGGTAGTGTATCAAACATTCCAATGTGTCAAACAAGGACAGAAGAGACAGAGAAGTCTAAAATTTCCGACCCCGGCAACTAGGCGCATTTGGATTGTTCTAATGGCCAGTGGCGTATCGTTTTTTGGAACGAATTTAATTAGTAAAGTAATTAGTAAAATGTTTACTCCATATTAATATACTACATTAACACTTTTTCGTCAGACACTTTTAACACTTTTTTGTTATAAGGTCTAATATAATAATATAATTAATAGTTATGTTGAAACGTTAGTAGGTAGTTTTCGAAAATCGCTCCAACGTCGATTTTCAATTTAAACTTTCAGTTAATTCTATATAAATTTTCAGTTACTTTTGAATATTTACAGGGTGACTCAGGCTACCGAAACAGTTCTATATTAGGTTTGTGGTTGGTGACTTTTCTTTCAATTTTTTTTCAGAATATGGAGGCAATGGTAAAGCACATTTAGACATTTTGTAAACATAGGATGGCCGGAACATATTTTCAAACTAAAGTTGTAGATTTGCCATTAAATTTCCATTCCAGAAATACCTAGGGTTGCCACCTGTCCTTTTTTGGACTAACTTGTTCTTTTGACTTTTTTTGACTTAAAAATTCATTTTTATTTACGTATTTTCACTGAGAAAATTACCTACAGCAAACAGAAATATTATTTTCGTCCAAATTTAATTTATAGATATAACATCTCTATTATAAAACTTAAAAATAAATTTTTCTTGTTTAGAATAGGCAACATTATTTAGAACTTCCCGTTTAATCTCAAATGATAATTTAGGTTTTAGTTTTACCTTTTTGATCTTAAAAGAACTTTTTAAAATTAGTAATTAGTAACGATTTAGTTAGTTCGCAATCGATAGCTTCCCTGTAAAGTACTGTGTAATAGTTTAATCTTGTATTATTAATAACTTCCTATACCTAAAATCAATATTTAATGAGAAAATTGTGTTTTTGAAAATATAAGACAAGATTTGACTTTCGGTCTTCTTCTTGTATTACGATGGCTCTGATACGAGGCAATTACCTTTATAGTCTCTCAATAGAAGGCATTTATCATTAAAAGTATCAAATCTGTGTGCTAGCAGTATGGGATTTCTGTCGCATAATAATATTACGTTTATTTACAAATCCATTACTTTTTAAAGGTAGCTTCATCAGACAATCAAATTTTAGTTAAATGTCCCAATCTTCATGAACTGTATTAAGCATATGTATTGCGGTTTGAATCACCCGAGAATCACCCTGTATGTTGACAAAATATTTTGAAAATGTGCGTTACAATGGCCCCCATCTTATGTGTAAAAATTGAAATAAAAACTTACAAACCAAAACGTAATAGGTAAAAAGCTTTTTGGAGGCCTGGGTCACTTGTATATAGGTATGTATAAAACTAGTAGCCTAAGAATTATTTACAGTTCGGCCCATTCTAAAAAAGGTAAACACACCGTACAAATAACTCTAGGAAGAGGTATTTGTACGGTGGTAAAAATTGTTTAAACGAGGCCGAAGGGGCAGATATAATAATGTAATAAAATGTAAAAAGGGCGGGTAAACACCTTTGTTTATTTGTTGAGCAAAATTCCTTTAGAATATCGTATATAATGACCAAAATATGACGCAATTTTAAGAAAAAAAATGTCACTTTCTGGCTTATAATAAAGTTTCAAATGCAACGTTTATATTCAAATTTGTTATGATCTACAACACTTAAGTAGTAATTGAGACGAATTATAATTCAATTACCGGCTACTACGTTCTTGTTTTAATACCTCAAAATTCAACAAATATTATTAGAAATTATTTTAATTGTGAGAGGCTCCCTTGTGGAACGCCTATGTACGGCGATTACGGCGCGGCGGAAACAATACCTACCTGTGAAAAGACAAATTCGGGTAATTTGAGCTTATTTTTACACACATTTGACACTGTCGTACCATATTGAAAATTCGCAGATTCAAAAGTACGTTAAAAAAGCAAAAACTACTGAAAAACACTGAAAAGTTCACTTCGGACTTGATTCCGACTTCAAACACACCGTAAGCTAAACGTAGTACGCTATAACGGACTATGGGCCGTCATAGGGGTGGGACGGACGGCTCATTTCATTCTGGAAGACTCAGCAGCGACGTTGCCAATAGTTCTAGACGTTTCCAGCACATTAAACAGTAAACATGTCCTTTAATAGTAACGCCAATATCCCTGATTAATAAATATATTATTACGCATGCTTTTTAAAAGTAAACTATTAATTTATTGATATCCGCACTGCAAATCAAACTAAGTAGATAGGCGCAAATTTGAGATGTGGCACATATAACCACGCACTATGTCATTCCAGCAAGCGAATACGACACAGCATAGGTTTCCGGACTAAACGACTGGTGTATTTACACCACTCAATAGGCGTGTCGGGTTTGCCGAGCGGTTTCCGATGCAGTCGCTTTCTTTCGCATCTGTTATAGGTAATTTTATTTGTGACATCGTCGAGCACGCCTGCAGTTTGCGCGTTTACATGTGAATTGGTTTGGTTGCGGTTTTGCCTGCAAAGCATTTTTCCGAGACGTTCGTTTTAAAGCAGCATATCTCCAATACGAACAGAGATAATGTCGTGATTAAAAGAAGAAAATGCTCACAAAAGACGAGGCTACAATGTGATTTGATTTAGCAATAGCTGCTACAGCTGCTGCACCCTACAGGGTGTCACGAAGTTATGGTCAAAATAAATTCGGAATAAAAATTTCTGAAGTAGCATCTGTTAAGAAGGAATTAATTTACAACTTAAAAAAAAATCATCAAAATCTATCGAGTGGTTCGCTGGAAATCCAACTCTGAAATTGGGACTAGTTTTTAGTGGCTGTTTTTTTTTGCCAGTGTATATTTTTTGCTAAAATTTTGAGAACCACTGGATCTTTTCTAGGTTTTCTTCTTGTAAATTTAATCTACTACCTATCTTGTCATATTATCTAGAAATTATGTTCTTTGACTAAAAATTCCCATTTTTTTTTTAAAAATTCATAATTTTCAATTTTTTTTTCTTGAAAGACAACCTCCTTAAGATTTATTTAAGACTCGCCCTGTATATATCGATTATTCGTTGTTTAGTTAAGACTTCAATTTTTTAATTTTAGAACGTTTTAAAAGATGTCAGCGTGCCTGTAGTGTTGACACCAAACACTTTGGAATACCAAGCCATAGTAGAATTCTGTTTTTCTTCATTACAGAATGCCAAAATGTGTTTGGCTGTTGTGGAAGAATTTATGGGACCCTCTCAATACAACATTGATCCGGTAAGATACTATACAGTGTGTCCCATTTTCTATGCCCAATTTGATCGCAAATATTAGCCACTTTTTCAGGAAACTTACCATATTCCTTAGTCAAAATTGTGGTATAGCTATGAAAATATAGTTTATATTAATAACTGTGAGTAGGTATAGGAGCACATGAGCTAGACAGCAGACTTTTAACAGAATTTGCTGTCTGCTTTATTGTTTTTGTTTGTTTTACTGTTTTTACTGTTTGCTTCATACTTTTTGGCATCTCTTTTATTGTTTTCCTTTCTTTTGCAGTTTTTGCCATCTGTATTACTGTGTTGGCTCTCTATTTATAGAGTTATAAAATCTGATAGCATAAAACCAATAAAACAGATAGCAAAAATAGTAAAGCAGACGTCGAAAAATATGAAGCAGACTGTAAAAAGGTAAAAAAAAACAGTAAAACAGACAGCAAAATCAGTGAAAGTCTGCTGTCTGGCTCAAGTGTCTCCATACGTACTTTCCCCATTTTTCCTACACAGTCGTTGTTTGCTTAAAACCTTATAATTTGGTCTCAATGAATCTTCTAGTTCAAAAAAATATAGAACGTAAAGCCTGTTAAATGCTAGAACAAAACAAATGCTAATAATTCACAGGTTGTCAAATACAAGATGGTATTTCACTAAAATTACTCTATAAACATATATATTCTAAACTAAATGAAAAACTGTACTGTATTTTTCTTTATAGGATAGATTCTACTTTGGTGTAAAGATCTTTAGTTACAGCTGTGTCAATTCCTTGACGCACTACATTCAGTTTGCGCACTCTGGAGAGTTCCAGATGTTTGATTTTGGAGACATGGGAAATTTGATGAGGTACCACTCCTTACGACCACCAAAATACAATTTGAGTGACGTTACCATTCCCATGACTTTAATCTATGGAGAAACAGATTACCTGGGCACCAAAGAGGTAATTTTACATAATATACATGTTATAATTGTCTAAAATACTATTTTGTCCTATACGATCGAAAAAAAACGGCGTCAAAGAAGGCTGGGGAATGACAATCGATGATAAAATTGTGCGAGGTCATTCCTTCTTCTTCTTCTTCTTTCTCAGCCTGGTTCCATCCAGTGTTGGATATAGGCCTCTTCTAGGTTTTTCCATGCTTCGCGATCTCTAGCCAATCTTATCCATTGTCTTCCCGCCACTGCCCTGACGTCATCGACCCATTGGTCGGCCCACACTTCTTGTTGTTTCCCTAGGTCTCCATAGGATTACTTTTTGGGGCCATCGGTCTGAATCCTGTCTTGCCACATGTCCTATCCATTGCCACTTCAGACTTGCCACTCTTTTAACGACATCTATTAATTTTGTTTTTTGACGTATGTGGGTATTCCGTATTTTTTTCTCTAATATTGACTCCCAACATGATTCTTTCCATGGCTCTTTGTGCTACTCGTATTTGTTCTGCTGTTTTTCGAGTAATTGACATAGTCTCTAAGCCATACGTAAGCACAGGTAGAATGCAGCTGTCGTAAGCTTTTTTCTTTAGGTTCATGGGCACCTTTTTATCCTTGAAAATATTGCTCATATTTCCAAATGCTACCCATGCCAAATGGATCCTGCGTTTGATCTCCGTATTTTGGTTTTCCTTGCCCAGCTTGATTTTATGACCTAAATATATATATAATGGTCTACGTTTTCAATAATAACGTTGTCAACGGTAATGTTATGGATATTGTTGCTCATTATCTTGGTCTTTTTCAAATTCATTTTAAAGCCAATTTTCTGGGATTGGTCATTTAGCTCATTTAGCATGGTGTTTAGTTCTTGAATGTCGGTGCTCAGCAAGACAATATCGTCTGCGAACCTCAGATGGCTAAGGTGTACCCCATCGATGTTTAGACCTCTATTTTCCCATTCTAATTTCTTGAAGACATTTTCCAGTGCCAGTGTAAATAACTTGGGAGAGATGGTATCTCCTTGTCTCACGCCCTTGCCGAGTAGTATTTTTTCTGTTTTGAGATCATCATCTAATTTAACTTGGAAGGTTGCACAAATCAATTCTCGCGTCCTCCATTGCAGCTAGAAATGACCAGGTTCGATGCTGTCAAAGGCTTTTTGGTAGTCTACAAAGGCCAAATGTAGAGGTATATTGTATTCTGTTGTTTTTTCAATGACTGTTTTAATTGTTTGTAGATGATCGAGATGGTACTAAAACCTTTTCGAAAGCCTGCCTGTTCTATTGGCTGATAGGAATCTAGTTTCGTAGACAGTCGGTTGTTGATAATCCTAGTGAAGAGATGTGAGAGAAGGCTTATTGGTCTATAATTCTCTATATTTGTAAAATCTCCTTTTTTGTATAATAGCACAACTTCTGCGTTTTTCCATGCGTCCGGGATTCTACCCTCCATCAGACATTTATTTAACGTCATTCCTTAGACGTCTTTTATTTAGCCCGCACTCCTTATTTTTAATGGCGCTTAATTTTTAGTAAATGACATCTAGAGATTGTCCTCTGAACAAACATTATCATCGGTTGTCATCCCTCAGCTGTCTTTGACGCCGTTTTTTTCGATCATACGGTATTTATATTAAAAATAACGTCTCTTAAGTAAATGTATAAATAAAATGATTGATACAAGTTTTGAGAAATGTTTACAAAAGTAATGCTTCTTTTTTTAGGATGTATTGTATGCCTACAACACGTATAAGAAAAGCATCTGGGAGACATACAGTATGCCATACAACCACGCTTATTTTTTAATAAATAAAGATGTTGTCACGACATTATACCCTAACCTCATGCGGTCAATAAATAAATTTAATAAAAAGTATGTTCTAGGGTCGTTTTATTTGCAAATTGATAAATAAGTTAGAAAAATCAATAAACAAAGTGTTAAGAAAGTTATGTAGAAGATTCAATGATATAATTTTAAAATAAAAAAATACTATTTTTTAGTACCTACTTTGATGGATCATGTTGTGTCCATTATCAGAAAAAAAGTACTTCCTACCTACTGTTCCATTTTTCTGACATTTTTATTTGTTTTAACGAATAAATTTATTTTTTAATACAATCAGGGTCTTCCACAAATACATAATTACCTATTTTACATAATTTGTCGATAATAATTATAAAGTTAATTATTTTATCATTGCTCGTATTTAAATTGCAATAAATTCGTCAAAATTGACGTTATAATTATACGTTTTATGGTTATGATATTGGCAGTTAATTATAAATCAAAATATACATAAATAGAAAAAAAAAATACGAAAAATATTATCTTCTGCTTTCTAAATAAAATTTTTGATATAAAATTAAAAGAAAATATATATTCAGTAATATACAGGGTCTATAATAGTGCCTCGGGTATCTGTAGCTGCTAGAATAAAAAACATGAAAATTTAGTTTCAGTTTTTTTTTTGTTTTCAGGAAAATATATAACTTCTATTGGGCGGCTCAAAAAAGTGCGAATGGATCGGGATGATTTTTTTAAATGGAACAACCTGTATATTATTGCATTTTTGGCTTCCTTTCAGATCACTTTAAATAATCCTAAGATATGAGTAAATATATTTTGATAGTTTCAGAGATATTAATAAATAAATAAAAAAGTATATACAGGGTGAGTTTCCTACGATGTTCTCTATGGGTATCTCGGAAACTACTGGAGATAGAGAGTCGGTTAAATGGGGAAAGAATTGCAGTTTTGTGGGGTCATAAATATTCGCCTTTCAGATTTTTAAAAAGTTCATGGCTTACTAGATATTTCGAAAAAAACAAATTTCGGCTATTTTAAAAATTGTCTTTAATTCCATTATAAGCTATTTTAGACAAAAAGTTTTCAGATAAAAGTTGTAGATAATCACATCTTTAATAAGACCGTGTCCTCCGTTTTTTTCTAAAACCTGTCATTTTTGATATATGACACAAACATATGTTTTTTTAAATGGAAACCATAGTTGGTCATGACTTCATAAAAAGCGCCATTTTTAAGCTTTTTAGCGATATAAGCTATAATATGTTTTCTTCGATAAATTACTGAGTTATAGCCAATTCTTATCATTTTTAAACAAATTCACTTAGTTAGCCATGGAAACAAGTTTAATCGTCTTTGCTCTCATAAATGTGAAGCTGTCACATCCAATCTTTGTAAATTAAAATAAACAAAAATTGTAAATATGAATTTTTCAAATGAAGAAAAGCGTAAACTGCAATTCTTTCCCCATTTAACCGACTCTCTATCTCCAGTAGTTTCCGAGATACCCATAGAGAACATCGTAGGAAACTCACCCTGTATTTGTCAACCTTCCCTAAAATTTTTTTTACAAATACAAAACCTGTCTTGAAATCAACACTATATTAGGTATTTACTTTAAATGGTCTATACTTACTTAGCTATAAATATTGTAATCTTAAATCATACAGGGTGTTCAAAAGGAGTTAAAATATGAACATTGTAAGTATTTCAAAATTTTTTAATAGGTTTTCAACTTTTTTATTCTAGGACTTACAGATGCCCGACTCACTATTGCCGAACCCTGTATTATTAATAGCTTGTAAAATTTTAGCGTATGTTTTAAATGCATTTTCAACAGTAAAAAAGCAATAAAATCGTTTTTTTTATTACTACACCTTTAAAGTTATATATTTTTTTTATTTTTCAAATATATTTTTATTTCATATACCAAATTATTATAAACTCATTTTTTTTAGAGGCATATTGAAGTAAAAATATGTCAGGAAACCTAAGTTTATACGGTATATTGTGTTTTTCAATTAGTTATAGTTTAAGTGATGAAAAAAATAAAGTATGTGATACATTGGAGGCATATTTTGATTATTCTGTCAAAAATAACCATTGCAAAAGTATCCTGGATGTAAACTCATCTCCAGTAAGTAATTTAAAAAAAAATGAGAATGAAAATATGGAATATAGTCTATAGAATATATTTCATATTTTCATTTTTGAAGATAATTTGATCAAACCAGAAAATAATTAGTACTGCCCTATAAAGGGTTAATTTATAGACGCCTTTTGTTTAGCCTGCACCCTGTATACATATTTTGATTATCTTTGATATCATAGGAACTCATTGCACAATCATACGGATATATGCTAGAAAGTCACAGAGTTAGAACTGACGATGGGTACATTTTGACAACATACAGGGTGAGAAATATGATTGATAATTCTTATGGGAGCAAAGTTATATTTTTTCAACATGGTCTCATGCTCAATTCCAGGTCTTACATGAGCAATGGGAATAATTCTATAGGTAAGTCAGATAGTAATAAACTAGTATATAAAGTATGATCGAAAAAAAAACGGCGTCCAGTTGGCTTCGATATACGACGATCGATGACAATCCCCGTAAAATTTTACATATAAAATGACAGCGTTCTTCATTTCCAAGCCATCTGTGACGCCGTTATTTTTTACAATCGTATGGTACTTTAAGTAGTGAACTGTTCAGTGGCTAAAAATGTCCTATACAGGGTGATTCAAAAAGCATATGCTATCTTTTTTGGGGAGATTCCCCACGAAAAGCAACTTAATTTTAATTAAAAATACTTTGTAACGTGATGATAAGAGAATCAGCAAAACATTTTAAGATTTATTCCTTTATTTTAGTTGAAAGTAACTATAAAAAGTATTAGAATGTATTAAAAAATATGTACAGTGTGTTTTTCTAGAATTATTAGTAATCCCACTAATATTTTATTAATTACTTTTTGTAATTTACTGTGTAGGAAATTAAAATAACTGTGAACTAATAAACACACTTCAGAATGGGAGTAACGTAGGACATGGCAACAATTTAAAGGAGAGTTAAGGAGAGTTTTTTTTTTAATTTCTAGGAAAAGTAAAGAAAAAAAACTAACCTACTTGCATATATTTAATAGATACTCTGTAGAATAACATATATGTATGTTTTAGTTTTCTACTTTACCAAACACGGCTACGATGTGTGGATGGGAAATTTTAGAGACGCTGAGTTCTGTTCCCACGAGGCCATTTCCAGAAATAATCCAAAATATTGGGATTTTAGGTTAAATTTTCTAAATCAATTTTTCATTGGTATCTTATTAATTAGATATACTTTTTATATACCATATGGGAATGGAGAATGACAATGTATGATAATTTTGGCGAAAAACTGACATAAAACTTTTGCCAGAACTGATTAAAAAAAGGACAGAACGTTTCCAGAGATACAAATCTATTTGCAGAAAAATATTTTTTTCTGGAAATTATCATCGATTGTTATTCCTCTGTGACGTGGTTTTTCTTTTCGATCGTATGGGACTAAAATATCTGTTTTTTTCTCTATAGTTTTCACGAAAATGCCTTGTATGATCTACCAGCAAACTTCAAGTATATCTATAATATGACGGGTAAGAAAATGACGTACGTTGGACATTCCATGGGTGGTACTACCATGATGATATACGGGGCACTTAGAGGAGAAGATGCTGAGAAATATATAAAAAATGCCCTTCTACTGAGCCCAGCCGTTTATATCAAATATCCGTATATTCCCACACTGATTGGTCTAATAGTTTTGGTAATTTATGATGAAGTTCTTGAATTGTTGTGTTTAGATATTTTAAATATTTTTTTCCATAGCTAGTGTTAAAATTGTCTTATATCTATCAAAAATAGTAGATAAAATAGTACTTTAATCGCAATATTTTTTCTACTCGTAATCTCTCTCTTCAGTCCTGACCCCCATTAGGGAGTGTAGTGTAACATCATGGATGATTTTTCTCCATGCGCCTCTGTCTTTTGTCATCTCGATGACATCGTGCATTGGCTTGCTATCCATCGAGTTGGAGAGCGGCCACGTGGTCTACGTCTCTCCACCTTGCCTTGAATTATGAGTCTTTCCATATTGTCCGGACTTTTCCTCATTATATGTCCAAAATATTTTAGTTGTTTTAGTCGGATTTTGCAGGAAAGCCTGTTAGTAATATTAAGTTCATTTATAATGGAAACGTTTGTACGGCGCTTCAGTCCATGGGATACGTCTATAGAATTTAGAATAAGTGGGAGGGGGGTTAATCTCTGCGACCTTAGAGATCTATTGTGTCCCCATTTCTTGAGTTATAACTCATCATACAGTCCCAGGACTTCCTACGGAGACCCGTGTCCTTCACAGTCGAGGAGCTACGACCCAGGCCGGGTAGACGAAACGGTAGCTTGTGTCGCCTGTTGGGTTTAGAGATAGGAGGTAGGCTCCCGACCCTTGGAGGAGGTGGTAGCTTGCGGAGGATGGTCTCACGCAAGTGTCAGCCACCTCTCCTGTAGTTCTCTTTGGGTTTGGCCCCTTGGAACTTTCATTGTTACTGTTCCCAATGTCGCTAGGGGGTTTCCCCACAGCTTCACCGGTGATGTTTTTATTACTATTATTACCAGATCTCATAGTGTTCCTATGAGTCGCTAGGGGACAGTCGGTCCACTTCTACAGAGCCCCTGCATATAGAAGTAAGGGGTAAAATACAATGGGTGCCCCCGGTGCCCTGCTGTTGAGGCTGTCCGTAGCCCCGCCCGGTGTCGTTATATGTCTTGGTGCAATTCCCCAGCCACGACACTACAGTCAGGGACAAGACGATGAGTGAGATGCTTCTTAGACCAAGCCAAGTGCTAGAGGGGATTCCCCCCAGCACCTGACCAAGAGCTTCCCCACCAACGACAAGGTCTTGCATCTCCTAGGGGAAGTGCATCTCCTAGGGGATACGTCTATAACAATACATCGTGGTAGCATCGCTCTTCTTACGTTCCGCCTGCCTGAGAGTCCACGATTCGCAGCCATACGTCAATATTGGGAGTACCAAACAGTTGACTAGCCGGTTTTTGGTGGCTCTTGAAATCTGGCGGTCTTTCCAGATCTTGGTCAGTCTCCCAACAGCTACCTTTGCCATGTTGCACCTACGCTTCACCTCTTCTTCCGATGTGCCTGTATTTGTCAATAGTGATCCCAGGTATACGTATGACTTAACGACTTCAAAGCGGTCGATATGACTTATATTTGGATGGTTGTTATGTTGCCTATCAACTCTCATGATTTTGGTTTTTGCGTATTTAGTTCCAGACCGAGCCGATTGCTTTCGTTTTCTACCCTATTTACTAAATTGATTAACTCTTCTTGACTGCTAGCGAGTAGTGCTGTATCATCTGCAAAGCGTAGATTATTTATTTTTTGGCCATTTATTGAAATGCCCCCTTCCCATGTTTCTAGCGACCTTCTCATTATGTATTCTCCGTATATGTTAAATAGTTGAGGAGACAATATACACCCCTGTCTGACTCCTTGTTCGAGGGAAAATTCCTTTGAAGCTGAATCCAGTATTCTAACCGATCCTGTGGTGTGCTGATACAACTGGTTGATAATACCCCCACTTCCTGTAAGATTTTCCACAGGTGATGCCATCTGACTTTATCGGTCTACGAAACAAATATAAAGAGGGATGTTGAATTCCCTTGCTTTCTCTATGATTTAGCGCATATTCAAAAGATGTTCCCGAGGGCCTCTGCCCTTGGTGAAACCTGCTTGTTCTGCTGGAATTTCTCTGTTCTGCTGAAATTTCTCTCTCTACTCGTAATAAATTCCTTGAAATAATAATTTCTGAATATTTTTTAAAACGTAACTCGCTATGGAAAAAATATTGTTTTATACACGACGATAAAATTATTGCGTTATATTAATTCACTCGAGATTTTATCGGTCGTGAATTAATCTTTTCGGTCAACGATAAAATGCCATTTTATCGTCTTGTATAAAAAATAACTATTATTCGCTATTATTTATTTCAGAATCTAGTTAGGTGGGCTGGAATTGGTGTTTTGCTCTCATCATCCAGACTTTCATTCCAAATCCAAATAGCTTTTTGTATGCATTCTATTACTACTCTTAAATTATGTTTGAGAACTGTTGAATTTTTATTTGGGCCCTCGAAATATCGAGTAGAACCCGTAAGTCTCTTCATTATTTTTTTCAATAGATAAAGTAGTTGATTATACAGTTTTTATCCATTTTTTTAAGCTGGGGGCTAGCTCATATACTAAAAGCTGGCAAAGGTTAGTCTTGGGTCGAGATTTCCGTATGTGAGAACAGTACAATGGGCGTTTATAATGTACTGAACAAAGAGAGAACGGTAAACACGTTGCCAAACGTATGAAATAAACCGAGAAACTCTTCACATTACTAAAAGACGTGGAAGAGAATAGAGAAAAATTCTAGGGAAGAGAAATAAAATGATAATTAATTCTTACGTCTCGTTATACTTTAATTGTTTATTTATTTTATTAACGAGTCGTTGTATTTTTCCCTATAGTTTGTAAATTTTTAAGTGCAAGTTAGACAAACTTACACTCTTTGTAAAAATAAGTGGAATTGAATTGATGTTGGACAGTGATCGCGCTATTCGAACTCTGAATTTAAAAATTGATATCTCGAAATGCATTAGAGATAATTGATTGTAGTTTTTTTCAAATACTTTCTTAATATTTCTACTATATTTTCTTCACAGACAGTATGTGAAAATCTTTATAAATAAAAAAGTTACACGATTGCTGAAAATTGCAGTGCATTAAAAAAAAGTAAATGGATGTTTTTTTTTTAATTTTTGAATGAAAAAAAACAAGTCTATCGAATTTTTCTTATTTAAACATCTTGTAAAAGTTTCGAACTTCAAAATAAAAAAAAAAAGTTTCAATATCTAATGTGGTTCTTGAGTTATCGCGTGTGATGTGATAAAAAGTTTTTAAATTATCGCGATTACTGACGTTTTCTCGTTATAAAAAATAGATGCTCAGAAACATATCTAATGATTTTATCTAGGTATCTTTTAGAAAAAAAAAATCTTTTAAAAACGTGATTATATATTACTTGATAGGGAAAGGCGTACCGGAGATATATGGCAACGCCGCAACAAGACACCGTCGCATTTCTCTCAGTCCAACTTAGTAAGATCCCTATGCGATTTACTTCCACACATGTAAATACCGACCCAAAGAAATGAGTTGCCAGCAAGGTACGAGCCCTAACAACTATATGTTGGAACAAGGCCTTTTTTGCAATAAAAGTAGTAATTTTTGTTAAAACGACTCAATTTATTTTGTTTATTATTTTAAATTCAAATATTACAATATGATCTAGACAATTTTACTATATTTTTATAACTTTGCAGACAAATCACTTTTGATAATAGCTTATTTTGCCAAAATCAAGCCAAATTTGCTGACAACTATACATTGGGACAACATAACAAGAAATTTGTTTAATACGGAGTTATATCACCTTTCGCCTTAACAACTGCCTGACTCTTAATGGCATTGTATTTACCAAAGATTGGCACATTTGAGGAGAAAAATTATCCCAAATTTCCTGCAGTTTTGTCCGCAAATCAAAAATTGTTCGTTGAAGGTGGTTTCTTAAATATTGCTTCATCTTAAGCGACACAGTTTCTATAACATTGAGGTCCGGACTACTTGCAGGATGGGATAGAACTTTTATATTATTATTACCGAACCAATTTTTAGTTGATTTTGCTGAATGGCACGATGTTCCATCTTGTTGGAAAATATAGTCTTGGTTTGGAAACAATTCTTGAGCACTAGGAAAAGTGAGGTCTCAAGTGTATGTTAATATTTTTGGGCGTTAACAGTGCCATCTATAAAATTTAATTTGCCCAAACCTCTTGCTGACATGCAACCCTAAACCATAATCCCGTTAGGAAATTTAACAACCCTCTTTAAGCAATCTTTATGAAAGGCTTCTACTTTATTTCGTATTATTCGTTTTCGATGATCTCCAACACAAACATCAAATTTAGACTCATCGCTAAATATGACCTTATTCCAATCATTTTGTGTTCACGATAATTTAGATTTTGCCCAATTGTAATTATTTTTCTTTTGAATTTCTGTCAGTAGCGGTTTTTCTTTGGCCTAAATAAGAATTTGTATCAATAATCTTCAGGTAATTGATTATCCACACAAAATAAAGTTTACCTTGTAAAACCCCAGACCGCATTTATGGATATATTTTCGGCAACATTCTCTTGATATATTTAAACCAGTTACAGTATTCCATTTAACTGTTACTTCGCGAAGAGTACTTCTTCTCGCAGACTTGCAAATTTTTACTAAATTTCGTAAATCTCTCTGAGATACAACTTTTGGCCTTCCCGAACTTTTACCTCTAACGTCTACATTGGCAGATTCGCCGTAATTTTTTTTATTATATTAAAGACCGTGGTTTTTGGAATACTACTTTCGAATTGTTTTTCCCGTACTGTATTGACGAATGATAATTTCGGGTAGTTTTTGATTTGTTGCTTTTCCACGGATCATTACATTGAATTAAATAATTAACAAAAATTGAACATTAAAAAATTAAAATTACTTTACAGTAAATCTCACTACTCAAAGTATCGAGTCACTTACAAGCTGTCAATGCCGAAGTAAACAGTTTGCGACATTTGTGACGTTTATAGCAAAGCCGCCTATGATGATATTAATTATTTAAAAATACTTGTCCCAACATTTAGTTGTCAGCAAATTTGTCCTTTTATGAACAAAAAACTGCTACTGTAAATATGGATTGATTTACAAATTCATAAAAATATTGTCAAGTTGTTTAGGATATATGGCTATTTTTATATTTAAAAAATTAAACATATATTTTTCAGTCATTTTGAAAAACCAGGGCAATAATTCCAAAATATGACCTTGTCCCAACATGTAGTTGTTAGGGCTCTTATATGATTAGAATTATTTAAATACTTTGGTTTCATTCATATTAATTCAATTCAAATGCGGGCTAGCCATCAAATTGATACATAAATAAATATTATAATATACTGTATTATCTTTTGAAGCCCAACGTTCCATACATGATGAGACTACTGAACAACGCATGCGTGAAATCTCTGATACATTATGCTCAGCAAGTGTTATATGAAGACTTTACCAAGTTTGATTATGGCCCAACCAAGAACCTTCAACTCTATGGTACCGTACAACCTCCTGCTTACGATTTGTACAATATCAGCGTACCTATAACACTACTACATGGTGCAAATGATTACATAGCTACCAGACAGGTACCCAAATTATACAGGGTGTCTTCTAAATAGGTGCAAAATATAATTAAAAATTTCAATGTTAAATAGCTTGGTTATTTTCAATTTATTTTAAAAATGGTGAATAGAAAATATGTTTCTATTTTCAATATCTACACTTAAAATAGTTGCATTTATTTGAAAGACGCTGTGTATATATCAGAAAATTAAGTAAATATAGAGTGACTTAAAGAGAAAAAACATATTTTTTTTAATTATTTTAGGATACATTTTTAAAGCGATACAAAAACATTACAACCGGTGACTGGCACATATTTGACATGCCATACAATCATGTTTATTATTTATTAAATAAGGATGCCGTCAATATACTGTACCCATTCATGTTAAAAGAAATCAGTCAACATGTTTGACATTAATTGGATATTAATACCGTTGACTGAAAGAATAATTGGGAAGATATGCAACCTACTGGGTGAATTCCTGACAAGGCTGATTTGATTTCCCCTTACGTCTCATATGATGTACGGTGGAGACACCAATCGTTCTGCGATCAACTCAAAAAATACTTATTTTCTCTAATTCGGCCAGCGAAGGCATATGTAGGCGTTTATGTATTGAAAATCTATTCGTGTTAAAAATTCGTTTGCTTGGAAATATCGATTATTGACATTTACCATAATATTTTACATTTGAAATAACGGCGATCTTAATTTGCAAGCCAACTCTGGCGCCATTCTTTGTTTAATCATATAATATTATATTAAATTGTTTAATGATAAAAAATCCGTCTTATTAACGTACTGTACCCAAAATCCGCAAATCTACGGATTAATCAGTAGTTCTGGCAACACTGTCTCCGGCAACCACTTACTCTGCCGACTGAAAACAGAACTACGGTCTGCTACGGTACCACAAATTACCTATAACAGATGCGAAAGAAAGCGACTGTATCGGAAACCGCTCGGCAAACCCGACACGCCTATTGAGTGGTGTAAATACATCAGTCGTTTAGTCCGGAAACCTATGCTGTGTCGTATTCAACTCAAAATGCCTTTAATTATGTTTGACTACATCGTTAAAATATTTGATATTTGTTTTATATTCAGATATTTGTCTAAAATTTGCAAAAGAATCCGAATCTCTGGATAACTCGAAATTATTTACCCATTTAAAAGCCTTTGATCATGAAAGTGGAAAAATTTGTTCGTTTTATTTACAGGCTGGAAAAAGTATTTATATTAAATTTTGATGAGTTTTACACTGAAGAAAACATTCAGAGGCTGTTTGATATAATGAAAACTATAGAATTTGACCACCCATGAAGAAATTTCCTCTCATTTACATCATTAAATTATTTATTAGATTGAAAATATTTTATGCATTAAAGTTTACAAAAAATAAAGATTTATATAGTCGAAAAAAGTCCGATAGAACCAATAGAAATGTAACTGTTTTGTCACATCTTTAATTAAATTTTGTTAAATAAATTAATTTTTTATACTATAAATATCTTTTTTTTTCTAATCTCCTACGAGCTGATATAATATGACGAGCAATCTATTAAATTACTGTGAGATTATACAGAAAAGTCCACAGACTTCGAGACATAGGAAAATCAAGTCCATTTAGCGTTTGTTCAAATTTTGACAAGTGTTCAAAAATGACAGTTTTGTTTAGACTGACGTTTAATTTCACCTGACTTCTGGGTTAATGATTTCTTTTTATGGGGGTACATACAATCTAAAATTTACGGTCATGAAGAAATTCAAAACTTGGAGCAGTTAAGGCAGAAAATATTTAATGCCTTTGACACTGTCACCCCTGATATGTTATCCAATGTGAGGAGGGGATTTTATGATCGTTTGGGTTATTGTTTAATGCAAGAGGGAGGCACTTTTGAACAATTTTTGTAATTTTTTAAATTTCATTATCCTGTTTTTTTACGGTTTACCCATTACCTACCTTGACGAACATGGGAAAACGAAGGTCCTTTTCAGGACCACAAATATTTTGATTGAGAAAATTGGTAACTTTTTTTGGATTAAAAACAAAAGTTGTTAATATAATACCAATTTAAAAGTGTTTTGGTAGTTTTAATACACACTATGATATAAAATTTATTATTATTATAATGTACATTATTAATACTATTGTTCATTCGAAATGGCATTAAGGCCCAATTGCAACAATGATTTAAATTTTTCTTAAAGATAAGTAGAGCTTAGAATGGGCTGTATTTATATTTACTTTAATATTCACCTTAAATGAGGGAATTTGACTGATACAATTTTTGAATTTGAATTGTTTTTAATGATATTAACAATTTTAGTTCAATTTTTAATAAAATTTATTTAATATTAATAGAAATCCAAGGGATTTGAAACCTCTTTTAGCGATTTATAACATTCTCAAATGAATTACAGGTGCCCTTATTTTGAATGAAAATCACACAGCTTTTTTCATAGTCGCTGCAGTTGCTATAGCTATAAAAAACTAATTTTTTAAGGTGTGAAAATTGCGACACACGCTAAATAGACTTGATTTTTCGTATGTCTCGAAGTCTGTGGACCTTTTTGTATGCCTCGATAACATATTGGTGCAGATTATTTTCACCCAAACAAATAATAACCCAAACTATACATTGATGCGGATTGTCTATGAACTCTTTCTGAAGGTCACAGAAACCTGAACGCGTAATTCGGTGTTCTTTCGCATCTGTTATAGGAAATTTGTGATGGTACAGTATTCTTTATTCGCTGCGCTGTAAACGACGATCAGCGCGCAGCGACGCAGAGCTACACTCAATCCCGGACATGTTTTATGCCACTAAAGCACCCATAAGGTTGCGCATCTTCTTATTGATTAAAATAAAACATTTATGTTGTTATACATACATCAATACTATAATTTGTGAAAAATAAAAGTAGGTTTCAAACAAAAATTAAGTGTTTTAATACGATACGATCGAATACAAAAAGTAGATAACGTCTAGGGCTTGACCTCGCCAAGATTATCATTGATTGCCATTTCACAGCCGCTTTGACGCGGTTTTTTTTCTCGATCGTATGGTATATTAAGCGAACGTCCCAATTTGCACAAAATAATGTAAAAATGTTATTTTTAGGAATGCCATACAGATTTTTTTTTGTTATTATTAGTTCTAAAAATATAAGATAATTACTTCTAGTTGAACAGCAGGTGTCAATTCGGATTAGTTACATGGCTGCCCAATGTTTGCTGCCAATTAATCCCACTTTTAGAGGAAGGTCATATAAATGAATTTTCTAGTTAATTTAAGCCTATTTCGGTGGTAGCCAGTTATAATTGAGAGTAATTACTGTTTTCGATTACAAAATTGCATGAAAATCATGCAAATTTTCTAAGGGCAAATTTTTTTCGCTTTTTGATATATACAGGGTTGTTCACCACATACGACACGGAGTATTGTAGCTAAACGATTAGATTTTTACAAATTATAAGTTTTGGGTTCGTTGAAGGACTATTAGAGCTACAATTTAGAAATAATTTTACAAGATCCAGAGTGTCCCAAATAAGTAAAAAATGCTATAGTTGTATTTTTTTAAATGGAACACCCTGTACGTTATTCTATTTTTAGATTCTACGATTGAAATAAAGGTAAATTTTATTAAGGTTTATCACACTTAAACCTTACCGTTTTTGAAATATTTTCAATTTTGTAAAATTGCAGTAAAAATTTTAAGGCTTCATTTCTCCAAGGGTATCAAAGTTTTTAATACTAAATATTTACTGAAGTTTATTTATTGATCAGTTATTGTGTTGCAATAATAAAAATTATACTACCTTATACAGAGTGTCTAAAATTTTATTTTAAATAATTACTAGCTTTAAACGGCAATAACTTGTTTAATTTAAATGGAACACCCTGTATACTTTAGGAGAATCAAAATCCAACAGGGTGAAACCATCTTTCAATATTTTTTACTTAAAAAACAGTGAGTTTTTCGGAAAAACTCTTAAACACGTATATTTTATTTTGTTGTTTTACATACTTTAAGATTTTTTAAAAATTTATACAGGATGTTTCACAAAATATGACCGTTGAGTAATCACGATTCTGCTTAAACTGCTTGACGTTTAAAGCTGATTTTTGGTAAACGGATTGACTGTGGGGTGTAGAGGTTCGATAAGAGGGGTTTCTCGAATCTCAAATTCCAAGAGGGTGAAAACGCCCCTCAAATATTACAATATTTGTTATTTAAAAAACGGTTAGTCTTTCGGGAAAACGCTTGTTTTTTTACATATTTTGAAATTTTTTAAAAAATCATATGGGGTGTTCCAAAAAGTTGGGTAATTGATTAACCACGATTCTGCTTAAACTGCTTGACATAAAAAGTTTATTTTTGGCAAACGGATTGTTCGAAAGTCAAATTTCAACGAGATGAAACTACCCCTCAAATATTACCAAGTTATATAATAATATCGCCATATTGTTTTTCTCATGCTGACATAAATGTGAGAAAATTTTATCCAGTTTGTATGTTAATGGAAATTCTTGCTTTGCTTTATTATCACCATTACAAATTATTAATTCGACGCGAACGGAGTCGCGGGTACACGCTAGTATAATTATAAACTTGTACAGGGTGATCCATTATACATGTGCCATCTCTCGTGGAGAGATTCCTCACGTAAAAATAAGATTTATTCTTCATATGAACCTATGTCCACGTGTTTTTTGAAACACCCTGTATATAGTCTTGGTCTAACAATCTTGGTATTAAGCGTAAAAACGAGAAACCCCTGTGTTGCAAACCTTTAATTTGCAACAGGATTAATTGTTTTGCAGAAGAATATATTGTTCTGTGGCTTTATTAGAATGTAAGAGACAAAATTCTCTGATTTCTGTTTAACTATTCGGTCTATGAGGCGCATGTTCGCAAACTTTTTCGCGCCTACTGCGAATAGAAGACGCCGTTAGGCGTCGCGACGCTAGTTTAGTCGCTAAACCGACGCCACCGACGCCGATCTGCCGATGAGCGTCGCGACGGTCTTACGTAGCTCTCGCGTTTTCAAATGAAGAGCACTCTGCAACTTGAATGAACTGAATAAATTTATAAAAATTAGTAAATATTTTTTTAGAGTTAATTGTTATGTGGTGGTTTTGATCGCAATCAAGAATATCTTGCTGTACTCGAAATTGTAAGTTTTTTTATTATATATTTAATATTATATTTATTTTTTTAAAGTGAATTTTTCAAAGGTTTCTATAAAAGAATTATATAGAGTTGGCATTTATTTTGTCTTGTTCCAAATTTATCAGATTTTATGAGATTTTTTTTATGTCTTTACATAGAACATTTATTAAAAAAAAACAAATAAAAATACAGTATGATCGAAAAAAAAACGGCGTCCAGTTGGCTTGGAAATGACGATCGATGATATTTCCCATGTAATTTTACATACAAAATGACATCTTCATTTCATAGCCATCGCTGACGCCGTTTTTATTCGATCATACGGTACTCGCACTTAATAAAGATCTACCCAGATCAAATCATGTAAATGAAAATATTTAGGAAAATCTTTTTTTGAGTAGTATTTCGAAGAGACGTGAATTCTCCATTGAATATCGGAATAATATACTGGGTAATCCATTTAAAATAACAGAGTAACATGCTTTTAAAGGTGACCAATGTTCAATATTAATTTTCTCTCACCCTGTATAATTTTTTGGATCAAGTTTTAATTTGATTTAAGGTACAATAGTTAATTTAACTACATATTAGGCTATACCGGGTAAATTCCAGTTTAGGTAGCTATTATTGTAATTTAAAAATTGTTCTTTATTTCTAGAAATTGTTAAATATGTCAAATATGTACAGGGTGAGTCAAATTCGACGCTTTTAAATGGAAACACCCTTTTCTATAGGAGATAGACAAAAACTAATATCGGTGTCTGAGCTCAATTTTTATCAAAACATGATTGTGAAAACCGCATATCGATATCTGTTACCGTTTCGAGTTACGAGTGTTTTTCAAAATGTGCATTTTTAACAAATCGTTGTAACTTTTTTACTATGGAAAATGTTGTATTTTTATGAAAACATTTCCAAAGCACCTTTTTACGTAGAATTTAGTGGTTTAAGTATAATTTTTTTAAAATAAATAACTTAAGAATTATCAACAGGAAATTTGATTTTTTATATGGGACACCCTGTATATTTTTAATTTATTGAAAAGAATTTAAAATTACCTTTCCAAAAATATAACACACTTGATATTTTGCTCGATTCCTCTTCGAGATATAGAGTATATAGAAATTCGCCCGCTTTAAATAAGTAGGCTTAGAAGGGCACCGGCTGTAATGTAAAAAAATTCTAGCTGTGAGCATCATTTAAAACGAAAATAATATTTGCTATGAGAAATGCAGAATTTTATAACAATTTAAAATATATTTAACCAACATCAACACATTTAAACTATATCTAATAACAATAAAAATAAATAGCAAACCAAGACATGAGATTTTGCTACAGGTGTTCGACATAACGACCGTCTTCTGTTATGGACAGAGGGGGCAGTTTTTGAACATTTCTCGCGGAATTCATTAACTCAGTGGGGGTGAAAGATACTCTCTTATAACTGCTAAGTATTTCTAATTCTTGTCTAGATTATACGGAAGAATAAGGAACCTTTATTCTTCCGCAAATATATCCATAGGATTAGATCCATAGGCACCAAGTCAGGCGGCATCGACGGCCAACGGCTGGGATCTTGGTTAGCTATTCAATTATTCTTGAAATTGGCTGCAAAAATTTGCTGATAACTTCAGCGTTCAGAGGCGGTGCCTCGTCTTGCTGGAAAAATATCTTTTCGAGTTTCATTAAGGGCATATCATCAATAAGGGGTCCAAAGCCTACTAGTTAAAAGTGGCAAACTTTTAAAAATTCTGTATTTTAAAAGGGATTATAACAAAACATCAAGTGTGTTATATTTTTGGAAAGGTAATTTTAAATTCTTTTCAATAAATTAAAAATAAAGAGGGTGTCCCAAATAAAAAATCAATTTTTCTGTTGATAACTCTTAAATTATCAATTTTAAAAAAAATATACTTAAACCATTACATTCTACGTAAAAAAATGCTTTGGAAATGTTTTCATAGAAATACAACATTTTCCATAGCAAAAAAGTTACAGCGATTTGTTAAAAATGCACATTTTTGAAAAACACCCCGTAACTCCGAAACGGTTTTCACCATCATGTTTTTGTTGAAAATTGAGCTCCAGACACCGATATTAGTTTTCGTCGAATTTGACACACCCTGTACAAAAAACACAACTTTTATATGTAATTTTTTTTGGGGACATCCTGTAGAAATCTCTATATTTTCAAAAAGTTCTCTGAATCAACCTACACACGCTCACAAAATTTAATTCCAATATAAACTGTCGTTCTCCTTGGAGCCTCCGCCGCGTATGAGAGGGGCCACCCTGTATATGTAGGCTGTTCCTAATTATCTCACACAGAAATAAAACATACGTAAAAACCAGCACCTGTTATCGCAAAACAATTAGATAAGGATGTTAAAATTACCGTGCAAATTGGAACAAAATAGGGGACACAAATATGTTGGTTGATAATTTTTCCGAACTTTTTTCTCTCATAGATAATTTGCCAGATAAATCAACCAAACGTTAATAATAAAAAAATTGCCTGGCGATATTTCTGTTTAAGTATATTAAACATTATTATCTAATAAAGTTATTATAAATATGATTAATTTCTATATATGTAATTTTAGGGATTGAATAATGCACAGTCTGAGTAGAGCTTGGGTTCATATGTTTCATTTTGCTAGTTGAATACATTCAGATGGTCTAGATATACAGGGTGGCCCATCGAAAACGTTCCGCAAGGCATAACGGCTAGGTTATTCTTTTTTTCAAAAAATCCAAAAACACGTCGATTTTGTTTGTCAACTTGAAATTTGTTTATTCTTAAATTTTAGCATCGATTTAACCTAGAAATAAGTATGCCAGACTTTTTTTTCGGGTTTAAAGTGTAACCAGACCATTCCAAATATGTTTACTTATTATACCTGAAAAACATACTTTAGGCATTCTAAAATTTTTACGGCGTGTTTATTAGATGATTGTCAGACGAATTCAATTGGATTTAATACTTGCGAGACGTGAATAAAGATTTTAAATGAGCGCGAAAAGAAAGTCTTATGAGTATCCATAAGCGCGAGAAAGATAGTTTGTTCAAATGTCACAAAAGTATAATTATTATTATACTTTTGTGACATATTATATTATTATTAATTTTTGCGACCTGATTGACAATATAAAAAAGTCATTTTAACGCCTAAGCATAAAAGTAAAGCACTTTTACTTACTTTTGAATCTATTTAGAAAGATTAACAATGGTAGGTACTTTAATAAAATTCCAGAATACTTATTTTTTTAGCACTGTACATGGTACCCTTTTGTCAGGACTACGTTTTCTGGTAAAACCACTTCTTTAAATTTTAAACCATGTTGTTGGCGCACTTTTAAAAATTCTTTGCATTTTTGTAGTCTGCCTTCATCAAAAACAATAACTTTGTCACCAGTAACTTTTTTACAAACTACACAACTTAAATGTTTTTTATCCATTGTGATTTAGTAGTTAGTAGCGAAATTAGTAGTTACTAAAATATTTATTTGCAGTAATTATTCTAAACTATTTACACTATGCACGTCAATATTTAATTTATAAATACATATTTGTACATGGTAACTTAATTCCAACAAAATAATCTCTGAATTAAAAGCCGGCAAATAATTGAAATGAAACCGAAAAAAAATTGTTTTTATGAAAATTTGAAGTACATACTCCAAAATACTGCCGCATCAGCTGCCGACGGGTCTCAATAAACTATTTTCTCGCGCTTATAGATACTCATAAGACTTTTATGTCGCGCTCATTTAAAATCTTTATTCGCGTCTGGCAAGTATTAAATCCCATTGAATTCTTCTGGCAATTAACACATATTTTTTAATACTTTTTAGGAACATTTAAACTTACCATGCAGCCATTGTTTCTTAAAGTCAGAAACATTTAAAGAAAACGAGGGTGTCATTAAAAAAGTAAAATTTGTAGTCATTTCCGATCAAACAGGAAGTGACCAAAAACAATATTGAATATATCAATAAATCCTAATTTATGTCATATACTAACATACCAAATCTCGTTTTTTTTATCTAAAAAAATAAAAAAGTTATAGGGGTGAGCCACTTTTGAGACGCCCACCGGTATATCTGGAAAAAAAATAATATCTCTAACAAAAAAAAAGTATTTTCCCTGTTTATATTCTTAACTAGAAAAAAACTATTTCCCATAAGATTTATTACCAGAGCACAAAAAAAAAATTGTCTGAAAACGACAGATTTTGATTTAAGATCGTGTCGATTCTAACCTGCGTGTTATCCACAATCCGGATCCTCTCCTGTTTATAATCTGCTGTCTAGTGACTTCAAAGAATAGTTCGCGAACAAACTACATCTGACAGTTCAGATGAATTTCCAGCAATATATCTGAAACAGAAAAAATAGCATGTATTTATATTACACGTTTAAATATAAATTCTTTTTAATAGTGTTAAGTATCGATGTTAGATGAAAAATATGACTGTGAAACGAGTTATATATATAAATATTATGTTTCTTTAATTCAATTCAATTATCGTCATTAAATATGTAGCGAAATATACAGGGTGGTCCGGACTGTATTCCGGAAACTTCGGCAGCATATTCTGCAGTTTTTTCACTCAGTAGTTTTATACAGGTACAGACAAAAAGTTATTACTTTTCAAAAGAGTTAAAACAAATGTAGGTGGCGCCCAAGGATACTATAGAGATAAGGATAGTTCGATTCCTATCTTCCCGCACTGTCAGTTTTTTTACGTCATCTACTGACCGACTTGAAGTTGGCGCTAAAGATTTTAGACAGTGACAGTTATTTTTGCATTTGACGGACGAGCGCATAGTGCGTTGGAAGATAAATTTAGCGGGACAAAACCGTTTGGTTAGAAATAAGCCAAAAAATGTGTACTGATAAGGATAAATAGTAGACATTCCAAATGATACAAAAATGCATGAATATTCTTTGTACTTCGATACATTTTTATCAACCAAATTTGGTCGTTTTCTGCTCAGCAAGGCAGAGATCATACGAAAACAAAATATTAACAAGTGCTTATACATTTTATTAGAAAGCCAAATTATGTTGAAGATTGCCAAAGGTATGTACTTTTCTACTGTACGTATATTATTTGTTAAAATTCTTCGTGCCTTTGTTCTGCAGATATCAAACTTTCACTATTTTTTCAAATATCGCTATATTGAATGATGTAGATCTTTTGAGTTACCAATAGTTACCAACACAGGTAGTCACAGTCACAGGGAGTTCAAGCTTAATAGGTGAATGCCCAGAAAGATTCATTTCAATCGGATAGTATAGAAACAAAACAACTCCATCAAAAGGCAATGAGTTTAAAAAATTGTCTTAGATAATTACTATATATGAATTTACAATTACTGAGGTTAAAATTTTAAAATTAAAATATCTTTCATATTTATTATTTTCAAAATAAAATATATTTTCAAAAACAATTGGCAGAGGAAGTCACGGAAGATTAAGAAAGATAATTGCAAAAACCACAAATGAGTTTCTTTTTGATATCACAATTTTGGCGTATCGGCAATAGTTTGCAACATGGCTTTGTGGCCGTACGAATAGCCATCATAGTTTTATTATTCTGTATTTATCATTAATAAATTGTTGCTAATAAATAAATAAATTTAAACTACATAGTTGCTATATATTAGACCATTTGACACGTTCTTAGATTTTAAATCCAAAAAAATACCAGTCGATAGCCATGAAGGTTAGGACGTACAAACCCATCTCTAGGCAAAAACAGTCGATGATTGTGACAAGCAGAGAACGAGTTTGGGAGAGGCCATGAGAAATAACCTCGAAAAACATGCTTAAAATTTGCGACAAGAGCATGTAGCACAGATGGGATATGGCAAAAGCTAGAAGGTACTTGTAGGAACGAGAGCTTTCAAGGGTTTTGAATTTTTTTATTACTACTATTAGGTAGATGTCCATTGAAAGAGCTGCAAGTGATACTATAATCCATAGTAAATGTATGAAGAATGATGTATGGTAAAGTGGGCCAAGTTGATCAATATACATTGGGTTGAATGTAAAGTTTTCCATGTCTTGGTCCATTGTATTAATAATATCTGAAAAGAAAAAAGATTGTAATAAAAAGGCAATAATTTCAAAAATATACCTATATAAAAATCTATATTAACTAACATTTTATTGATTTTTTTTTCTGCTAAATATCAGGTTTTAACATAAAATCTATCCAAAGTAAGTAAGTATACACTCATTCCTTAAATAAGTCGTATTTTAGTGTGAAAATAAGTTTTAATCACCCTGTATATTAAAGAAAATAATTATACACATATTTTGAAAATAAAAACCTATGTGTATCACCCTGTGGATACTTTCTGAAATTTCCATGCCGTTTTAGAGAAAACTAAAGAAAACGAAAATATATAGTAGCATTTTTTCTAAATTAACCATTTTAAAACAAGCAAAAATTTGGATGAAGAATGCATTTTTCTCAAAATGTCAATAATAAAAAATGTTTTTCCTTTGTAAAGACAATCCGGGGACATACTGTACAGGGTGGGTCAAATTCGACGCTTTTAAATGGAAACACCCTTTTCTATAAGAGATAGACGAAATCTAATATCGGTGTCTGGAGCTCAATTTTCATCAAAAACATGACGGTGAAAACCGCACATCAATATCTGTTACCGTTTCGGAGTTACGGGGTGTTTTTGAAAAATGTGCATTTTTAACAAATCTCTGTAACTTTTTTGCTATGGAAAATTTTGTATTTTTATGAAAACATTTTCAAAGCACCGTTTTACATAGAATTTAATGGTTTAAGTATAATTTTTTTAAAATTAATAATTTAAGAATTATCACCAGAAAATTTGATTTTTTATATGGGACACCCTGTATATTTTTTAATTTATTGAAAATAATTTAAAATTACCTTTCCAAAAATATAACACATGATGTTTTGCTCGATTCCTCTTCGAGATATAGAGTATATAAAAATTCGCCCGCTTTAAATATGTAGGCTTTGAACGGCACCGGCTCTAATGCAAAAAAATTCTAGCTGTGAGCATCAATTAAAACGAAAATAATATTTGCAATGAGAAATACAGAATTTTATAACAATTTAAAATATATTTAACCAACATCAACACATTTAAACTATATCTAATAATAATAAAAATAAATAGCAAACCAAGACATGAGATTTTGCTACAGGTGTTCGACATATCGACCGTCTTCTGTCATGGATAGACGGGGCAGTTTTTGGTTTGGCATTTCTTGCGGAATTCATTAACTCAGTGGGGGTGAAAGATACCTTTATTCTTCCGCAAATATATCCATATGATTAGATCCATGGGCACTAAGTCAGGCGGCCTCGACGGCCAACGGCTGGGATCTTGGTTAGCTATTCAATTATTCTTGAAATTGGCTGCAAAAATTTGCTGACAACTTCAGGGTTCAGAGACGGTGCGTCGTCTTGCTGGAAAAATATGTTTTCGAGTTCCATTAAGGGCATATCATCAATGAGGGGTCCAAAGCCTACTAGTTAAAAGTGGCGAACTTATAAAAATTCTGTATTTCGAAGGGGATTATAACAAAATATCAAGTGTGCTATATTTTTGGAAAGGTAATTTTAAATTCTTTTATGTTAATTAAAAATATAGGGGGTGTCCCAAATAAAAAATCAAATTTTCTGTTGATAACTCTTAAATTATTAATTTTAAAAAAATTATACTTAAACCATTAAATTCTACGTAAACAGGTGCTTTGGAAATGTTTTCATAGAAATACAAAAATTTCCATAGCAAAAAAGTTACAGCGATTTGTTAAAAATGCACATTTTGAAAAACACCCCGTAACTCCGAAACGGTAACAGATATTGATGTGCGGTTTTCACCATCATGTTTTTGATGAAAATTGAGCTCCAGACACCGATACTAGTTTTCGTCTATCTCCTATAGAAAAGGATGTTTCCATTTAAAAGCCTCGAATTTCGACCCACCCTGTACATAGATCCTATACGTGTATTTATCTTCAGCCTATACAAAATTTTATTTAGTAATTCTTGTCTATAGAATTTTTTTAAGAGCAAATACTAATTTCATAGAACATCACTAAAATATAACTGTGATTTCATAACTCTAGGGGTGTAAATCATAATATTACCTTCTTGTAAGTCACTTGAAAATCCTAAAAAACACAAAAGCTCTCTGGATATACTTAAATCAATTTGAACTTGCGATTTTCCCGCATTTTATTATGGTTAAACTTCATAATTTTTCTCCACAAAATAGTTGCATTTTACTAGTGACACTCACTTGATGCTGTTCCGTTTATGGAGAAAACACGCAATCAACTGGCTTATTTATCTATTAATGCAGTTCACGAATTTATGTAGGCAAATACTCAAACTTTTACATTTCTGCAGTAATTGTTTTGAACAGAATGATCAAAAAGGTTATAGTAAATAAAAATAGTATTAATAATGTGCCAAATAATGTTTGCATAAACAAATATAAAGTGGTGTAGTATGCTCTTATATTGTAAGAGATCTAATGGACTAATTTTTGTTAAATAAAAAAATTACCAATCTGAATAAAATTATAATAAGAAAAAATTGTTCTGAAAATTTTACAATTTAGAAAAAACTGGAATTTCTTGTTCCGAAGAGATTTCTACAGGGTTGTTCACCACATACGACACGGAGTATTGTAGCTAAACGATGAGAGTTTTACAAATTGTAAGTTTGGGGTTCGTTGAAGGACTATTAGAGCTACAATTTAAAAATATTTTTACAAGATACAGAGTGTCCCAAATAAGTAAAAAATATCAAAGTTGTATTTTTTTAAATGGAACACCCTGTATATTATTACATTTTTAGTTTCTACGATTAAAATAAAGGTAAATTTGATTAAGGTTTATTATACTTAAACGTTACCGTTATTGAAATATTTTCAATTTTGTGAAATTGCAGTAAAAATTTTAAGGCTTCATTTCTCCAAGGGTATCAAAGTTTTTAATACTAAATATTTACTGAAGTTTATTTATTGATCAGTTATTGTGTTGCAATAATAAAAATAATACTACCTTATACAGAGTGTTTAAAAATTTATTTTAAATAATTTCTAGCTTTAAACGCCAATAACTTCTTTAATTTAAATAGAACGCCCTGTATATTTTAGGAGAATCAGATGCACAATTTAATTGTCTATCAAATTAGTATTATACCATTTTTACCTATCCCTTCAAGTTTTCGTAAAAATGCATTTTCTTATAATTTAGACTCTATTTATCAATATACCCATGGAATATTGACATTTTTAGAATGTTTTTTAAAGCAACAAATGGTTTAAAATCTGCATAGGTTAGTAATATTATCGTTTTTAGCAAAACGATAATTAAACCCATTTGTATGCAAAAAGAAAACTATTTAAATCTTTATAAAAGAGTATACCATTAATTAAATATAACACCATTATTTCCGCCCATATACTAATTAATTACATATTTAATTGTGTTCGTTAATAAATTATTCTAAATAAATGTGGATTTGAGTCAGAAATCAATATAATAATAAGTTATCAAAATTAAAGTCTCTGTTGTTATAAATAAGTATTTATTAAAAATGAAATATCATTTTAAGGTGTTTCATTTTATCACACTGCTGTCTAATACCCATACAAAATTCAGTTTTTTTAGTATTTGGAGAAATTATTATTAATCAACGCAAACAGTCAGTTAATGTAGTTTGAATACTGAATTCATATTAATTGGTCCCCTTTAACAAATATTTAAACAGTTTTTTTATTTTTTAATAAAATAAACAAATTATATCGACAATATTAGTATCTGTACTCTTTAAAAATTTGGTACATCTTTAAAAATAATCTAAAATGTCAATATTCCATGGGTATATTGATAAATAAGTTCTAAATTACAAGAAAATGCATTTTCTACGGAAACTTAAAGAGATAGGTAAAAAATGGTATAATATAATTTGATAGACAATTAAATTGTCCATCTGATTCTCGTAAAATATACAAGGTGTTCCGTTTAAATTAAACAAGTTATTGCCGTTTGAAGCTAATAATTATTTAAAATAAATTTTTAGGCCCTCTGTATAAGGTAGTATTATTTTTATTATTGCAACACACTAACTGATCAGTAAATAAACTTCAGTAAATATTTAGTATTAAAAACTTTGA
Organism: Sitophilus oryzae; assembly: GCF_002938485.1. Lineage (NCBI taxonomy): Eukaryota > Metazoa > Arthropoda > Insecta > Coleoptera > Curculionidae > Sitophilus > Sitophilus oryzae. The sequence continues at coordinate 2,170,310 of NW_022147078.1, forward strand.
TACCCTTGGAGAAATGAAGCGTTAAAATTTTTACTGCAATTTCACAAAAATTGAAAAAAATATTTCAAAAAACGGTAAGGTTTAAGTATAATAAACCCTAATCAAATTTACCTTTATTTTAATCGTAGAAACTAAAAATGTAATAATATACAGGATGTTCCATTTAAAAAAATACAACTTTGATATTTTTTACTTATTTTGGACACTCTGTATCTTGTAAAATTATTTTTAAATTGTACCTCTAATAGTCCTTCATCGAACCCAAAACTTACAATTTGTAAAAATCTCATCGTTTAGCTACAATACTCCGTGTCGTATGTGGTGAACAACTCTGTATATTAGACCATTTGCTACGTTCTTAGATTTTAAATCCCAAACATTGCTCTTGAGATTTTGTCCCGCTAGAATAACCATCCGCCGCACTGTGGAGCGCCCCCATTCAACTATTTTTCAAGCAAAATCAGGCGCAAAATATATTTGAATAGTTTAATCGATTCAATTTATAGGTCTCGTGATATAATATATGAATATAAATTCATTTTAATTCTCATTCAATTCACTAATTCACTTTAGGTGATGTTCTTAAAATTAAGTATTCTCGACCGTAGAATGAATACAGTGATATATTCTCGGGAAGCGGTCTGTGAACGATATCATCAGTACGATATTATAATGTAATATTTTATTGAACACACAAACTAATTACAAATTAAACTAGATTCTGACAACTTGTCCATCATAAGTCACAGTGTCTTCTTCACTGCCATCTTCAGAAACTGCGTCCTGGAAATTCCCATTTTCATATCTTCTCTTACAGCACTTCATGTACGCCATCTTGAAGTGTTTGTCGTATTTCCCTAACAAAAACACTATTACAATCACTCCCAAATATGACACAGTAATTAAACAGTCCAAAATAACTTCGTGAACAACACTATAATACTCAAGCCGCTCAAAAATTCTAACCAGATAAAATATATTCAGTGGTAAAGACATCAAGAAATATATCCAAGGAACAATCAAAGAAAACTCGTACTTTTTAGATGTGTTGCAGGGCGTTTTGCGTTTCCAAGCAATAAATAACAATGTTTGAATAATAAAACATAGAAAAAATGAAGCTAAATCGAAAAAGTCCAAAAAAATAAAGTTATCGAACATTCCCAAAATATGATCGTTGACGAAACAAGCTATAAAAACTACAAAGCTTTTGAAAAAAAGGATCAAAAAGGATATCAAAACACCGTGATTAAAAACCTTTAAATGATTGTCATAGAACAATCTGTAGTAATGAAAAACGTACCAGTCGATAGCCATGAAGGTTAGAACAAACAACCCCATCTCTATACAACAGCAGTCGATGTTTGTAACAAGGCAACGGCCTGTTTGTGACAGGCCATGGGAAATAGCTT
>NW_022147078.1:2171726-2414979 GCF_002938485.1 Sitophilus oryzae
TCAACGAGATGAAACTACCCCTCAAATATTACCAAGTTATATAATAATATCGCCATATTGTTTTTCTCATGCTGACATAAATGTGAGAAAATTTTATCCAGTTTGTATGTTAATGGAAATTCTTGCTTTGCTTTATTATCACCATTACAAATGATTAATTCGACGCGAACGAAGTCGCAAGTATAATTATAAACTTATACAGGGTGTTCCAAAAAACATGTACCATCTCTCGTGGGAAGATTCCTCACGCAAAATTGAGATTTATTTTTCATATGAACCTATGTCCACGTGTTTTTTGAAACACCCTGTATATAGTCTTCTGTGGCTTTATTAGAATGTAAGAGACAAAATTCTCTGATTTCTGTTTAACTATTCGGTCTACGAAGCGCATGTTCGCAAACTTTTTCGCGCCTACTGCGAATAGAAGACGCCGTTTGGCGTCGCGACGCTAGTTTAGTCGCTAAACCGACGCCACCGACGCCGATCTGCCGATAAGCGTCGCGACGGTCTTACGTAGCTCTCGCGTTTTCAAATGAAGAGCACTCTGCAACTTGAATGAACTGAAATATTAAATTTATAAAAATTAGTAAACATTTTTTTAGAGTTAATTGTTATGTGGTGGTTTTGATGGTAATCAAGAACATCTTGCTGTATTCGAAATTGTAAGTTTTTTTATTATATATTTAATATTATATTTATTTTCTGAAAGTGAATTTTTCAAAGGTTTCTATAAAAGAATTATATTATAGAATTGGTATTTATTTTGTCTTGTACCAAATTTATGAGATTTTAATTTTGTTATGTCTTTATCTAGAACATTTATTAAAAAAAAAATTATAGTGTGTTTAGTTAAGTTTTATAGTAGAGTTATTACCAAAAATATTTTCCTATATACAAAGCGGATCTTAAACAAGTGTAGTGGTAGATCTCGATAAAAGAAAGATATTTTCCCTTTACTGTTTCTCAAATAAGTCCAAAATAATTGATTATTTTTATTTTGAAAATTTGATTTGGAAAAAAACTGATTTTTACCTTAAATTTTGAGAACCACTGGATTTTTTCTGTGTTTTGTTTCTATAAATTTCACTACCTATGTTGTCATATTATCAAGATAATATTATGTTTTTAAAAAAACGGCGTCCAGTTGCCTTGGAAATGACGATCGATGATATTTCCCATGTAATTTTACATACAAAATGACAGCGATCTTCATTTCACAGCCATCGCTGACGCCGTTTTTATTCGATCATACGGTACTCGCACTAAATAAAGATCTACCCAGATAAATCATGTAAATGAAAATATTTAGGAAAATCGTTTTTTGAGTAGTATTTTGAAGAGACCTGAATTCTCCATTGAATATCGGAATAATATACTGGGTGTTCCATTTAAAATAACAGAGTAACATGCTTTTAAAGGTGACCAATGTTCAATATTAATTTTGTCTCACCCTGTATAATTTTTTGGATCATGTTTTAATTTGATTTAAGGTACAATAGTTAATTTAACTACATATTAGGCTATACCGGGTAAATTCCAGTTTAGGTAGCTATTATTGTAATTTAAAAATTGTTCTTTATTTCTAGAAATTGTTAAATATGTCAAATATGTACAGGGTGGGTCAAATTCGACGCTTTTAAATGGAAACACCCTTTTCTATAGGAGATAGACAAAAACTAATATCGGTGTCTGGAGCTCAATTTTTATCAAAAACATGATTGTGAAAACCGCATATCGATATCTGTTACCGTTTCGGAGTTACAGAGTGTTTTTCAAAAATATGCATTTTTAACAAATCGCTGTAACTTTTTTGCTATGGAAAATGTTGTATTTTTATGAAAACATTTCCAAAGCACCTTTTTACGTAGAATTTAGTGGTTTAAGTATAATTTTTTTAAAATAAATAATTTAAGAATTATCAACAGGAAATTTGATTTTTTATATGGGACACCCTGTATATTTTTAATTTATTGAAAAGAATTTAAAATTACCTTTCAAAAATATAACACACTTGATATTTTGCTCGATTCCTCTTCGAGATATAGAGTATATAGAAATTCGCCCGCTTTAAATAAGTAGGCTTAGAAGGGCACCGGCTGTAATGTAAAAAAATTCTAGCTGTGAGCATCATTTTAAACGAAAATAATATTTGCTATGAGAAATGCAGAATTTTATAACAATTTAAAATATATTTAACCAACATCAACACATTTAAACTATATCTAATAACAATAAAAATAAATAGCAAACCAAGACATGAGATTTTGCTACAGGTGTTCGACATATCGACCGTCTTCTGTTATGGACAGACGGGGCAGTTTTTTGAACATTTTCGCGGAATTCATTAACTCAGTGGGGGTGAAAGATACTCTCTTATAACTGCTAAGTATTTCTAATTCTTGTCTAGATTATACGGAAGAATAAGGAACCTTTATTCTTCCGCAAATATATCCATAGGATTAGATCCATGGGCACTAAGTCAGGCGGCATCGACGGCCAACGGCTGGGATCTTGGTTAACTATTCAATTATTCTTGAAATTGGCTGCAAAAATGTGCTGATAACTTCAGCGTTCAGAGGCGGTGCGTCGTCTTGCTGGAAAAATATGTTTTCGAGTTCCATTAAGGGCATATCATCAATAAGGGGTCCAAAGCCTACTAGATAAAAGTGGCAAACTTTTAAAAATTCTGTATTTTGAAGGGGATTATAACAAAACATCAAGTGTGTTATATTTTTGGAAAGGTAATTTTAAATTCTTTTTAATAAATTAAAAATATAGAGGGTGTCACAAATAAAAAATCAATTTTTCTGTTGATAACTCTTAAATTATTAATTTTAAAAAAATTATACTTAAACCATTAAATTCTACGTAAAAAAATGCTTTGGAAATGTTTTCATAGAAATACAAAATTTTCCATAGCAAAAAAGTTACAGCGATTTGTTAAAAATGCACATTTTTGAAAAACACCCCGTAACTCCGAAACGGTAACAGCTATTGATGTGCGGTTTTCACCATCATGTTTTTGTTGAAAATTGAGCTCCAGACACCGATATTAGTTTTCGTCTATCTCCTATAGAAAAGGGTGTTTCCATTTAAAAGCGTCGAATTTGACCCACCCTGTACAAAAAACGCAACTTTGATATGTAACTTTTTTTGGGGACATCCTGTAGAAATCTCTATATTTTCAAAAAGTTCTCTGAATCAACCTACACACGCCCACAAAATTTAATTCCAATATAAACTGTCGTTCTCCTAGGAGCCTCCGCCGCGTATGAGAGAGGCCACCCTGTATATGTAGGCTGTTCCTAATTATCTCACACAGAAATAAAACATACGTAAAAACCAGCACCTGTTATCGCAAAACAATTAGATAAGGATGTTAAAATTACCGTGCAAATTGGAACAAAATAGGGGACACAAATATGTTGGTTGATAATTTTTCCGAACTTTTTTCTCTCGTAGATAATTTGCCAGATAAATCAACCAAACGTTAATAATAAAAAAATTGCCTGGCGATATTTCTGTTTAAGTATATTAAACATTATTATCTAATAAAGTTATTATAAATATGATTAATTTCTATATATATATATATAATTTTAGGGATTGAATAATACACAGTCTGAGTAGAGCTTGGGTTCATATATTTCACTTTGCTAGTTGAATACATTCAGATGGTCTAGATATACAGGGTGGCCCATCGAAAACGTTCCGCAAGGCATAACGGCTAGGTTATTCTTTTTTTCAAAAAATCCAAAAACACGTCGATTTTGTTTGTGAGGGGGACATCTTTTGCCCCAAAAATGATTACAAAATCTTCAACCCTCTGAGCGAGGGTGTCATCCCCCAACTTTTTTCAAATGGGAAGGGGAGTCAAGTGGCGCCGCAATGAAAAGAGCTTTCTATTCTCTATATTTTCCCGCCTCGTTTTTGAAAATCGGTCGAGTCATTGAGTCACATATTTTTTAATACTTTTTAGGAACATTTAAACTTACCATGCAGCCATTGTTTCTTAAAGTCAGAAACATTTAAAAAAAACGAGGGTGTCATTAAAAAAGTAAAATTTGTAGTCATTTCCGATCAAACAGGAAGTGACCAAAAACAATATTGAATATATCAATAAATCCTAATTTATGTCATATACCAACATACCTTTGAATAAGAAGACTAAGGAAGGAGCATAATGCTATCCATGTATTCATGCATGGTGGGCGGAAAAGCCACCATAAAAGCTCTCTAGGGTGGGGATCCTTGACAGTTCTGTTTGACGATTCATTTGACACATTTGAATTTGATTTGAAATTTTGTGGATTTGTCAGTCTTTACGGAGCTTATTTTATGTTATTTATTATTTATTCTACTACTGATAGTTGTATAAAGGTAGTAAATCTAGATGGAAATTGTGGCAGAACATAAATTAACAGTGACACTATCGCGATTTATCGAAAAAGACTCTAAAATAGTTGGTTGTTTAGCGTGCGGTAGATCTCGGCAAAAATTGAGTGAAACAACTTTTCGCTAGTAAGTGACTATATAATATACATACGTGTAGTAAACCGATTATTTAGGAAATTCACTTAAATTAATAAATTATATATTTTCTTGCATTTTTAGCTTTTTATTTATTACTTGTCAAAGATTAGATGTCAAAGAATTTAGATACGTTAATTTGACTTACCTGTTTCAGTAGCGTATCGGATGTTTGTGTTAATAAATACTTATTATAACTTATCTATTTTTATTTGAATTATATATTTTTATAACAATTTTAATAACTACCAACATTTATTCACAACGTAAAATAAAAACAACAAATTATTGAGTTTACCCACGTCTACCCTACATCATAGTTTTACAGTTTTTTTTTTAAATAAAATTAGAACGACACTGATAAACCGGAATTTAAGTCGGCCATATTTGAGGCCCATCGCGGTGTACCTAAGATTTTTGATATGCTCCTTCCTTAGTCTTCTTATTCAAAGTAACATACCAAATCTCGTTTTTTTATCTAAAAAAATAAAAAAGTTATAGGGGTGAGCCACTTTTGAGACGCCCACCGGTATATCTGGAAAAAAAATAATACCTCTAACAAAAAAAAAGTATTTTCCCTGTTTATATTCTTAACTAGAAAAAAAACTATTTCCCGTAAGATTTATTACCAGAGAACAAAAAAAAATTGTCTGAAAACGACAGATTTTGATTTAAGATCGTGTCGATTCTAACCTGCGTGTTATCCACAATCCGGATCCTCTCCTGTTTATAATCTGCTGTCCAGTGACTTCAAAGAATAGTTCGCGAACAAACTACATCTGACAGTTCAGATGAATTTCCAGCAATATATCTGAAACAGAAAAAATAGCATGTATTTATATTACACGTTTAAATATAAATTCTTTTTAATAGTGTTAAGTATCGATGTTAGATGAAAAATATGACTGTGAAACGAGTTATATATATATATATAAATATTATGTTTCTTTAATTCAATTCAATTATCGTCATTAAATATGTAGCGAAATATACAGGGTGGTCCGGACTGTATTCCGGAAACTTCGGCAGCATATTCTGCAGTTTTTCACTCAGTAGTTTTATACAGGTACAGACAAAAAGTTATTACTTTTCAAAACAGTTAAAACAAATGTAGGTGGCGCCCAAGGATACAATAGAGATAAGGATAGTTCGATTCCTATCTTCCTGCACTGTCAGTTATTTTACGTCATCTACTGACCGAGTTGAAGTTGGCGCTAAAGATTTTAGACAGTGACAGTTATTTTTGCATTTGACGGACGAGCGCACAGTGCGTTGGAAGATAGATTTAGCGGGACAAAAGCGTTTGGTTAGAAATAAGCCAAAAATGTGTACTGATAAGGATAAATAGTAGACATTCCAATTGATACAAAAATGCATGAATATTCTTTGTATTTCGATACATTTTTATCAACCAAATTTGGTCGTTTTCTGCTCAGCAAGGCAGAGATCATACGAAAACAAAATATTTACAAATGCTTATACATTTTATTAGAAAGCCAAATTATGTTGAAGATTGCCAAAGGTATGTACTTTTCTACTGTATGTATATTATTTGTTAAAATCCTTCGTGCCTTTGTTCTGCAGATATCAAACTTACACTTTTTTTTCAAATATCGATATATTGAATGATGTAGATCTTTTGAGTTACCAATAGTTACCAACACAGGTAGTCGCAGTCACAGGGAGTTCAAGCTTAACAGGTGAATGCCCAAAAAGATTCATTTCAATCGGATAGTATAAAAACAAAACAACTCCATCAAAAGGCACTGAGTTTAAAAAATTGTCTTAGATACTTAATATATGAATTTACAATTACCGAGTGTTAAAATTAAAATTAAAATATCTATCTTATTTATTATTTTCAAAATAAAATATATTTTTTTAAAATAAATTATAGAGGGTGTCACAAGATTACAAATTAATTTAAAAATAACTGCTAAAGAGTTTTTTGATATCATAATTTTATGTATTTGGCAATAGTTTACAATACGGTTTTTGTGTATCATGTACGAATAATATCATATCGTTTTATTATCTTGTATTTATTTATTAATAAATTAAGTTGCTAATAAATAAATAAATTTAACCATATAGTTGCTATATATTAGACCATTTGCTACGTTCTTAGATTTTAAGTCCCAAACATTGCTCTTGAGATTTTGTCCCGCTAGAATAACCATCCGCCGCACTGTGGAGCGCGTGGTCAGCGCGTGACGTAGCATTCCACGGCGACTACGACAGCGGCGATTTGACGCGATCGAACAGTCCTTTAGAATATGTCAAAAAACTACCAGACAGCAACTTTCATCCAAAAAATCGAAATAAAAATGAAACTTCTACACCCTGTATCTCCGAAACTAAACATTTTAGGACATACATTTATACCAACTTTTTTACTTAATTTTATATTTCTTTATCTAATACAGTTCGGACCACCCTGTATATTTGGCTCTTTTATTTCGATTACAATAAGCACTGGATATTTCCTATCGGAATTTTTGATGAAACCTGTGGAAAATTTAAAAGAAAAAACGCTGGAAAACAGGAAAACCGTATCGGCTAAGTGGTGGAAACACAGAAAGAACAATTTCCAGCATTCTGAACGAGTCTGGCATGATTTATTGTTCTAGACCACAATTAAATAAACTCCCCTGTGATGGATGTTGTTTTGTGTCAGATAATGAAGCCTCAAAACGATACGTGCGCGTTTCGTCGGGATATCCTATTTTTATCTTCTATTAATTTTAATAAAAATAATTAATAATCGAAGAGAAACAATAGAGGATCGATAACTGATCGATTAGAAATAGATTTTTTTGAGATGTAGAGATTTGTTTCCTTAATATGTGTTTATTTACCTTAGTGCACGACCACACAGAAAGCGTTTTTTTGCGTTTTTAGCATGAAGAGATACAGAGGCGCAACTAGAGGGGGGCTAGGGGGGCTTAGCCCCCCCAGACTCAAAATTAGCCCTCCCAGATATATGGTGCGGTAATACTATTGTAACGTTTGAAAAAACAATTACAAGAATGTTCTTAATTTAAGTTAGTGTATTGTACGAAAATTATTAGTGTATTCTACCACAGATAACAATAGTAAACTATATTACATAGATTACTATGTTATCTTTGATTCTACTAAAGACTAATGTCCTTTGGTAGAATATCAGTTTTAAGTTTTTTAGTTTGAAATTCCTAATCTAAAAAATGTCCTTAAATTAAGTGTACGTACAGGGTGGGTCAAATTGGATGCTTTTAAAGGAAAACACCTTTTTCGATAGGATATATAGACGAAAACTAATATCGGTGTCTGGAGCCCAATTTTTTTCAAAAGCATGATGGTCAAAACCGCATATCGATATCTGTTACCGTTTCGGAGTTATGGGGTGTATCTCTGTAACTTTTTTGATATGGAAAATTTTGTATTTTTATGAAAACATTTCCAAAACACCATTTTACGTAGAATTTAACGGTTTAAGTAAATAATTTGTGATTTATCTATTTGTGTGCAGTGTAATTTGGATCATTTTAAGTAAAGGTGAACTGGTAAGTACTTTATTTCAACAACTTTTAAATGTAGACTAGTAGATATTTCCTGTAAGAGGCATCCTAACCTAAACATTTACTCAACTACCAGACAATTTAGAAGTAAATAAAAACCTAAAATAATAGCCGTACCTATCAATTCTCACTTGAATTGTGAAAACTGTTGAAATAAACCTGATGTTTAATTAATGTCAATATTTTTCATATTTTTACATAGGTAAATGGAAACGTTGGGCCAATATTGGCTAAATATAGAATCGAGTTAGCAAAGTTCTGGAGCATTTTAAAATCGCGCGGTTCCAAGTATGGTGAACCTATTGGTTTCCTAGATATTTCACGTTTTTACATTTGATTATTTAATATTTAGACCATATTAGATGTAAATAATTATTTACATAATTTAAAACGTCCTAACCTAAACATATTTAATACATTATCACTGAACTACAAAAAAGAGATTTTACTCCAATCAAAATGAAATCTTTATTTAAAGAAAATTTAAGTATCATAAAACAAAAGTACGTTGTATGGCTGAATCACCATCGGTTTTGAACAATGGTCAAAGGGAATTAGACGCAAGTCCCTTTGAGCCGTCAGTAGCTTTAACAGGTAACATATATTGATGAAGATCACTTATATTTTGTAGAAATACCTACTTGAACCAAGATAACTTGGGCGTTTGATGTATATTTTTAGCTTCTGAGAGATTGATCTTAAAAGAAATAAAAAAGTTGAATTGGGAAATACAGGATATGAAAAAAACAGTAAACAAGATTCAGGACCTGTTGCTCACAATTAGCATGATTAATATTAAGTTCTAGTGAAGAACCTTTTCAACTACCAATTGAGAACCAGGCTTTACTAGAATCTATAGAGCAGCATTTAGAAGATGAAAAAAATATTGAACTTTTGGTAATAATAATTATTTGCAGATTATACTCGTATGAGAAACAAAATGTAAAGCTTATCAAATTGTTTATTTTAGGCTCAACGATTATACCTTTGTGGAGGGGACAATACCCTCAAATCTGTTTTTTTATTAATGAAAAAACTGTTTGCCAGAGATGTAGCAATGCTCTATTCTGGATCAGGAAAGAAGGAAAAATTATCATTTCAGAAGTTGTCATGTAAGGCTATTATAAGTATAAATTTTAAATTGTTTTGGTAATAAATTGCAATTAACAAAATTTTGCTTTGTGTTTCATAGAAGCTGTTCGTTTTCCAGGCGCCACGGATGCAGGTATTAACAAATCCATATCTTTGTATTTGACAGGAGCAGCAGACAGGGAAGGAAGACGTAAAAACAGAAATGCCCAATATATACAGTTATTTTGAAACAGAAAAATATTTTTCGTTTTTTTATTTATTATCAGGATAACAGCTTATTTTTCATTATTTTATTTTATATAGCAATATATTGTTTTTATTGATGTAACGTTTTATTGAATCTTTCCCTAATATTTACTTCCCGAATCTATACAACATATTGGTTACAAAGAAGTGCAGATTTTTTTTTATATTTCTTTTATTTTTAAAACATATTATATAATATATATCATTCTCATTCGAAAATAATGTTCCACTGTATATATAAAACATACAACAACTTGCATAAAATGCCTTGACTTTTCGAACTATCTTGATATTTTGATATCAAGTGACAATAAAAAGTTTCCAGGGAGTTTCCTATTCCGAATCTTGATTATGTGGTATGTACATAGATTCAATGTACAGACTAAATATTGGTCCAAGATTTGCGAAACAAAATGGAAAAATATATGTAAATTATGTTGGACCATTATTGAAAAAACACATTATGTCTATAAATATAGCAAATATAGGATAAATATTAAATATCCATATTGGATCAATATCGATTTTTAACAAAGGATAAATATATGAATGCTATATTTTACCATTAAAAAAAAATCTCGCCTTTTCTTTATTGGGCCAATATATAAATATATTATTTTACCAATGTTGGTGTGCTACTGGGGTTAGTAGGCTTTGAACGGTGCCGACTGTAATGCAAAAAAATTATAGCTGTGAGCAGCAATTAAAACGAGAATATTATTTGCAATGAGAGATTAAACTATCGTATGATCGAAAAAAAATGGCGTCCAGTTGGCTGGCAAATGACGGTGGATGACATTTCCCATATAAAATGACGATCTTCATTTCATAGCCATCGCTAACGCCGGTTTTTTTTTGGGCAATTTGAAAATAAGAACCTTTATTCTTTCGCAAACAGAAAAGTCCGGCGGCCTCGACGGCCAATGGCTGGGATCTTGGTTAGCTATTCATTATTCTCGAAATTGGCTGCAAAAATGTGTGATAACTTCAGCGTTCTGAGGCGATGCCTCGTTTTGCTGAAAGTTTTTGAGTTCCATTAGGGGCAGATCATCAATAAGGGGTCCAAAACCTATCTACTGGTTAAAAGTGGCGAAGTTTTAAAAAGCCTATAACCTATAGAAAAGGGTGCTCCTTTTTAAAAGCGTCGAATTTGACCCACACTGTACATAATAAAGATTGGTTAAGATTAAGATTAAGTATTAATTTTATGGTATCATTAAATAAAAAACAAAAAGATATTATGAACAAAAAGTCAATGTTTCTTTAAAATTGGTATTATCCCAAAATCAATATTACCTTAATATTGGGGGGGGCTTGAGCTAGATCTCGACCCAAGACTAACCTTTGCCAGCCCTTAGTATAAGTGAATGGACTGTATGAAGAGGATTAAACGAAGCTAATCTTATGTTAAGATGGCCTGCTTCGAGACCACAACTTACTAAGTCTCTGGACTTTAATGTAAAAATTGAGAAAAAATGTTAGTGCCTTCTTTCAAAGCGCACGTCGCCGAAAAAAGTAAAGTTATTGAGACGAACCAAAAAACAAACTACTGAGGAATTATTTACCTAGATGATAAAATTATTTTTAAATTCCTTGCTGCCTTAACATATTCCACAGGTTGTTTTAAACTTTCATCGAAATATTAACATTTTGTTTTTCCTCGTATAATTGACAGATGGGAATTGAAGATGGGGGGTTAAAAATAAACTAAATTTTAAAATATACCTCAAAATTTGGAGGTGTCTATTTTTCGTGCCGGTGATTATAACGTTTGCCTTTGAATTTTATTTCTGCAAAAATAAGAAAAAACAAAATTAAATTAGAAACTCAGGTTTTCGGAAAACGGCTCTAAGTAGAACAAATTAAAACTGTTGAGTTTCCCGCACGTTTCTTTCGCTTTTCACAAATGAAAAACGTTTCGGCGTGGAAAACCTCAATTAAAAACGTTAAAAAGAAAACAGGAAAAATAAGTTTTATTCATTTTCAGCCAGTAGAATTGCCGCGTGCTTTTATTTAGGAGAGATAAACGAAAAATTGGACAAAGACGTGGCTTTAAAAATTTTTTTTTTAACTTATAAAAGATAATTATAGAGTTTCAAATCCTCTTTGAATTTTACAAGTCAGCTGAAATTTTACATCGATTCTTTCTACAAAGGAAAAATGGAACTTGTAATGAAGATTTAATCGAAGGAAAATCAGAGATAACTCATTTCCAGACCAGTAAAAAAGTCTATCTCTTTCTCTATCTTTTGGTTTAACGAAAACTAAAAGGAATGTAGATATGTCAGCTATTAAATTGAAAGATTTTAAGGACATGTTTGAAAAAGAGTAGTTTGAAATGTTGAAAAAGTAATAAATTAAAAAAATATTTTTTGCGTGAAACAAATAGTTATCTTAAACACTACTTGTAATAAATAAAACAATAATTTGGAAGAAATAAGTAATTTCTTATAGGTAACTAAGACCAATTCTTGTATGTATGGTCTTGGTCTTGTAGAAGTCTTGCACTTGTAGGTCTTGGTCTTGGTCTTGCAAATCAAACGCTAGTGTTAGTTTTGATCTGCAACCACAATTTTTGGCGGAACCGATATGTATGACAGACCTTTACAAAATATTATAAACCAAAAATATGAGACACACTGTATGAATTTTTACATTAAAACCATACGTTTGCTTTTGGTCCAAGTCCAGAGACTTAGTAAGTTGTGGTCCCGAAGCAGGCCATCTTAACATAAGATTAGATTCGTTTAATCCTCTTCATACAGTCCATTCACTTAGATGTACGTTTATTATAAATTTGAAAAGCTGGCAAACATAAGATTCCTAGACGTCTAGCATATGAACTTGTCTCAAAAAAGCGAGTGTACTGTGCATATAGTAGTGATGGGTTGTTATTTAACTATCTGTTATTTTATAACAATTATTTATAAATAACATAACGCAACCGTTACTACTTTTAAAAAATAACAGATATAAAATAACGACACGTAGAGATCGGCCGCTCGTGAAAGGAAAAACGAAGTCGGCGCTCTGCATCACCACGAAATTCTATGCTGCTCGAAGCAATTCCAAAAAACAACTAGTATGGATGGAAAACATGTTATTTCGTCAACCATCGATACAGGCGGCGAGACAACGGACAACGGAGTGGGGAAAGCGCTACGGCGAACGTAGCTGCTTCGGTCGATACCGTCAATGGTCGTATTTACAACAGCTTAAAAATAATAGGATATAAAAGAAGCAGGTTTTTTGAAACAGTTGTGGGCATAACGCCTGGCGGTGGAGATAACAGGAGTGGGAAAGGAGCGCTGCTGCATCGGTCGATTGTCGATGGAGGCTCGCAACGGGTTGGAGAAGCAGTCATTTTAGATATGTTGTTTTTCAACCTGTTACAAGCATAACAGGGCGGCGGACGAGATAATAGGTGTGGGAAAGGAACGCTGCTGCATCGATCGATTGTCGATGGAGGTTCGAAACAGGTTGGGGAATAACGCATCAGTTGTTTTAGATACATTCTGTTTCAACCTGTTACAAGCATAACAGGGCGGCGGACGAGATAATAGGTGTGGGAAAGGAACGCTGCTGCATCGGTCGATTGTCGATGGAGGTTCGAAACAGGTTGGGGAATAACGCATCAGTTGTTTTAGATACATTCTGTTTCAACCTGTTACAAGCATAACGGACGGAGGTCGAGATATTATGGCGCTCTATGTTTCAGTACTTACTTATTAAGTTTCAATATTTAGGTATATATTTATTCTGAAAAATTTTCAGAATAATATTTTAAGATTTTTTAAAAATGTATACAGGGTGTTTTGAAAAATCTGGTCATTGATTAATCACGATTCTGCTTAAAGCCCTTGACGTAAAAAGCTGATTTTTGGAAAACGGATTGACTTTAGTGTGTAGAGGTTCGATAAGAAGGGATTTTTCGAAACTCGAATTCTAAGGGGGTGAAACTACTCTGAAATATAAGAATATTTTTATTTAAAAACCGGTGAGTTTTTCGGAAAAACTCTTAAAACACGTATATTTTAATATGTTGTTTAACATATTTTAAGATTTTTAAAAATATATACAGGGTGTTTCATAAAATATGACCATTGAGTAATCACTATTCTGCTTAAACTGCTGGACGTTTAAAGCTGATTTTTTCAAACGGATTGACTGTGGGGTTGAGGTTCGATAAGGAGGGGTTTCTCGAATCTCAAATTCCAACAGGGTGAAAACGCCCCTCAAATATTACAATATTTGTTATTTAAAAACGGTTAGTCTTTCGGGAAAACGCCTGGACACGCATAATTTATTTTTTTTTTTTTACATATTTTGAAATTTTTAAAAAATCATACAGGGTGTTCCAAAAGTTGAGTAATTGATTAACCACGATTCTGCTTAATCTGCTCGACGTTAGAAAGCTTATTTTTGGCAAATGTGAGAAAATTTTATCCAGTTTGTATGTTAATGGAAATTCTTGTTTTGCTTTATCATCACCATTAGAAATTATTAATTCGACGCGAACGAAGTCGCGGGTACACGCTAGTTTAAGTGTAAAAGTAATTCGAACTCTAGTGTGTAGTTGGTTTACTTATGAAGAATATACTACACATTTTCTTATATTGCTATTTTTGACCGCAAATGGTAAAATCATAACTAAGAGCTTCTCGCCCGTCGAGTGAGATGCACCCTGTACACTGCTACGCAATTCAGGATCTACGCGGATCGAGGGGCAGGGCGTAGGTATATACTATAGACGAGTGGCCGAATTTTGGCTTTTTATATCGCAATTTGTAAACAGCGCTTATTTGTAAATAACCACCGTTTTTTAGAGAGGTATTTTAGATAACAATCGATATTTAGAAATGTTTTGACACCCTGGAAATACTACCACCGAGCACGTCATTGTTGCAACTTGCAACTGCGTTAATATGCCTGGCGATGACCGTCTCATACTCTTTCAGATATTTAGTAGTAAAATAAAGAAACCTGTTATTTTTAAGCTGTTATTTTAAGCTGTTTTTTATAAATAACTATAACAGTTTCAACTGTTATCTAAAAATAACAGTTTTGCCCATCACTAGCATATAGTAATTTTTCAATATATTATAGCGAATGGGCATGTATTTTATCAAAATTTTATGCAATAGTCGGGAAAACAGTATTTGTAATAAATAAAAACAATAATTTTGACGAAATATGCAGTTTCTTATATCAAACAAACGTAAAAAATGCTTGGTCTTCATCTTGACCTTGCTCTTGCTTTTTGTGCAATACCCAGTCTCCTTCATCATTATTTTTGGATAAACTGATATGTATATAGACCTTTACAAATCCTAGAAACAAAAAATATGAGACACACTGTATCTATATAATAAAAAATCGTACATTTTTACGTCGTTACAAAATGGCGTATTAGGTGAGGGCATGAGTAGTCGTGTCCAGAACAGTTGTGTCCAAGATTGTGTGACGTTAGAAGGACAGATAAAAAAAATAGGTGATGAATTTGTGAAAATGTTGCGGTCTAACATTGACGTTACGAAAGGATTGGTAAATGGTGCTATAGGCCACATTACAGAAATTGTTTGGCCTCAGTTCCGTCGAACCCAAATGTACGAAACAGATGTACCATCAGTTTGGATTGACTTTGGCAGAGACGGCATACACGTTATACACCCGAAAGCCATACAGTGTCCAGCAAAATTCAATTATGGTACGGCTGAAAGAAGGATGTTACCCTTAATTTTGCCATGGGCATCCACCGTCCATAAAATGCAGGGCAGCACAGTCGACCATGCAGTAGTGTATTTGGGCTCAAAATTGTTTGAGGAAGGGCAAGCATACGTGGCTCTAAGTCGAGTCAAGTCTCTGGAAGGGCTATGTATTGACGAATTATATTGTAATAAATTATCAGGTAAAAAACCATGTAATAATGATGCACTAAATGAATTAAATAGAATGAGGAATGTTCGGTAGGCATTTCCGTTAAATACTAAAAACTAGAAAATAAAAAATCGGTAAAAAAACTTTTAAGTTAAACGGTTTTATCGTATGTGCACTGAAAACTAGAAAATAATAATAACAATTAGGTATTTTGAACTTCTAGTTCAGAAATATTTTAGTACTAGGCAGAATAGCTTTTAGGCATATTAGACTAAAATAAAAACGTGGGGCCCCTCTGAAATCCTACCTATGGCAAAGCATATCTTTATACTTTGGTAGATCATGAGCTCGGGGTTCGCTGGTGAAGCCGCCACGGCTGGTTATTGATTGTCAAAATCTCCAGTTACGATTATAGTAAGTCGATGCAATCCACACTTAGTATAGAAGAAAGTATTACAGCAATAGTTAATAGGCCCCACGTTTTTATTTTAGTCTAATATGCCTAAAAGCTATTCTGCCTGGTACTAAAATATTTCTGAACTAGAAGTTCAAAATACCTAATTGTTATTATTATTTTCTAGTTTTCAGTGCACATAAGATAAAACCGTTTAACTTAAAAGTTTTTTACCGATTTTTTATTTGATGTCAACGACACCGAAATCAAATTCCTTTTTTCTCTATCGAAACAATAATTCGAGTTTAAATTTACTGCCCGAGGCTTTTTTGCTCTTTTGATGTATATCCCTCAGTGGCAGTAATTCGATATTAGTTAGAGCCGAGGCAAATCGAAACCGTGGCCTCTGATTTGATTTGCAGGCCCATTTGGCCAATAATCGAGTTTGATTGGCCCTCGGCAACACCGGACAACGACCCGGGACAGTCCCAATGTCCGTCCGTCGATACGTTTCTATAAAGTCGTTGAGAGCGACGAATTATTCGTATTTTCCAAAGCATAGTACAATGCAAATAAACGAATTTGTTTTAGAAGTACTCGTTTTACGCGGTTGTTCCTCGTTTTACGCTGATTTGTCTCGTTTTACGCTGAATTGCCTCGTTTTACGCTGATGTTCCTCGTTTAACGCTGATGTCCCTCGTTTTGCGCGGATGTCTATTTGATACGTTTTGACTGAACAGGGTAAATGGAGCTTTACAAAACATCTCAAAATTTCTAGTTATTTAAAGTAACCCTTATTATTCATTTTTGTTTAAAACAATACCCCAAACAATATATTGCTACTACGACATACGCGTTTTTTTATTGTTTCATCAAACCACAAAGTAACAGATAAACAAAAGACATTTTTATTCAAACACAGAACCATTTTTTATATTACTTCAATACCAGATATATCGCAGCTAAACAAAAGGTAAGTTTCTCTCACGAAAAAAAAAACTCTAATTAGTATTTTCCATTAACTTAACAGAAAAAACAGCGGAAAATATATACAGAATTTCCTTCCTCATTAACAGGCAACCATTTTTTTACTTTTAGAGTTAATTTTTGTAGAAAATAATGAGCAAAGAACTGAGACCTGTGGAAAACATGCAAAACCTGTTAAAGTAATAGAAAATGTAGAAATTAGTTGGGTAGGTAGTTAGCTAAACGTTTCATTTTTAATTAGTGAGAAGATGAAAACAGTATCCTCAAAAGGAAAATGATTTTCATAATTTTGCTGCCTTATACGTTTCAAAGAATATTATTTGATATTTAAAAAAAACTATTTTCACAGTAACCTTTTCTACTGTGGATGCTTTGGTTATCTTCCTTAAGAATCTAGTAACTTGAAGAAGGAAGATGTAATTTACAATCAAAAAGTAACGAATTGAAAAACCATTTCATTGGTGAAATAAAAAAAGTGGGTTTACGTTTGAAAAAAATGATTTATGATAATTTTGAATCCTTCAATTCCATGACAGCTAAGGCCAATGTTATACAGGGTGTCCCAGACATAAGTGCAAGTATTTTAACTGGTAGTATAGTTCGCGAAAAAAAAAATAAAAATTCAAAATTTTTTGAAAAAAATTTTTTTAGTTTTTAGTTAAAAAACGTAATTTCTTGACAATATGGCAACATAGGTATTAGGTTAAATTTACAACAAAGAAAATTCAGAGAAGATCCAGTGGTTCTCAAAATTTTAACAAGAAATAATTTTTTTTGGAAATTTTCAAAGTAAAATGACTGGTAATGCAATGGGTAATCCATTGTCTCCATTTTTGGCTAATTTATTCATGAGCAGCTTTGAAGTGGAGGCTAAGAATCAGTTTGAGTATTTTCCAAGAGTATGGTTTAGGTATGTGGATGATATTTTTGCTGTTTTTGACACACATTCAGACACATCCATTAAATTTACGCATGAAATTGAGAACAACGACAGATTATCATTTCTAGATGTATTAGTTATTAGAAATACTAATAATTGCCTGGAATTTGATATCTATAGGAAAAATACGACCACACGCAGATATATTCCTAATGAATCACATCATAGTGTTGAACATAAAATGGCTAGTTTAAATTTCTTAGTTCATAGATTACTTAGTTTCCCACTTTCCAACGAAAGATATGAAATAGAAAGAGATTACATTAGGAATGTAGCTGAGTGTAATGGATATTCTCCTTCACTAGTTGATAAATTAATTAGAAAACGTAGGTACAGGTTAATGATTTCTGAAAATTCGACTTTTCAAGTGGAGAAAGATACGTCTAAATATTTTTCGATACCGTTTGATAGAGACTTATCCTGTGGTCTAAAAGGAATTTTTAAGAATGTCAATTATAAACTTGTGTATAGTGCTAATAATAAATTACAACAATTATTAGGTATAATCCAAAAGATACAACACCTCCACTGGAAAGGTCGGGTATTTATGAAATTTCTTGTAAAGATTGTAATCAGAAATATGTTGGGCAAACTAGAAGATCAATATTGACTAGATTTAAAGAACATTTAGCTCAGATAAGATATGGTAGACCGGATAAATCTTGCGTTGCCGAACATATTGTTGATAAAGAACATTGTATAGATCTTAATAATTTAAAATTAATTAAACAAGTCTCAAATTACAGGCAATTAGATGCATATGAAAGCATCAGAATTGATAAATGTAAAGAAAGTATGAACAGAGACAACGGTCCAATTCCTTCAAGTTCTTTGTTCCTACTACTCTAGTGGCGGAAATCTAACTGTTACGCTCAGTTGGCTCTGACTCGGTTGGCTAGAATTTGCCACGCCCACTCGGTGCCCACAGAGCGAGTATATAAACGCTCAAGTTGTAGATTGTACTTTAGTTTATAACCATCTAAAAAATTGAGTTTATAATCATCTGCTGATGATGCTAACATGGTTAGCGAAACGCGCGTCCAGTGTAAAAGTAAAAGTGTTTTGGTGTATTGTGGTGATTTAGTGTTTTTATTTTGCTAAAATAACTCCGTTATTTTGGACTTATTTGAAAAACGATAAAGAGAAAATATGTTTCTTTTCTCGAGATCTACCACCCCTTAAAATGCTTGCACTTATTTCTGGAACACCCTGTATAACATTCAAACAATTTAATTTTTGAAATATGTAGATAGCCACATGTCAAAGTGGCAATCACCTAATTTGACGTTTAGGATAAACAAATTTTTCTGACAAGGTGAAAAATTTGTGTCCATATTTCTTTAAATGTTATATTTGGACTTTATTTTATCCTTTTATTATCCTTGATTATCGCCCTTTTTTGGATTTATCCAAACAATTGGTGTCCGAACCTATTTTTGTTTGCTTGTTTCAGTTATTTACACACGTAACGAAACAAACTCCACTGCTAAAAACATACAAACAACACCAAAAGGTATAGAACAATAACTAGACAGCAAAAAATACAGACTCGTCATTCTCTGTGTAGGGAGAATATGAAAAAAAGAAAAAATATAATTTTTTTTTCGAAGGTTGAAGGGGAATTAGATCAAATATAATAATACGATTTTACTGTTAAGGGATTATTTGGAGAACACGTTAAAATTAAATAAATGTTTGTTCCTGTTAGGGCAATTTGGAAGAGAAGATAAAAAGAAGCTATTAGATCACTAGAAATATAGACTAAATTGTTTAATTTATTTATTAAATTAAATATTTTTTTAATTAATTAATCTTAATTAAAAATGCTATTTAAATTAAATTAAATAAAGTACAAAATTATTTTAGTTACTATACTAAATCATCGTTTACCACATTCAAAAAAAAATATTCCTCTTTACAACAAAAAAACACAAAATCTTTAACACAGTTTTCTTCCAAAAATACCCGAAAATAACAAATTCCAAACCGATTGAACTTTATAAATAATATCGGAGTCTTTCCGATGGTTAACCTCTATCCTACTTATTTATTTCAAGATCAGATAAATCTCTACCGGCTAAAAAATGACCTGGCTTGCTTTAATGTTACACACAGAGGCAAACTAATAGTTTTTCCACTTCAAAGGAGCAAAGGATCTGGACGAAAAAATGCCGCTGAAAAATAGAGGCTATCGCGGCGACTGAAAAATGCGTTCTAGATTTTTGCAAATCTGGAAGAGAACCGTGTCGTTGAGTTATTAGAGATAGATGGCTTCGATAGATAAACAGAGGATTTATTTCCTCTGAATTTATAAAAAAGAATACATAAATTAGTTTTTTTGTGCTTTAAAAGCAAAATTTTGTCCTAGATATTTTAAAAATTTGAAAAATAAATGTTTTCATTTTTACTGATTATGAAAAAGAGATTATACTAAGGACTGGCAAAGGTTAGTCTTGGGTTGAGATTTCCGTATGTAAGAAAAGTACAATGCGTTTATAATGTACTGAACAAAGAGAGGACAGTAAACACGTTGCCAAACATATGAAATAAACCGAGAAACTGTGCACATCGCTAAAGCGGCCCATACATTATCAAACAAATTGCGCAACGCAGGCTGTTGCCCAACGAGTGGCCAATGTATGATAGTGTTTGATGCGTTGCGCAATTGTTTGATGAGTTTCAAGAATATTGGAATTCTTTTGTGCAACAGGACTGTTTGCGCAACGCGTTGTGTAGTGTATGTGTGTGTTGCGCTTCGTTGTGCAATATTTTAGTTCTTTCCTCCAAATTCTTTGTTATCTTTTTCGTTTTTTGGTATCATCGACATCATCTAGGGTATATACGATAATAATTGACGCAATGGCAATTGAGGACATGATTGTTTCTCAAACAATGCACAACTTTTAATAAAAAGTTTGATCAAAATTTTACTAAGCGCATGGGTGAGGAAGTTGTGCAACGGAACGTTGCGCATCGCTTTGTTGCGCAACTTGTTTGATAGTGTATGGACCGCTGAATCAGTTGTGCAACGCAGCGTTGCGCATCGCTTTGTTGCGCAATATGTTTGATAATGTATGGGTCGCTTAAGAGACGTGGAAGGGAATATAGCAGATTTGTCGCAGTTGACCGGTCGACCCAATCAATACCTCTGTCAGTTAGTAAGTTCTAGGGAAAGGTGTACGTCATGCGTTCAGCTTCACGATTTAATTACGTCTCGTGATACTTAATTTGTTCATTTATTAACGAATCGTTGTCATTTTCCCTATAGAATTGAATTTTTTTAAGTGCAAGCTAGCAACACTTGCATTTTTGGTAAAAATAAGTGGAATTGAGTGGGTGTTCGATAGTGGTTGCGCTATTAGAACTCTGAATTCAAAAATCGATATCTCGAAATCTATTAGAAATAATAGATTGTAGTTTATTCAAGAACTTTGTTAATATTTCTGCTGTATTTTCTTTGTAGACAGTATGTGAAAATCTTTATCAATAAAAAAATTAAACGATTGCTGAAAATTGCTATGCTCTAAAAGTAAACGGATGGCCTTAAAAATATGCCTTGTAACTGTAAAAAATTCAAGTTTTCTAAAAAATCCATAAACGTCTAATTTACCATAACCGTAAAACACCCTGTACAGGCGGTCAAATCATTGTTGTTTTTATGTATACCTAAAAAAACAGACAAATCCACTTCTATTAATCAAAATAATTACCATAAATTATATACGTTATCAATGATATTTAATCTCAAAACATAATTATTTTAACATGTTATTTTCTAATAATATAAAGAATATAAATTTATTAAATATTTATAATTTATCATTTAGAAAAAACATTTGAACACACAAAATACTATTTTTAGATCAAATTAATATACAGAGTGCATTTTTTTGACTTGAAATTTAAAATACAAAATTTTAGATACACAATTCTAACTAAAGCAATTAGGGAAGATAAATGAAACGTTATTTTATTTATATTTTGCTGAAATCTGTATTGATTGTTGCTATTAATAGTTGCTGGATTAATCTTCCTTGCAATATACATACCAAATTATCGGTCAAAGCAAATAAATTTATCTGGATCTATGTCAGCATTTACCCACGTCTTTTTTTAATAACATTTTATTTCGCAGTGATTTTCTGACAGCCACGACTGATAAGCGCCAGAAAATTGTTAATCGGGCGTGATATTATACAGGGTGTCGCTAAATGAACTTACATCCAATATGCATTAAAATACTTTTGAAATTAGTAATATAAATTTCTGCACACATATTTTTATTACTAATTTTTTTTAAAGACAAAATGCATTTTCAGCTTATTCAAGCATTTACAATTATGGTGTAGTTTCTATCATATACAGGGTGCTACAAATTCGAGGTACGAGCATTGGTATCTCGGTAACCGTTATAGATACGAACAATTGGGGCAAAGTTGCCGCTTTGGGATGTTCACCAAGATGCAATCAAAAAAGGTTTAAAAATTTTAAGGATTACTGAGTTTTTTGGAAAAAACGGATTTTTTTGAAAATTAATTTTATTTTTTCCTGTCGTTACTTCTAAGAAAATCAAAAAACTAATTACACATTCTCATAGCCACTTTATAAGGGCTATCTTATAGTATTTTTAGATTTTCAAATTAGCTGATAATTTGTGAGATACGGAGGCCAACTTAATTTTTTTAAATACGGACCTGCATTTTTTATTTCAGATTTTGAAAGAACTGGGTCTCCTGAGTACAATGATATGCCACACTTAATATTTTTTTTTATTTCGGACATTTGAACACAATTTTATTAAACTAATTTCAAGTCTGACTTTGTTTTTTTTTATATTTAATCTATTCATCGTTACAATATCGATTAGCATTCAAACTTAACAATGACGTGGAGCAAAACATTGAATACGGAAAATCAAATGCAATAAAATAATAAAAAATAATATACAAATGAATACATTACTTCATGTCATTTGTAAAAGTGAAATCAATACATCTCAACATTTACAATAAAGAGTACAAAACACTTTCGGAAGTATAAACTAACTAGACTAGTTTATTTCTTCCTTTTGCGAATATTTCGCGTGAATTTTTCTCAGAGAAAACACCTGAAAAGCACGTCGCCGAATTTTCCTTCACTGACACAATTGAAAAAACCTCGGAAAATTTAACGAAAATCAACAAACCGAAACATTTCCATTGCTTGTTTCTTTGGGAAGGCGCCGGTTTTAATATTCACCGGGAAAACGAGTTTTTCAATTTTGCCGCGCGTGTGTGACGGAAAATTTCAGTTTTCCGGCAGCTGGCGTGGGACGAAGGGCCTGTTGACGTGTTTTTCATTTTTTATTTTTGTTTCTTTGCATTTTCGAGGTATCGACAATAGGAAGGCTTTAATGAAAAGTTTTTGTCTATATTTTCTCGTAATTCGTTCAGAATAGATTTTCCGACGATTGATACTTTCTTTTCAAAAAAACAAATATACAGGGTTGTTCACCACATACGACACGCAATATTATAGCTAAACGATTAGATTTTTGCAAATTGTAAGTTTTGGGTTCGCTGAAGGACTATTAGAGCTACAATTTAAAAATATTTTTACAAGATACAGAGTGTCCCAAATAAATAAAAAATATCAAAGTTGTATTTTTTTAAATAGAACACCCTATATATTATTACATGTTTAGTTTCTACTATTAAAATAAAGGTAAATTTGATTAAGGTTTATTACACTTAAACCTTACCGTTTTTGAAATATTTTCAATTTTGCGAAATTGCAGTATACATTTTAAGGCTTTGTTATTGTGCTGCAATAAAAAAAATTATACTACCTTATACAGAGTGTCTAAAAATTTATTTTAAATAATTACTAGCTTTAAACGGCAATGACTTATTTACTTTAAATAGAACACCCTGTATATTTTATGAGAGTCAGATGCACAATTTAATTGTCTATCAAATTGTATTATACCACTTCTTACCTATTCCTTCAAGTTTTCGTAGAAAATGCATTTTCTTGTAATTTAGACCTCATTTATCAATATTGACATTTTAGATTGTTTTTAAAACAACAAATGTATAAAATGTACAGGCTAGTTTTTAGTAAAACGATAATATTACTAGCCCATTTGTATGCAAAAAGAAAACTATTTAAATCTTTATAAAAGAGTATACCATTAATTAAATATAACACCATTATTTCCGCCCAAATACTAATTAACTACATACTTAATTGTGTTCGTTAATAAATTATTCTAAATAAATGTGGATTTGAATCAGAAATCAATATAATAATAAGTTATGAAAATGAAGTTATAAATAAGCATTTGTCAAAAAATTAAATATCATTTTTAAGGTGTTACTTTTTACCACACTGTCTAATACACATACATAATTCAGTTTTTTAGTATTTTGAGCAATTATTATTAATCAATGCAAACAGTCAATTAATGTACTTTGAATACTGGAATCATATTAATTGGTCCTCTTTAACAAATATTTAAACAGTTTTTTTTTATTTTTTAATGAAATAAACGAACTATATTGACAATATTAGTATCTGTACTCTTTAAAAATTTGGTACGTTTTTAAAAATAATCTAAAATGTCAGTATTCCATGGGTATATTGATAAATGAGTTCTAAATTACAAGAAAATGCATTTTCTACGGAAACTTGAAGAGATAGGTAAAAAATGGTATAACACAATTTGATAGACAATTAAATTGTGCATCTGATTCTCATAAAATATACAGGGGGTATACCATTTTCTATCGAATAAAATAAAAATATACCAATATGATTTTTAACTAGCACCGATTTAAGTTTGATAATAATTTGCGGTGAAACAGGAAGTTAATAATAATAATATAATAATAATCTTTATAATATAGAAAATTTTCTTTAACACAACTTACTGACATCTGATTCTCATTTCTTTGATACAAAACCTTACAGCACCAAAAAGAAAAAAATCTCGAAACAAATCGTTTCACAGAATGTGCAGCGTCAAGGTGTATTAGTCACATAAAAAGGTCTTTTACAGAAAGCCCGTTTTTTTTATTCTTTCGCCACTTAGGGTCTGAAATAGGACTAAAACGTGTTCTCACTTACAATAGCCATCTATAAAATCCAGTCGGCACGTAGCAATACTCTAAATAGGCTCTCAGTCGTGTCAAGAACGATGCTACTCTGGCAGAAACGCTTTTTACTGTGAAAAAAATTAAATTATACTTCATACAAATCTTGGAGGGTGTCTCTGAAATAACTGTAAGTATTTCAACAACTAGACAATATAAATATACACTTTATATTTACCATTTTTAAAATAAATTGGTAAAAATTCTCTTGTGTTTCTGACAACCAGAGACTTAGACAACTGTATGAGTATACTAAGTAGTGCAACTAAGTATCAAATGGTTCGACCATGTCTCAAACGTATTGGTACTTGATAAAGCTAACTGCGAGAGCGTTAAAGTTATGATTACTAAAATAGCCGCCTACCAAAATCTCTTCTTTACGGTGAGCTTGTAGAAAGGTACAAAGATATTTTCTACGAAAATTTAAAGGGGATAAGCATGGAGAATCAGTGGGAGGAAGCAGCGCACAATAATAGAGCGCAAAGGCGCAAAAAATATAGCAAATATACAATCCCTCTGTCAAAAAAGTTACTGATATTCTTTAAATTGAGTGCCTGAACGAATCAGATAGGTAACTCTTTTTACTTTCGTGAAATAGAAAAGAAAAATAATAAAACAAGTGACAGTTCTTCCCCTTCTTGCAAAAATCAACACGAAATGTCATAATTGCCAAAAGTAAAATGTCATCAGCGTTTGACATTTCTAAATATCAAACCAATGCCGTCTCTAATAGAACAGCCTCGGAGCGAGATTTCTGACGTCACGCTAGTTAGATACTAAGGATTAATAAATATGTTATAAAATACATGGAAAACATAATTATTCCTCGTATTTTTGGTTTGTATTTTAAAAATGATATAGTTTACATGAAATATACATAATATACAGTTAATAAATACAATATATATACCTATTTATAGTAACAAATACTTTGGCAAATAAACTATAAACCATACAAATGCAGCAAATGTTTTACAATATACAAATAATGAATAGGTACATAAGATAATGGGTAAAATATAAAATATATTTTAAATTTTGGGGTTTGAAAATCGATCTAATTTAACAAAAAAACATTCAATATCTACTAATAGTGATGTATTATTATTTGCATTTACAAAATTTATATGTATATTTTGCAGGTATCAATGTTCGAAAAATTATATTTGCAAATAATACAATATCATAGAAAAAAGGCGTTAGCGATGGTTATAAAATAAAGATCGCTGTCATTTTATATGTAAAATTATTCTAAAATTTTTGATTTTCTTGGGATTTAGGTTAGGATGGAGTACGATTTCAGCCATAGTCAATGTAGATAGTTTTAGTTTTAAGAATAATAATTTTAAAAAATAAACAAAAACAATAAATAATAATGAATTAATATTATCAAAAAAGTTATTAACTATATATCATGTATATTTCATGTAATCTATATCATTTTTAAAATACAAACCAAAAATACGAGGAAATATTTTCCATGTATTCTACAACATATTTATAAATCCGTAGTATCTAACTAGCGTGACGTCATAAATCTCACTCCGAGGCTGTTCTATTAGAGACGGCATTGCGTCAGCATGGCCGCAAGTTGTCAACCTAATAAAATTAACATCAGAAAAGCCCGCGGGAACTGTCAAATTCAAAGTTATTTGTTTCACAGACTATATCAGGTATTGTCAGCTGGTAATGGCAGTAAATAGGTAAAGGTTAAAAAGGATCAATTAATATTAATCTAAACGTCTTCAGAACCTATCTCAAATTTTTAATTTTTCATTATCTACTACTATTAAAAAAACGAAAAAAAATGTAAATTTGAACAGTATAAAGCTCCAGTTTAATAAAATTGCAAACGAAAAAAATGGAGTTTGAAGAAAAATTATTAAACTTTTATGATTGAAAAGGTTCAGAATATATAAATAAATTAAATTAAAAAGGGAGCCAGCTTTGGAAAAAGCGTACTTTTGTTTTTCTCTGACAGCAATGTTGGGGGGAGAGATGTCAGTTTAATAGGTTTTCTGACACTTTTTTTCGTGATGTTATTGAAAAATCTGGTAATAAATTAGGTGTCTAACATAGCAAGGGTAATCAACGAGTTTGATAAAAGTTCTAATTTATTATTTATAAGTTGAATATTAAAATTAATGGTTAAATGATTTAGTTACCCAACTAATACACTCAAACGTAGTATTTCTAAAGAAATTTTGTTTTGAAAAAATATTTTCTTTATATAGGTTTTGTATCAAAGAAATGAGCATCAGATATCGACAAGTTATGAGAATTATATTTCTGAAAATTTATTGTTGCTTTTAGGGTTCCATACCTCAAAAGAAAAAAAACGGAACCTTTATAGGATCACTCTGTTGCTAGTCCGTCTATCTTCTCTGTCAATTTGTAAAAATTCTAAAAATAGAAATATTTTGATATCTGCAGAAGGTCTAACTTGTTTGATGTTGACTTGTTGAATTTATTAGTCCAGCTAAAAAAAGTTTTTAGATGACTACGCTAGCGAGCATAGTTTTAATCACCGGTTGTGCTAGAGGGTTATAATTGAGGCTATTCCCACTTTCCAACGAAAGATATGAAATAGAAAGAGATTACATTAGGAATGTAGCTGAGTGTAATGGATATTCTCCTTCACTAGTTGATAAATTAATTAGAAAACGTAGGTATAGGTTAATGATTTCTCAAAATTCGACTTTTCAAGTGGAGAAAGATACGTCTAAATATTTTTCGATACCGTTTGATAGAGAGTTATCCCGTGGTCTAAAAGGAATTTTTAAGAATGTCAATTATAAACTTGTGTATAGTGCTAATAATAAATTACAGCAATTATTAGGTAATCCAAAGGATAAAACACCTCCACTGGAAAGATCGGGTATTTATGAGATTTCTTGTAAAGATTGTAATCAGAAATATGTTGGGCAAACTAGAAGATCAATATTAACTAGATTTAAAGAACATTTAGCTCAGATAAGATATGGTAGACCGGATAAATCTTGCGTTGCCGAACATATTGTTGATAAAGAACATTGTATAGATCTTAATAATTTAAAATTAATTAAACAAGTCTCAAATTACAGGCAATTGGATGCATATGAAAACATCAGAATTAATAAATGTAAAAATAGTATGAACAGAGACAACGGTCCAATTCCTTCAAGTTCTTTATTCCTACTACTCTAGTGGCGAAAATCTAACTGTTACGCTCAGTGGGCTCTGACTCGGCTGGCTAGATTTTGCCACGCCCACTCGGTGCCCACTGAGCGAGTATATAAACGCTCAACTTGTAGATTGTACTTTGTTTATAATCATCTGCTGATGATGCTAACATGGTTAGCGAAACGCGCGTCCAGTGTAAAAGTAAAAGTGTTTTGGTGTATTGTGGTGATTTAGTGTTTTTATTTTGCTATAACGAAATTTTTTAAAGGTACATAATTATAATTTTAGAAGATATTCATAAAAAATTTAAGCACTAGTTGATTAAAACAAGTTTACCATTAATATTGCAAATTATAATTTATCCTCTCATAGTATATGTCTATTTAATTTTTTGATTATGTAACAAGCACTTTGTTTACTCACATGTTTCGTCGAATTGTTTGAATTCATTTTTGCTTTGCTTTGCTTTTGCGGGAGAGTTGAATATCCGGGAAAGTTGAGTTATTGAATGTTATTGCATCCAACAACGCCTTAATTACGCCCCACTTTACGCGTTTACATTTTTTTGCCAATTTTATTAACATTTGAATTCACAACACGAAGCACAGTGCTTCGTCCCATGGACGAAAATCGAAAAAAAAGTTATAATTTACTAATATCTGAATATTTAATTTTATACGTATAGCTATAACATCTTTATGCAACGCAATTCATTTTTAGACGCATTTTTCTCGGAAGTAATAAAAAGTAACTTAGTGACTTTTGGCAGCAATGGGACGATATGTTCGAAGCACTGTGCGACGGCGACGTCTTGTTCGAATTCTTTTACACTTATTCTTTACTACCCGAAACAGCGTTACATCACACAAAAACAAGATACAGTCGTTTATGCCGCAAAAAAAGTATATCATCAAAAGAATCAAAATTTATAGGGTATTTTAGCATCCAGCCTTACTATTCAAGAACCAAAGCCTCAAGGTATTGAAGCACACACTGCCTCTGGATACAATATAATATGGTCAAAGTAAATTAAGTTCCAGCTTAAAAAAATTAAGCAAAAAGGGTAGTTTTTTACGCAGGCTGGAAAACCGAGGAAATAAATCGCCCTTTTCCGGTGTAACGGCCCTGTCTCTCTAATTTTCGAATAAATCACGGGAAATTCGTCGGAAAAGACGGACGAAACGAAGTGGAATGCGAAAGAAAGCAAAAAATAGGAAGAAGTAAAAAACTCGCTGATATTGCTGATTTGTTTTCGAACCAGCAAATGGGCGCGAGTGTAGATGTGTGCGAGTTCTTGCAAACGATTTGTTTGCGTTATGTAACAACGGCTACCAACGCCCACAGGAATCAATCCTGTTTTTTTATATTTTCTGTCTATGTTTCCACAGTTTTTTTTTTAATTATATCGGGTGTTTCTTAGAAGAACCCCTATAACTTTTTTAATTTTGCAGACAAAAAAACGAGATTTGATATGTTAGTATACCACATAAATTAGGATTGATTCACGTATTCAATTGTTTTCGTTCACTTCCTGTTTCACCGGAAATGACTACAACTTTGGATTTTGAAATGACAACCTCGATATTTTTTTACATTATTCCATAGAAAATGACACTCTGAATAGAATGACATACCACATGTCAACTTCTGATATTTTTGCTTAATAGTATATTACATACCGAGAAGGGTAGTGTTTCATTACTGTCCAGAGATTAACTAAATCTCGAGACAATAATGAAAACTTTCCTCCGAGGTTTGTATACTATTTTATTTACAACCACATCATTAATTAAAAAATAGGGACTATTTTATTTAAAAAAAAAATAAATATGCGAAAATTTGTCGTTTTCTGTTTTGGCATTTATCTATAATGCGCTCTTTCACTATATTTTGGAATTAGCATAATTGAATAAAGCAATTAATTCTAGAATTTTCTGCTATCTCACTTTTGAAAAATTTGAAGTCGTTCTTAAGAAAATAAATAAAAACAAAAAAGCCCAGAATAAAACTCCGCACTTTATTTTTAATACGTCACACCTGGCAACACGGCCGGGCCACCATGCTGACCCACCACCACCTCCACACAAGGTCATTCAACCTTTTCCAATATGGCGGAGATAGAAGTGCTTTATTTGACGCGTATTTTAAAACCTGTTTTATTTCCAAATATACATTTTTCACACAAATGTCGGGTTAGATCACGTAATATTTCACTAATTTTTTAATATACAGGGAGTCTAAAGTTCTCCACATAAGTATGGAATGTTTTGTATTATTACTTTTACGAAAACATCAGTTAGTTACTTTTTATAAAAAGGTCTGCTTTCTCAGAAAATAGGTAGTGTTAAAATATTCAAACTTGAGGTAGCATATATAGGGTGTTCAAAATCATCGGAAATAACCAGAAATATATGACAGAAAATAGCAATATAAACTAAATATTCAATTGCCAACACTTACCTACCATAGTTTAGAATTTACTGAACGTTTGATAAATATATACTATTATGGACAGTATAGGAAGCTACTTGTCTTAGTAAAAGCCTTGGTAAATGCTCTTGGAATTATAAACTACACTGGCTTGGGTCAAAAAATATGGAATATTTTTTCTCTATGTTTACATCTCTATGTTTTGCAGCATTACACAAATGGGAATAAATTTAAAGTATAATAGGTAAGCATAAATAAAAAATTTAATATGTGTTTCAAGATTTTATATAGAAAAAAAAACTAAATACCTTTTTGGGGGTTCGTAAGTAAAACTTACGCTTAGTTTAGTTTTCTTTGCTCTTTCTCTTTACATAGGGCATTGTCTTTGTGGTAAAGACGTCATTCCTTTTTTTTGCATAGTTCTTCAATAAAATATTGGATATGCTCTTGATATTCTGAACAAGATGGATTTAATAATAAATTCTGACGTATGTGAGGGGCAATTGTGACCTAAAAAAAGACTTTTATATTTTCAAATGTCATTGTTGTCAATATCTTTCTGTAATCTTTTTGATGTAAAAAGCTTGATTCTTTTTCCAATATTTTACTTATAGTGAGGTAAGTGTAAGCAGTAGCTATAACTACATCCTCACTAGGGTACCAGAGCCTTTGGCCTTTGGCCTTTTTGAGGCATATTTAATGCACTTCTTACCCGAGAACTACTAGTAGGAGTGAAATTATCTCTTCTAGTAGCTGTCAACCATTTTTTACGAAGCTTGTCATTTTTGGGGAATATAAAAACAGAAACCTTGGGACCCCCTCTATAATTCCCATGATAATTTGGAACAGAGCATGTAAAGGCATGCTACAATAAAATGTTAATAGCTATCTTTTGATTATTGTAAGTAACCATTACAAAGTACTATGCAGACTAATAATAATAGTAATAATAGGGGAGTTATAATAATTAATAATAGAGGAGTACGACAAGAACAAAAGTTTGAAGTTCCCTATGTGGAATGTCTGGTTTGGATTTTTATTACACTGTTATTTTATCACAATTTTCTGATCACAATCGGAACGAGAAACCACTACCGGATTTTCAGGTTAAAGGTAAACAATTTAATAATGCGCTGCCTTCGCCGCCATATTTGCCTTGCCCAGATCATGTTGATTGGCCTTGAGCTGAGGTGGTGCTGGTCAAATCAAATCGCAATGTTGCCAGTTGTTGGCTGGCGCGCGAGCACGATTCTGCAATGTGATTGGGCGTATTTTTCATACGTCATCAATTGGCGCTTTAAAACTATTTCAAATTAAAGCAATTTTGAAGGCCTATAAAAAAATTATTCAATGTCATGGAACTATTTTTTTTTTTGGATAAATATACTGAAAATAGTCTTCTATTTCAGATTTTGTCCTTGAATTTTATTTTTTGTGAAAGAGCCCATTACCGGTTGGTTGTTATGGCGTAAACCTTCAACAGCAAAAACAAACAACTAAAGTGACAGTTTTGAATTTTTCGTTCGCTTTTTCGAATTTATGTAATGTAGAAAGCCAGAATGTTGTCGGAAAGTTCTGATAATGAAGACTACTTTAATATTGGTACTCCACCAGAACTAACAGAAGCTGCAAAAAGAGCAGAAGTCAGTTTACTTCCAGAGAAAATTAGGGGGCGATATGAAATAGCATTGAAAGTATACTAAAAATGGTGTGCCGAAAGAAATGCTAAGAATATTGCTTCCGGGACAGTCTTGATGATATATTTTAGAGACATGGCAAGGCAGAAAAAAATAACTTCAACTCTTTGGGCTACGTACAAAATTTCCAAAATAGCCAGTAAAAATAATTTGACTAATAAATCGTCTTCTTGTCATCTCCTAAAGAAGTTTATTTACTACACTATCCTCTTATATACCGTCAAATAAAAAACAACCCTTCGTTTGCTCACTTAACTGGGTATTTCCTTATCAGTAAGCTCTCAGCGGACCTTAACAATCCTTTTTATAAACATCAAAATTGGCTGAAACTGTAAACTTTATTTTCTGCAGTGTTCCTCTCGCTATCACATATCCTTCCAGTGCGTTCGTGTGAGTGTTTTGTTGAACTAAAGGATCCGGAAGCGTATAAAGCGATTTTCCGACTAACGGCAATTGTTTTTCCAAGGATTTCCCGGAAAGAATACTTCCGAATATGTTTGTTTTAAGTTTAAGATGAAAGGGATAAAGGAAATAGGTCGTTTTAAAAGATAAAATGGGAAATGTAAGGGAACGACTCTGTTACTTTAGTTAATATTGGGTTTGTGAAAGTTCTTATTTGATATTTTTAGAAGATTTTGTAGGTAGATTTTGTAAAATATAGTTTTATATAAAGTTAGAATGTCTATATTGAATTATTATATATATTATATTTGAAATTGAAGAATCTGAGCGTATTAAGTACAAGCTTCATTTACTACACGATGCCAGTATTAAATGATTGTACCAGAGAAGATTAGATGTAGCCCTAGAGGAAGTAAAAGCCTGTAACGATGTAGAACTAGAGTATACCAACCTAAAAACCCTAATTAAAAAAGTAGCTTTCGAAGTTTTAGGTGAACAAAAAGATGAACCAGCTTGGATAACTGACAGCATAAAGGCCTTAATCAATGACAAACAAAAATTCTATCAAAGATGGCTCTCAGACCGAACAGATACTAACTGTAGTCATTACAAGCAAAAAAATAGAGAGGTACGAGCCGCCATTAAGGTAGGAAAAACAGATATTTGGGAAAGAAGGTGTCAGCAAGTGGAAAGCCTTATAGGGGGCGCACGGAGTACTGAGGTATGGAGAACAATCCGACAAATGAAAACCAATCAAACGGACAAGCTCTTGAATAGAATGGATATAGAAAAATGGCGCAAGTACTATGCAGAATTACTGACAGAAAACCGACCAGAATTTCAAGCAGTAGAAGATGAGAACAACCTTGTAGGTACTTTAATGATAAGCGAAAGAGAAGTACATCAAAGTCTCAAAAGAATGAAAAATGGGCGGTCACCAGGTCCTGGTAATATTGTAGCGGAATTGTTAAAGTGTGGAACCCAAAGACTGCGCTGGCGTCTGGCAGAGCTATTTAACCAGTGCTGCCTGCAAAATAAACTACCCCGAGAATGGCGAGTGGCTCACATAGTGTCCATCTTTAAAAAGGGAAATCGTAACGACCCCGCTTGTTATAGAGGCCTGAGCATTAACAGTTCGGTCAGCAGACTTTTTGGAAATGTGCTACAGGGTAGGCTCAGGGACAGTATTGGTGACAAAATCTCGAAAGACCAAAGCGGATTCACACCGGGGAAATCTTGCACAGACAACCTTTTTGTCCTGCAGCAGGTGATGGAAAAAAAGATAGCAGTAGATCAAGAAGTCCATCTAGCATTTATTGATTTGGAGAAAGCGTACGACTCTATTCCTCGCAGAAGGATATGGGAAGTCTTGAATATCTTAGAAGTAGATAGACCTTTGCTTAAGATAATAAAAGAGCTATATAAAGAAAATGAATCGTACGTTAAGATAGGACACAGGCTATCTAATCCAATTAACACCACAAAAGGGTTGCGACAAGGATGCAGCTTATCTCCTCTGATCTTCAACGCTTACGTCGAAGTAGCCCTTAGGGAATGGAAGACGAAATGTCAAGGTATGGGAATACCCATTGGGGACAACACACTATTTACCCTGAGCTTTGCAGACGATCAGGTCGTGATTGCGCAGGACTCACACGATCTAGAGTTCATGACTAAGAGGCTTTATGAAGAATACAACAAATGGGGACTTCAGGTTAGTCTAAAGAAGACCGAATACTTAGCTGTCAATTCCAACGCTTGTTTTGAAGTCTTCATTAATGATAACGTCCAGATTCAACAAGTAGACAAATTTAAATACCTGGGTGCTACTATCAACAACGAGGGTTTGGGCAAAGACGAAATACAAACCCGAATTCAGACGAGCAAACAAGTTATTGGATGTCTTAACAGCCTCTGGTGGGACCGAAACTTGTCTGCAACAACTAAAAAGAGACTTGGAAGAACATTGGTGGAGTCAGTTCTTTGCTATGGTTCAGAGCTATGGACTCTGAGTGCAGACGCGAAGCGCAAAATCCAACTTGATGAAATGGACTACCTTAGAAGAAGTGCAGGTATATCTGGGATGGAAAAAAAGACAAACATCGAGGTCAGGCGTATCATGAATGCATCGGAGGAAACAGTACTAGATCGAACCGAAAAATCCAGCTTAGAATGGTTTGGACATGTTCTGCGTATGCCGGAGAACAGGTGGCCAAAAAGAGTTTTTCAATGGGCTCCCCAGGGCAGAAGAAAGAGAGGTAGACCTAGAAAATCCTGGAACGGAACGGTTACGGAAGCAATGGAAGTTTGTAACCTAGAAGCCGATGACGCTCTAAATCGAGATGTGTGGCGTAGGGTAACGGAAAGGCAGCAATAGGCTGTAGTTGGAAATGAGTATTAAATACTTCCAAATCCGGTTTATATATATATATATATATATATATATATATATATATATATATATATATATATATATATATATATATATATATATATATATATATATATATATATATATATATACAGAATGTCTATACAGGTCGACACACTATTCTAAAAAATTTTGATGTTGATATTATTACAAATTTTGTTGAAAATATTATTCCTAATCTTAAATTGAAAACCGCGTTTCGCTAGCTACTGTAATTTTGGAGTTACGATTTTTTAAAATTTTTAACCCCCTCCCATACCCCCTTACGAACCCCCCACCCCCACCAAAAACTAATGGCCAGATTCTCGGGTGCCACAGTATTTTTGTGCCAAATCAGGTAAAAGTCTACCACAATTCTAAACGCATGACAACAATCCCCCAACTGTCATCCCTACTTTACCGTTGTCCCTGTAAAGTAACTGCCACAAAGATAGAACGGTATTATGCCTTTCCCTCGTTTCCATTTAAACGGTAAAATTGCCGTATTTTACTCAACAATGGCGACGTTATATCTCTGAATCGTACCGCTTTTAAGCGTAAATGTATATTCCACCCCATAGCTATATTTTTAGAGGGTTGAAAGAAGGGTAAAAATATCTAAAGGATTAATAGTGTTCCTTTATGTTCTGTAATTTTATCGCATAATATAGGTAGAACAAGCTTAATCTAGAAGCTAGAATTTTTTAATTTTATCTATATTATTTCGTATATTTTTCATTTTATTGATTTTATGGAAAGCACTGTTCATTAAAATGTTGTATCCTATGTTATAGGGCTTGTTTCTCTCTACAATTTCCTGGCTCACAATGTACCGTTTGTGTCCAGGAAGAGTTCATAGTTTTATAGTTGTCGAATACGTAGTAATTCTATATCCCCGGAATATTGGCACGCCCTGTATATTTTATTATACATCCTCGGTAATAAAATAACTATATCAACTTCTTGATCGTTAATAGAATCAATATATTTAATCATAAAACCTGAATGGCATACATTATCCTTATGTCGGTAATTTTGCCTTCTGCCCAACTTTTCCAATAGACTTTTATTGGGTCGTCAAAACTTTCTTTATTGATTTCCCATCTTTCGGAGGAAAATGATTGAAATTCTTGCTTCTTCTCTGTCCTTTCAAACTTCCAGATTGTTTCATTCACGTAAAACAATTATTTTATTGTAAGAATTCAATTTAAAGAAGGTTGAATAATAGTGAACTTATGAAAAGGAAAACAAAAATTTTCAAAAATGGAAGCAATTCAAAAACGTGCGAGAAAAAATAAAGTTGTTATGCCATCTTCGCTGTTAAAGTACTATTTTATCTACTATTATTGATAGATATAATGCAATTTTAACAGTTGCTATGGAAGAAACTCTCATTAGTGTACGTTTGCGAATAAAAAAAGAGCAGAAAGAAAAACAACAAATAATGTAGAGTAGATTTTTTTTGGTTTTGTGTTTTTAGAGGGGAAGAAAGTTTTCCAATAAAACTTGTTTTATGGGTAAATAAAAGACAGAAAGTTAACAAAATGAGAGTATCATAAAGTTGGAGAGGGATCCTATTTCGATGGCTCTGCAAGTAACTCATTTTTATATTACGTATTGGCTTCCAATGAAAATAATGTATACAATGTTAGAGCTAGTAGCTTTTTACTTTATTTTTGAAATCGGATAATACATTTTTTATTATACGTATTTTGTGTTTGATATTTTTTACATGAGAGTTTGTAATATTACATCAAATATTTAGTAAAAAATGCCTACATATGTAAAAAGATTTCCCTTTCAAGGATTTCCATTGATTTAAGTAAGAATATACATATTTTACTGCCATTACTCGCTGACGAGTATTTGACATGCATCAGAAGATGATTGGGAAGGCGTTCAATTGAATTCCGCTACATATATATTCCAATAGTTCTTCTCCGATTTTTATAGCGTTGTTCTGATCTTCTGGGGAAATGGACATGATTTTAGTTTTATCGATGTTCAGCTTAAGGCCCAAAACCTCGTATGCCCAGGTAGAAGTAAGAACAATTTTCCGTTTGTCACGAAAATATTTTTTTAGTTTCCTTGAAATATATAAACCATAATAAATACATTTCTCGGTGTAAGAACAATTTGTGTTAAACCTACAAATAGTTTCACCTCTCGATCTTCCTGTGACATCAACAGCTGCACAGCGCGCCTGTAAATTTTTAAAAGTCTCAATTCCGAACGGGCTGGCGCTCTGTTACACGGACGCGTCGCGACGTCGACGACGTTTAACACGAACGACGTCGCAATAAAAATGACGACGACGTTCGACGCCCGGCGCCGTGACGCCATCAAACGCCACACCATTCCGCACTGCAAATAAGTTAGAAATTGCACACCGTTGCATTCCTAATTTATTATATATTACGGAATCGGGTCTCTCTCTGTATGTACGTACGAAGTATTCCCGGTTACGGGAGATCGGGAAAATTAGACTTCCTGGTAGGAATGGGTTGGAGTATTGATATTTTTTTTTATATCGATATCATTTTTTTTGAAAACATCGATAATTTTAGTATTGATACGTTTAATATTAGTATTCCCGTTACGAGAGATCAGGAAAATTAGGCTTCCCGTAAGGGATGGGTTAGTGTATCGATATCTTTATAACTCGATATCGATTTTTTTAAAACATCGATAATTCTAGTATTGATAGGTTTAATATTAGTATTCCCGTTTTGACAGATCGGGAAAATTAAACTTCCCGGTAGGGATGGGTTAGTGCATCGATATTTTTTTAACTCGATATCGATTTTTCTTTAAAACATCGATAATTCTAGAATTGATGCGTTTAATATTAGTACCCCCGTTTTGAGAGATCAGGAAAATTAGGCTTCCCGTAAGGGATGGGTTAGTGTATCGATATTTTTTTAACTCGATATCGATTTTTTTAAAAACACCGATAATTGTAGTATTGATAGGTTTAATATTAGTATTCCCGTTTCGAGAGATCAGAAAAATTAGGCTTCCCGTAAGGGATGGGTTAGTGTATCGATATTTTTTTAACTCGATATCGATTTTTCTTAAAACATCGATAATTCTAGAATTGATAGGTTTAATATTAGTACTCCCGTTTCGAGAGATCAGGAAAATTAGGCTTCTCGTAAGGGATGGGTTAGTGTATCGATATTTTTTTTAACTCGATATCGATTTTTTTTTAAATATCGATAATTCTAGTATTGATAGGTTTAATAATAGTATTTCCCTTTCTAGAGATTGGGAAAATTGGGCTTCCCGAGAGGGATGGGTTAGAGCTTCGATATTTTTTAACTCGATACCGATTTTTTTTGAAAACATCGATAATTTTAGTATTGATAGGTTTAATATCAGTATTCCCGTTTCGAGAGATCAGGAAAATTAGGCTTCCCGTAAGGGATGGGTTAGTGTATCGACATTTTTTTTAACTCGATATCGATTTTTTTTAAAACATCGATAATTCTAGTATTGATAGGTTTAATATTAGTATTCCCGTTTCGAGATATCGGAAAAATTAGACTTCCCGGTAGGGATGGATTAGAGCATCGATATTTATTTAACTCGATATCGATTTTTTTTAAAAACATCGATAATTCTAGTATTGATAGGTTTAATATTAGTATTCCCGTTTCGAGATATCGGAAAAATTAGACTTCCCTGTAGGGATAGGTTAGAGCATCGATATTTTTTTTAACTCGATATCGATTTTTTTTAAAACATTGATAATTCTAGTATTGATAGGTTTAATATTAGTATTCCCGTTTCGAGAGATCGGGAAAATTAAACTTCCCGGTAGGGATGGGTTAGTGTATCGACATTTTTTAACTCGATATCGATTTTTTTTGAAAACATCGATAATTCTAGTATTGATAGGGTTAATATTAGTATTCCCGTTGCGACAGATCGGAAAAATTAGATTTCCCGCTAGGGATGGGTTAGTATATCGATATTTTTTTAACTCGATATCGATTTTTTTTAAACATCGATAATTCTGATATTGATACGTTTAATATTAGTATTCCTGTTATGGGAGATCGGGAAAATTAGATTTCTTGGTAGAGTTGGGTTGGAGTATCGATATTTTTTAAATCGATATTGACTTTTTTTTTGAAAACATCGATAATTCTAGCATTGATACTTTTAATATTAGTACTCCCGTTACGAAAGATCGGGAAAATTAGACATCCTGGGAAGTTGGTATGGAGTATCGATATTTTTTGAATATCGACATTTTTGCGAATATTGATAAGTGTAGATTTTGTAGATTGTAGATTATATGGAAGGGGGGGGGGCTTAATCATCGCGACCTTATAGATCCTAAAGTCCAATAATAATAATGTCAGGAAATAAATAAATAAATGAGCTACATGGTTGGCAACAATGGTTCATGGTTGGCAACAATGAATTTAAAAATCGCGCCCTCGATTACGTAACAAAAAGTTTAATTGATATGAAATATATTTCATATCTTTTGTTAGTACGACTACAATACACACAGTACAAGTACAAGGGCACGTGGATAAGAAAAAAACACCGTTATTTTTCAACCCTGAGGATTTCCTGTCGTTTTTATATAATAAAATTTCGATTTACGGGCAATATAATATCGGAGAACAAACAAGCTCCCATTGAGCGCGGGAAATGATTTCAATTAATTTTTCCGAGCGGTGTTTACTCGATCTGGGGAAACCGCCCAGAGAAAACGGGAGGGAAACTAAGTTTTCA
This sequence comes from Sitophilus oryzae, assembly GCF_002938485.1. Lineage (NCBI taxonomy): Eukaryota > Metazoa > Arthropoda > Insecta > Coleoptera > Curculionidae > Sitophilus > Sitophilus oryzae. Next base: position 2,211,339 of record NW_022147078.1, read on the forward strand.
CAGGCCGGAGTTTTCTATTTTTGGTCCGCTGCCCAGTTTTTTTCCCGTTCGCATAATGTAACGCTTCGGCAAAAAATGATTTGGCCAAAGAAAAATAAATTAATTACTATAAAAAAGAAGGTTTTCTCATGGAACATCATGAACGGAAATGAGTAATTAAAATTTTTGTAATTAACTGAAAGAAATTTAATTAACATGAAAACCCAAATAATTTAGCGCTACCAATTGCTTAAAATATATCTGTAAAAATGGCTTATTATATAGCGGCTATGTGTTCTCCATTGTTAAGGTGCTCTCCCAGGAAACAAGGGTCCAAGAGATTCGCGGCAAAATGCATTGGTTCAAGAGCCATATAGGTTTTTTATTTTGTAAGGCGGAGAAAAATTCTTTTTCTTCTGACTTCAGAATTGGCATACTTGATACACTTTCGTTTAATTTTTGCTCAATGTCTTGAATTTTGAAAAGAAATTTCTTGCACAAAATTCGGATTTTTGCGAATATTCGCTATTTTGGGACCGAATATTTCGGAAATTTCTGAAATTTCCTGCAAAATTCGAATGGAAATATTCGCTACCAACATAACATTACTATTTTTGATAGATATAAGCATGGGCGCCGGACAGGGGGGGCAAGAAGGGGCATTTGCCCCCCCCCCCCTGGATCACTGAATCAATAAAAATAAAAGCTATCTTCTTACATCCATCTGTAAAAAAATAATCATTATTATGAAATTGTTAGGTGTTACCTGTAAAATAATAAAAAATGTGGTAATTATTGGGAAAACTGGAAATCGTCCGATTTTCACCAAAATTGGTATACACACTATTTTGAGGTCGTAGATTACGAATCTATTTTTTTTTTCTTGGCGGTCTCTTACCGTTTTCAGAAAAACGGAAAATGATTTCAACATTGAATTTTTCTTTATTTCGGCCCTATAAAGTAATAATTTCACTATATTTTCATTATATTATAGTTTATCTAAAAGCTACACTTGATTGGGGATAGAAAAGTGTCCAACATTTTACTGAAAAACACTTTTCTTAACAAAATAGCAAAGAAAATTGAGGCCAGATGGAAGTTTGATATTTGATATATCCTTCTTTCTCTCTCCTATGTAATAAGAGAGACAAATATATTCTAGACCTAATTTAGAAATTTTAAAATTTACAACGTTGCCATATCTTCTATTTTTTCGGGTGATTAGGGATTTTAAATAAATTACCTATTATGAGATCGACAATAATTAAATATACACCTATATCCAAAAATTACGCGGAAGAGTTTTGATTGCATTGGTTTTAACTTGTAACGGTAAGAGACCGCCAAGAAAAAAGTTCAGATTCGTAATCTACGACTTCAAAATAGGGTGTATAGGTACCAATTTTGGTGAAAATCGGACGATTTCCAGTTTTCCCAATAATTACCAAAAATGTCAATTTTTTATTCATTTTTACCTTGCCCCCCCCCCTAAATCTCATTCTTCCGGCGCCCATGGATATAAGGCAATTTTAACAGTTACTATGGAAAGAAAAGTTAAAAAGATAATTTATTTTTCAGATTTCACAAGGAAATTTGAACAAAATCTTTAAAAAAACATTCCGTAATATCGATAAAAGAAATTCTATTACAATTTGTTCATTTTTAGCCCTCATTTGTTCTTTATAAGCTTTTTATCTCCAAGACCCTAAATCTTCTCTCTGATTTATACCTTCCGATATACTATACAGCTGGAAATTTTCTCAACCGTGTATTTCCACTCGTCTTCCTAATACCTACCTACGAGTTTTAACTTGCGAATGATTTGTTTAATCTGGGGATTTCCTGACAAATTGGATTTTTAATCCTGGAATTTACGGCGTTCCATTTTTAATCGCCTCGAAGATTTTTTACTTTTTTGACGTAATAAAAGTAATTAATTTCCTTTTTTTTATGAAAAAAAGTAATATTTATATGATGAGTTATAACTCAAGAAAGGAGGACACAATATATCTAAAAGTTCGCTGTTACTAATTGATTATATAGCATTCCTGTAATTTTTAATGCTTTCTTTAGAGATTAATCTGCCATACTTTGATTTTTTTGCCTTCCCGTAAATTTCACATTATTCCTAAACTTGAATAAAAATTTAATGTCGATAAATTTCATTTCTTACAAATCAAATAATCGGTAAAATCGTCGAACAGTCGCCTCGACTGTGCTAATAATTGAATTACTTCTATCGAGTTATCAGCGTTTTGCCGCTTCCACGACTCTGCACCGTCCCTGATTTATAGCTCTCAAGCCAGGGGCGTTCTTTTGAAGATAAATAAAACTACAATAATTGTTGAAAAATATGAGACAAATCTCTCTAGAAGATTTTCTGGGAAATTGAAAAAGGAAAAATTTTCAAACTAAAAAAACGATATTTATTTTAAAGTCAAGAAATATCCCCTTGATAATATCTAACTACAAATTTCGAAAATTAAAGAAAATTATTGGACATACGATCGAAAAAAAACGGCGTCGAATACACCTGAGGAATGACAATATATGGTAATTTTACCCAGGTCAAGGCCTAGATGTTATTTACTTGGCCCGTACTCTTGTTGTGTGTCTAAAAACATTCTATTCATTTTTAATTTTTCTATAATTAGCACTAATTTTGACAAGTTTTATTTTTAGTAAATGTTGTCTAGAGATTGACCTTGCCAAAATCATCACCAACTGTCATTCACGACCTGTCTTTGACGCAGTTTTTTTTTCGATCATACATCTCCTTAATAAACAACTTTTCAATCTAAAAAGAACAAGCCGCCTTGTAAAGGGTCATTTTGGGGGTACTTTATTTTATCCCCCTCGGGGCTCTATAGCCCCTCCGTTTGCAAGAAGAAACAGTTTGGGGTTGCAAGGGAAAAAACCATTACAGGAGTTTTTTTCCTTTAAGTTTTCCCCTTCGTTTTGCCATCGCAAACTAAGGCTGGCAAGGACCACATAAAGATAAGGGTATTAAGTATATTATTTTTTTCCAAGGGTAGATTAAATGATATTTTAACAGCGAGGATAGGTTAAAAACTTTATTTCTTCTCGCACGTTTTTTAATTGCTTCCATTTTTGAAAACTTTTGTATTCCTTTTCATAAGTTATTCGGGATTTAAATGGAAGTACACACACCGGAAAAATCTAGGGATATCATTTTATTAAAGTTAAAAATAAATGTTTTCAATAAACAACCACATATTTGTAGGCCGATTCTCTCTACTTTGATTGAAACGAAGTAGTCACACTAGTTCTTGTCGAACGTCCATTACAGAAACGGAAATTCAAGAACCACTAGGGATACAATGGGGACTCTTAAGCAGGCTAGAAAACCTGGATTACGCAGACGATCTATGCATCTTTTCCCATTCACATTCGGATATGTCTCAAAAACTTCTTAGACTCCAAGAGGAAGCTAATAATGTCGGTCTTCAAATCAACGTGGCGAAAACCAAAGAAATGAGGTCAAATACTCCCAACAACCAAGATCTATACCTCTCCAACCGAGCCATCGAAAGAGTTGATGAATTTCAGTACCTGGGAAGTATGGTTTACAGCGATGGGGGCACAGAGAAAGATATAGAGGAAAGGATTTTGAAGGCACAAAGAGCTTTTGGCATGCTTACACATATGTGGAACTCATCTATATATAGCAAAAAGTCCAGCTCTTCAATAGCAATGTCAAATCTGTTTTGCTTTATAGATGCGAAACATGGAAGGTTACGCGTGGTCTCATAGATCGCCTACAGGTGTTTGTTAACAAGTGCCTTCGAAGAATATTGAGAATTTTCTGGCCCAATCAAATTAACAACGAAGAACTGTGGAGAAGAACATGACAAAATCGAATAGATATCGAAATTAAGAAAAGAAAGTGGGGCTGGATTGGGCACATTTTGCGCAGACCCCACAGAGATATCGCTAGACAGGCACTTGAATGGAATCCACAGGGAAGCCGTGCCAGGGGAAGACCAAGGAATACCTGGAGAAGAACAGTAACCTCTGAAGCCCAAGAGGTCGGGAAAACATGGGGAGAGATCAAACAGACAGCTCAGAATAGGATCAGATGGAAACATCTCTTAGAAGCCCTATGTCCCACGAAGGGATGGCGGAAGATGACGGAACGATTACAGAAACGGCAACAGCTTTTATCAATTTTAATAAAATAAGTAATTAATTGGCGTTATCTGAAAACTGTTTATGTGAGCTTGATATTAGTAGCAAAAATGTGACATTTCTAATAAAAAAAAGCGCTACACTAGGCTTAAGTACTTGATTTTGTTATTTATTATGTATCGTTTACAGGGGAATATAAGAAAAGTATTAGCAACAGTTTCATGCAAACATTTTGAAATTAATATTTCTAAGTAATGACCTATCTGGGAACCACTGGGCATTGATTTCACTGGACCAGATTTACTGATACGCCCAGTATGTTTTTTTTTAGAAAATGTTCTCTAATTAAAATTTTTTGTTTGGACCCGTGTAGATTAGGATTTTAAACCAATAAGATTGTAAGTTGCTGACACTATACAAATCAAAAACAAAAATACCTTCTTTAACTTAAATTACACTTAATCAATTCTTACAAAGTTCCATTTAAAGTTTTTTAATTAAAACAAAAATCCCCTCATCTCTTTCGCCCGGTATTGGTTTTTGTTTGGCAACAAAGCAAAACGAAAATAATTAGTTCTCTTCTACCTAGTCTGATGGGGAGTAAGTAAGTAAATGGTGGAGAGACCCCAAGAACTATTTGCAAGCCTCAACTTTTAACTAGTTCAATCAGGAAAAGTTTTCTCTTTTGTCTTGATTAAGCTAATCAAGTTCTATTCTTGATTCTTACTGTGATGTTTCCTGATAAGAAGATACCTAGTTAAGGAAACAATAAAATCTGATATAAAAGAATTGTAAGATAATAGTAGTACTAAATTTAACTAAAACTTTTAATGTACAGGGTGGGCCAAACTGGACGCTTTTAAAGGGAAACACCGTTTTCTATTTATAGGAGACAAGAGTTCATTGGGGAGACTGTTAAAAAAACCCTGTAAAACTCCAAAGACTGTTCTTACTTAAATCGAGGTAAATCTTTGATTTTTCTCGGTCGTAAATACTGACAAATTAAAAGCCCACGGCCACACAGAAAGCGTTGTTTGCGTTTTTAGCGTGAAGCGTCTTTAGCGACTAAAACAAAATAACAGGATTATATAGGAGTGGCCACACCAAAAGCGTGTAGCGTTCGGCGTGTCTCGCAAAAAACGCAAATGAAAACAAATCAGTTTGTTTTCTGTAGCGTCTTTAGCGTTTTCTAAGATGAGACCCCGTCATAGGCGGACGTTATATTTAATAAGAAAAATATTTTATAAAGAACATCTACTGTTTAGGAGGATTCTACTGAATTCAAAAATTTGAAGGAAATGTTTGAAAAAGTGTAGTTTGAAATGTTGAAAAAGTAATAAATTAAAGGAATATTTTCTTACGCGTAAAAATAGTTTTTATGCGTAAAAAGTGTTTTTTTCTGCGTAAATAAGGTTTTTTTAACAGAAACAAATAGTTTTTGGCGCGTAAAAAATAGTTTTTACATGTAACCAATAGTTTTTTACACGTAAAAAATATTTTTTTTTTTGAGTAAAAGAGTTTTTTACTAGAAACAATAAGTTCTTGACGCGTAAAAATCAGTTTTTTACGTGTAACAATTAGTTCTTTACACGTAATTTTTTTTTTGCCTAACAAAAGTTTTTTTTACCATAAACAATACGCTTTTGACGCGTAAAAAAATAATTTTTTACGTGTAACATATAGTTTTTTACACGTAAAAAATGTTTTTTTTTGGGTAAAAAGTTTTTTTACCAGAAACAATAAGTTTTTGACGCGTAAAAAAATAATTTTTTACGTGTAACAAATAGTTTTTTACACGTAAAAAATATTTTTTTTTGGGTAAAAGAGTTTTTTACTAGAAACAATAAGTTTTTGACGCATAAAAATCAGTTTTTTACGTCTAACAATTTGCTTTTTACACGTAATTTTTTTTTGCGTAACAAAAGTTTTTTTCACCATAAACAATAAGCTTTTGACGCGTAAAAAAATAAATTTTTACGTGTAACAAATAGTTTTTTACACGTAAAAAATATTTTTTTTTGAGTAAAAGAGTTTTTTACCAGAAACAATAAGTTTTTGACGCGTAAAAATCAGTTTTTTACGTGTAACAATTAGTTTTTTACAAGTAATTTTTTTTTGCGCAACAAAAGTTTTTTTTACCATAAACAATAAGCTTTTGACCCGTAAAAAAATAATTTTTTACGTGTAACAAATAGTTTTTTACACGTAAAAAATATTTTTTTTGGGGTAAAAAGCTTTTTTACAAGAAAAAATAAGTTTTTGACGCGTAAAAATTAGTTTTTTACGTGTAACAATTAGTTTTTTACACGTAATTTTTTTTTTGCGTAACAAAAGTTTTTTTCACCATAAACAATAAGCTTTTGACGCGTAAAAAAATATTTTTTTACGTGTAACAAATAGTTTTTTACACGTAAAAAATATTTTTTTTTTGGGGTAAAAAGTTTTTTTACCAGAAACAATAAGTTTTTGACGCGTAAAATTTAGTTTTTTACGTGTAACAAATAGTTTTTTACTCGTAAAAAATATTTTTTTTTGCGTAAGAAAGGTTTTCTAACAGAAACAATAAGTTTTTGACGCGTAAAAAAATAGTGTTTTACGTGTAACAAATAGATTTTTATACATAACAAATAGATCTATATGCGTAAAAAATAGTTTTCTACCAGTAACAAATAGTTTTATATGCGTAGAAAATAGTTTTCTAGCAGTAATAAATAGTTTTTTATGTGTAACAGTTTTATTTGCGTAAAATAATAAAAATAGTTTTTTACGTGTAACAAATGTTTTTTTACACGTAATAATTTTATTCACTTTTACAAAATTTGTATTAAATATCAATATTTTTTATAAACACGTGGACTACTCACAAATACACATTTCTAAGCCGTTAACACTTTTCGTTACAACGAGCTCGTGTGTCAGAGCCGTATCACTAGCTCGTATGTCACGGCTTTGAATTTTTTACTACCAGCGCGCGTAAAGAAGTTTCACCCCAAAATGTTTCATAAATCATGTCCTAAAATTGCATTAGCAACTATAAATATTTACTATTCTATTATATAATTATAATTATTTATTATATTATAATTATAACAAGTACTAATCACAACACTACAACATAAAAAAACTATACACATATAAATTAAAATTTATATGTAAAATAAATGGCAAATAATAATTATTATTTTTACACACACCAACTGGCACTAGCAGTAGATTGTGTTTGTCTCCGAATATATTCCCCGGCCCGTCCACAATTCAATCCCAGCATCTTTTATCTTCGTCTCTTCAACGCTAACGGCGCCGATCTCGCCTATCTCTTTCTCACAGGATTGATTGTTGGACGGGCCGGGAATCCACGAGCTTGCGACGCGACGTTACCAATTGACATCTTGATAGAAACTGCAAACCTGCCGCGTCCTTAATGGACACAAATCGATAAAAACGCTTAAAACGATAAAATCGCAAAAAGCGCTTGAGACGCAAAAAACGCAAAACGCTAAAAACGCTTTCTGTGTGGCCGTGGGCTTTAGACCGTTATATGATTCCCATTCCAGATAGATCGTTTACTTTTTCATTACCTTTTTTACCCGTTGGTAAAATTTTATTTTCCTTGTTCTGCTTCTTTCGTTCGGCGTGTTCAAGTGGAAAACTCGTTACCATACTTACAGAAACCCTCTGTAGACGTACTTATTTTCTTTTTCTTTATTTCAATACAACCTTTTACGTAATTAAGAGATAACAAATCTTCGTTCTGTCTGCCGGCGACAAAAAAAAACAGCGTCGCTGTCGGCCGAGACTTGATTAAGTCAATTCAGAGGCAGAAGAAACGTGCGCGTGAGGTATTGGCCTTAATGAGAGCCGTGGAACTGACAACAGAAATTCTCCAGAGGCGGTGTTAATTAAGAAAATTGTCAAAAGAAGGGACAGGCAACGGATTGTGAAGGAGTTTTGTTTTTTGCGAACCTTTCTCGAGCCCTTCCAGTTAATGTAAACGAAATATACCTACAGCTAAAAGCTTTTTCTACCTTCGAGCGGCTATCAGGTTTTATTTGGATTCCTTTATTTTGGATTTTATTAATAGCAGAGGCGGACAGGTCTGACGATAATTTAGGAATTATTTTACTGGGAGCAACTAATAAAAACTAACAGCTTTTGTAAAGCTTCAGATTTTTAATTACGATAAGTGTGAAAAAGGTTTTTAGGGATTACAAAGGTTTGTACTCAGACAAATAATATACATAAAGAAAAGTCGATAACCGCAGATAGTTTATATTATATAATTATTACTAGCGTGTACCCGCGACTTCGTTCGCGTCGAATTAATCATTTGTAATGGTGATGATAAAACAAAGCAAGAATTTCCATTAACATACAAACTGGAAAAAAAATTAAAATATGTTAAACAACAAAATAAAATATAGTACGTGTTTAAGAGTTTTTCCGAAAAACTCACCGGTTTTTAAATAAAAAATATACTAATATATAAGGGGTGGTTTCACCCCCTTTGAATTTGAGTTTCGAAAAATCCCTTCTTATCGAACCTCTACACCCTAAACTCAATCCGTTTTCCAAAAATCAGCTTTTTACGTCAAGCGCTTTAAGCAGGATCGTGATTAATCAATGACCAGACTTTTCGAAACACCCTGTATACATTTTTAAAAAATCTTAAAATATGTAAAAAACAAAATAAAATATACGTGTTTAAGCGTTTTTTTCGGAAACTTGACCTTTTTTTAAATAAAAAATATTGTAATATTTGAGGGGTGGTTTCACCCCCTTGGAACTGGAATTTCGAAAAATCCCTTCTTATCGAACCTCTACACCTTAGAATCAACCTGTATGCCAAAATTGAGCTTCTTACGTTGAGTGGTTTGAGCAGGAGCAGGATCGTGATTAATCAGTGAGTCAGTCAGTTAAGGATTTTATACAGGGTGTTTCAAAACAAATGCAAAAAACTTCAGGGGGTGTGATTCCTTGTTCAAAATAAAGGGTAGTTTGCTTCATAAACGTTGGGTCAAAAGTCAACCATTAGGGAGATATCGCGGTACAAAGATGGCGGAAAAATAATGTTTTTATTTTTTATCTTGAAAACGAAAAGAGATAGACTAATAAAATTTTATGGAAGCATTACTGTTATGAAAACACACTTTCTGGTAATTTTTTCACTTTTTTAAAATGAGTGGAAGAGATTGAAATAAACTACCCCTATCATTCTTGTTAACGAAAGTTAAAGAAAAATCTTATTAAACACATGCAAAAAAAATAATTTGGATAGTTTAGTTTCTTTAGAAACTTTTTTATCTCTTGTCTTTTTTGATAAAACTCACCGATTTGAAATTAAAAAATAAAATGTAAAGCATTACATGCCAGGACAAAAAACATATTCTGATAAAGAATCTAGTGGGCTGCTGTAAGAATCTAGTCGGCCGCTGTTACTTTTTAGGATGTTCCTAATATTATTTTATTTGACATTACTCTACTGCAATATGTTATTATCTAGATGATTATTATTATCGTTATTATCACTAGATTCTTAATCTAAAAATGTTCTTTGTCCTGACATGTAATGCTTTATATTTTATTTTTTAATTTCAAATCGGTGAGTTTTATCAAAAAAATACAAGAGATAAAAAAGTTTCTGAACAAACTAAACTATCTAAATTAATTTTTTTGCATGTGTTTGATAAGATTTTTCTTTAAATTTCGTTAACAAGAATGATAAGGGTAGTTTATTTCAACCCCTTCCACTCATTTTAAAAAAGTGAAAAAAATACCAGAAAGTGTGTTTTCATAACAGTAATGCTTCCATAAAATTTCATTAGTCTATCTCTTTTCGTTTTCAAGATAAAAAATAAAAACATTGTTTTTCCGCCATCTTTGTACTGCGATATCTCCCTAATGATTGATTTTTGACCCAACGTTTATAAAGCAAACTACCCTTTATTTTTAACAAGGAATCACCCCCTGAAGTTTTTCGCATTTGTTCTGAAACACCCTGTATATAGATTTTCATCATAATTTTCAGCATAATTTCACTAATTTCAATGATTTCAAGAATCAACGAGAATCTTCGTATAATTTAATAAAATTACTGTAAATCACTATAAATAATGAATTGTTTGCAATTGAACTGTAATTTCTGTATTATTAATCCGGTAAATGATGGTGATAAACAATTGTGATTAATTAAAATTTTATTTTGAGATGAAACTTTTGTTAACAACATTCTGAGAATTCGAATAATGAATTGAATAATGACGAGACAACTGACATCTGTCTAAAAAAGACAGCGACTTAGAGTGACAATATTCTATGAGTTTGCCTAAGGATTAACATTAATTTAAAAATAAACCCCCAATATGGATAATGAAGAAAACATTTAAACAAAAACAGACCACACAAAACAAATTGTTGGTTAGTAGCAATTAGCAGTAGGTATTCAGAGATATAGAACTAATAGTATTTTGGTGTGGGTTTATTTTTATTTTTTTTTATTTTATTCTCTTATGTCCCGTCTACTTATTAGCTACCAAATAAAAGTTACATTATCCTGGATATAATCTACTCAAACCAAACTAAATCTTCCCCTATCTGGACAATAACAAACCCTTAACAAACACACGGAAAAGGGCGCGTTTTATTTATGTCCCTCGCGTATCTTTCTTTTCTGTTCTATATCAGCACCACGTTCCGATTTATCTCGATTGTTTGACTTGGGATCGGTATCCAATATCGCTTCACTTGCTGAATTTCATAGACCGATCGCATATCATTGTCTCTCAGTTTTGTTATTTTCTTCCATAAAGGCAATACGTAAGCTGGATTTCCATGGCGATGGACAAACATTGCGGAGATATTGGTATTATGGATTCAACGAATTAAAGAGATTAAGGAAAGGGTAATGCTATCCGTGTATTCATGCATTAGAGACGGACTAGCGTGTACCCGCGATTTCGTTCGCGTCGAATTAATCATTTGTAATTGTGATGATAAAGCAAAGCAAGAATTTCCATTAACATACAAACTGGATAAAATTTTCTCACATTTATGTCAGCATGAGAAAAAACAATATTTATGGAAATATTATTCCATAATTTTTTTTTTCATTATTTTCGAAAAAACCGTTTGGCAAAAATAAGCTTTTTACGTCAAGCAGTTTAAGCAGAATCGTGGTTAATCTATTACCCAACTTTTTGGAACACCCTGTATGGTTTTTTAAAATATTTTAAAATATGTAAGAAAAAACAAAATAAATTATGCGTTTTCCCGAAAGACTAACCGTTTTTTAAATAACAAATATTGTAATATTTGAGTGGCGTTTTCACCCTCTTGGAATTTGCGATTCGAGAAACCCCTCCTTATCGAACCTCTACACCCCACAGTCAATCCGTTTGCCAAAAATGAGCTTTAAACGTCAAGCAGTTTAAGCAGAATCGTGATTACTCAATGGTCATATTTTATGAAACACCTTGTATAATTTTTTAAAAAATCTTAAAATATGTAAAACGACAAAATAAAATATACGTGTTTAAGAGTTTTTCCGAAAAACTCACCGGTTTTTAAATAACAAATATTTCAATATTTGAGGGGTGGTTTCACCCCCTTAGAACTCGAGTTTCGAAAAATATCTCCTTATCGAACCTCTACACCCTAAAGTCAATCCGTTTTCCAAAAATCAGCTTTTTACGTCAAGCGCTCTAAGCAGGATCGTAATTAATCAATGATCAGATTTGTCGAAACACCCTGTATACATTTTTAAAAAATCTTAAAATATGTAAAAAACAAAATAAAATATACGTGTTTAAGCGTTTTTTCGGAAACTTGACCGTTTTTTAAAAAATATTGTAATATTTGAGGGGTTGTTTCACCCCCTTGGAACTGGAATTTCGAAAAATTCCTTCTTATCGAACCTCTATACCCTAGAATCAACCTGTATGCCAAAATTGAGCTTCTTACGTTGAGTGGCATGGCTGAGAAACTTAAATGGAAATGACGGTTCATTAAAAATAGTTTTTCCTCCAAGATGCAGAGGCGCAAAATATTAAAACTGTCAATATTAACAATGCAAATGTCAATATCTGACAACAATAAAATTTGATTTTTAACTGTCACTCAGAGACGCTTTTGTTGTGATTTTACGGTTTGATTTCGTTTTGATTTGTCGAATTATTGTAAAATTAAATTCCTTCAGAGTTTTTGCCAGTATTCTGTTTTAGACAATGTTTTTAAAAATGGTGGGACAATTTGTGTTTTGTATAGACTCTTAATTATTTTTTATCATGGAGTTTAATTGTTGTACACCTGGTTTCCGAAGGATACAATGGTAAGTAAATTAAACATATCTACTTACAGTTATAGATTTTTAAATTAGTACTGCTAATAAATGCCACCTGCTGAGCAGTTATTTAATTTTATTACGGTGCATGTAAGGAATTAAGGACGCGCGTTGTGTTATATTAGCATGATCAGCAGATGATTACATCTAATTTAATTTGTTTTTATTATTTCAGGTCTCAAACGGAAACAAACTGGGAATCTTGCCTACACCAAAATTATATAGCCGTTTCCAATTCACTTCAAAGGGTGGAAAATTATGTAAAACTGCCTGCTATTTGTTGAAAACCGCCAAAGATTAAATTATAACTGTAACAACTTAATATATACTATTTCTAGTCTTTTTAATATATTTTTTAATTAATATCCGACATATAAGAACACTTTGTATGCTTTTAATTCAGTTGATTTATCGTTTATAATATGTTCGACCTAATTAAAAGCACACAAAGTGTTCTTACATGTATGTCTAAATTTATTTAAAATTAACTAAAACAACCCCCCTTCCCCGCACCCCTCTCTTCCCTTAGTATTTCTTCCTCCATCTACCAGAGGCGCCCTTGTATAATAAAATTGAAATGTATTATAAGTTGCCTATCTATTTAATAGTATAAGTCTTTTATCTATGGTTGAGTGGTTTGAGCAGGATTGTAATTAATCAGTGAGTCACTAAGAATTTTATATATTATTATAGATTTGACATGCGTTCAGACGATTGTTTGATGATTCAATTGAATTTTATTTGAAAAGAATGTGAATTTGAATTTTATTCTGAGCTACTTTTACTTTATTTACTATTTATTCTACAGTTGGTTTTGTTTAGAGATAGTAAATCTAGATGGAGATATTGTGCCACAACTTAAATTAATGGTAACATTATTACGAATTTCAGAAAAAGGCTGTCGAAAAATTGCCCATTTTATGCTATTTTTTACAAGTTTTTAAGATTCTTGGAAAATCAGTAAACCTGGTTATAAAATTATGAAAATCTCCGTATTTGTAGGAAATTTTATGTAGATTCAAAATATATACAGCAATGGAGGCTTAGATACTTTGGTTTTGCGAGAAAATTAATTTTTGAACCCTTGTTTTTGAGCTGCTTTTGATGATGGTTAAGAATTCCCCTATATCAATAACTGTTCTCGTAAGACTACAATGGCCTATATTTTCTTATTCTACGCCTTTTAGTTATGTATGTTATATATATCTACCCTTATAATTTTGTAATTATGTATTATTTTAGTTTAGTATGGAAAAAAGTCGAAAAATTACTTGTTTGTGGCTATTTTTTACTAGCCTAAGTTTTCAAGGCTCATGTAGAGGAAACTTTGTCGTAAAATTATGAAAATTTCAGTATTTATAGCAAATTTTATGTAGATTTAAAATATATAATAGTTTAACAACTTAAAAATTTTGGTTTTGCCAGAAACTGGATTTTTCGAACCCTTATTGTTTTCAAACGATTTTTCATGGTAGCTACAATGTTACGTACAGCTCATAGTAAACTAGTAAGCCCAAAATGGTCTACATTTTCATATTCTACGCTTTTTAATTAATAAATAACAGTAGTTTTATAGAAATCGGTGACCTGGTCACCAAAATCGACAAATTTCTTGAGTACCTTTAAACTAATCTAATTTCCTAAAAATTTCCTAAAAAAATATTGAAAATAATAGTGCACCCTGTACAGTTTTTTTTCTAATATACTTGAATAATTATTATAAGGGAAATGTATGGTCGACTTATTTATGACTTAATAAACTGTACTTACATAAAAATTATAGGGGTTGCATGCTTAAAGGACCATATTTTAAGCTTTTCTTTCTACATCATTTTATTTATGTATGAAGCCGCTATATATCACCGTTTTTATTTACTACAATTTTATGCAATGTAACTTAACACCATTAAATTACACTAGATTCTTCTAGGTAACTATCGGCCTGATCCATTGCGACTTTTCCAGATCTTCTGAACCCTTTTAGGTTACCATCATCCAGTCCTATGCTTTTCAAAAAGTTTAGCAACTTAAAGACTGCTGAACCACATATGAGCTATCTGTCAATAGTAGTGCTGTACATCAGATCCGGATCCTTTTTCAATCCGGATCAGATCCGGATCTGATCCGGATTTTTTAAAGTGTACAATCCGGAACCGGATCGATCCGGGTATAAATATTCGGATTTAAGATCCGGATTTAAGACCCCGATTTAAGATCCGGGTTTAAGTCCGGATTTAGGATCTGGATCCAAGATCGTCGTATTCGTATTCACTGTTGCCACTGTTGCCAGTCGTCAGTCGTCGTTCCATGCATAACATGCGCATGCCGCATCCGCATACTTGGTTGTATTTTTTTGTTTTGTTTGAAAATTAAATATCTTGTGCTGCAAATTAAACTACTTTTTTATGCCCACACTGATAAAAAAGATAGACTTGAACTAAAGTCGTCATTGTTCTTGAAAAAAAAAATAGTGGCAAGAAAATTTATTTTAGCGTAAAAGAAAATATTTTGCTTGAAGAAAAACTCTCTTAACTCAAGAAAACTGGTTCTCTTGAAAAATTCGAAAATTGCTACTATCGAGAAAAATATTATCACTTTATTCAAAAAAAAATCCTTATGGGTTTTTCGCCACTGCACTGCAAGAATAAATAATATAACATAATAATAATATCACTTTACTTACTACTCTGTAGTAAGTAAATACCAGGAAAACCTAAATTTATCAGAAAATAATATACCTCATAATATGCCTGTATATGATGTATAGACTTCTCTTAGATCAAAATAAATTTTAATTGAGTCAATATTATTCGCTATTGGTTTAAGAAAAGTGTCTCTTTAATCAAGAAATGTCCCTTTTCATTCAAGAATTTTTGCATGAATCAAAGAGACTATTGTTCTTGTAGCAAGAACTTCTTTGCATATTCATTTTGGGTCAAGAGTGAAATGCTTTTGACAGATAGATTATTCTATTCTCTAAAGTAATTTTTTAAAGCTTATGAAAAGATAGTTAATGCTTTTTTTTTGGGCAAAGAAACGTTGTTCTTGGCCCTATTGAAAAGTGCCAATCTTTTGGGTCAAAGACATATTCATTTCGACTGAGAGATCCTTTTTTTCAGTGCATAATTTATAAATTACCCTCGAAATTACCATAACCGGGGTATGGGATCCGAATTTGAGATTCGGATTTCAGATGCGATTTTAAGATCCGAATCTCAGATCCGAATCTCGGATCTAGATCCGAATCGCATATTCAAATCCGGATACGGATAAATCCGGATCCGGATTTTTTTAAAGAATCCCCGATCCGTTTAAAAACTCGGATCCGTACAGCACTAGTCAATAGCCTATATTTGCCAGGCTGTTGCACCAACATAAAATTTGTTCTGTTTCCTTTTCAGATTGAGAGAACCATGTTAGAATGCCCTACTACAGCTGAAAATCATATTATATGCAAGCATATTTATTTTAAGGTATTGAAATAGTATTCTTAGGTTTATTCACCCCGTATATTTCACCTTTAAAAAATTCTCTCATGCTCTTCTCAATCGAAGCGTATGTTTCGTCACAAACCCTCCAAAGTTAGCTTTCTGAGCCATTGAAACTTTTTTCCCGTAGGGAGCAAGCAAAACCTTTTGAGGGAAAAATTCAAATATTTCCTCTTCTCGCACAATATGGAATTCGTAAGAATACCACGTCTCTCTGAGAACGAACGAGTCAAAATACGAAAAATATGCAGCTGAGTGTAAAGGAACACGTAGACGTAGACACATGTTTGTCAGTCGCTAAATTGTAGTTTGTATGTATTTATAGGGTATCCCACTTAAAATGAATACATGCCAATATCTTGGTTGTTTGTTGAGCGATCTTTTTCATTTTTGGCAGGAGGTTGTACCCAAGTAGCATTTGGACGTTATCTAACGTCGGGTATACGTCGCGTTCAATAAACCCGACGTCGGGTACCAACTTATTTGCACCTAAATGGGGAATACAGATTCGGGTCGCCTCGACGTCGGTATCTGACCTAATAGGGAAGTAGAGGTAGATGGCTGATTCTGCGCCAGTGGTGGTGGTGGAGGAGGAGGAGTAGGAGGAGCAAATCAGCTAAAAACATGCAAAATAGGTTAATAAACAAGAATAAACAGGTTTGATCCGCTCTGAACAGCTTTTGAACTGCTTTGAACGGGTTTGAACAAAAACTGAACAGGTCTGTTTTACGCTAAAAAGCTCCTTCTCTTCCTCCTCGTCCTCCTCCTCCTCCTCCTCCTTATCATACAGTCTCAGGGCGATAAGAGCCAGTATCTGACCGAAAACAATTGAATACATCAATCAATCCTGATTTATAATAATAATAATAATAATAATAATAATAATAATAGCCACAAGATCATACCTAAAATATATAATAAAGGACCCCACAATTAAAACAACTGTATGCCGAATGTGCGGAGAAGGAAACGAGAATATAGAACACATTATTAGTAGTTGTACAACGCTAGCTTCAAGAGAGTATACCGACAGACATAACAACGTAGCAAAAATAATACATACAGAACTTAGTTTGAAGTATAAATGCATTAACGAACGCATTCCATATTATAATTATGTCCCAATGAGCGTCCTTGAGAATGACGCTTGTAAATTATACTGGGATAGAGAAATATTAACAGATGGGACAGTGCAACACAACAGACCAGACATATGTCTGCTGGACAAACTCAAAAAAGAAATCTATCTTATTGATATCGCTGTCCCTGCCCCTACAAATGTCAACCGAAAACATCAAGAAAAGATCGACAAGTATACCTTACTAGCACAGGACATGAAAGAAGTCTGGGGAGTGAATAACGTGTCAGTGGTGCCTATAGTGATTGGAACAACTGGAAAAATCCCCAAGCAGCTCCTGCACAATCTGAAAAAACTGGAACTTAACCAAAATCTTTACATACAACTTCAGAAGTCAGTTATTCTCGCAACGTGCAACATAATGAGAAAAGTATTAAACTTGAGAAGATAGCTAAAAACTATTGTCTTGCCCCTTGGGGCCGACAATAGATTTACTTACCGTGTAACGTGACAAAAAAAAAAAAAAAAAAAAAAAAAAATAATAATAACTATACGCCCAATACCAAGGAGCAAACCCATCATCCAGACCTTTCATTACCAGACCACAAAACACACAAAACATCAAAAACACCATTGCAATAATTAATAACATCATAGGAAAAAGGATTGAGGAATCAAACAGCTGCCTAGACATTGAAGAAATTCTCACGCTCGTATACTGTGGAGCAGCAACAACTATGCGAACCCACGAACAGAAGAATAAAAACAACGACTTAACTAAAACTAAAGCAGCAATACCCCCATGGCAGCATCGGCTCCAGAAAAAGATAGCCACACTGAGGAAAGAAATTGGAGTCATCACACAACATTTGAAAGGAAACCTAAAAAAGAGACCCCCGCAAAACATATTACCAGATATCAGCTCAGAAGAATCAGTAGTAGAAATATTAGATACTAAAAAACAACAACTACAGGCACAAGCAAAAAGACTAAAACGATACAAGAAGAGCCACCAAAGAAAACAAGAAAACAAACTTTTTAACACAAATGAAAAAAGGTTCTACAGATCTCTCGAAACAACGGAACAGCAAATAAACAATCCACCATCAATTACAGAAGTAAAAACTTCTGGGAAAATATCTGGTCACAAGCAGTAGAACACAACAGAGAAGCTCAATGGATAACAGAAGAAGAAAACAAGCAGATAAATACAACAGCCATGCCAAATGTAACAATCACCTTAGAAGACATCAAAGCTGCCATATCCAAGACACACAACTGGAAAGCACCTGGAGACTACAAAATACAGAACTACTGGCTAAAATCATTCACAAGCATCCACAAACCACTAACGAATATATTACAAAATTTTGTACAAGGAACGGAAGCCATCCCCTCTTTTTTAACTCAGGGAGTTACCTACCTTAAACCCAAAGGCACGGACACTTCACCCCATCTAAGTACAGCCCTATAACATGTTTATCAACAACCTATAAATTACTAACGGCAATAATAACAACAAAGATCAACACTCACCAGCAGAATAATAACATCATATCAGAAGAGCAGAAAGGATGCTGTCAGGGATCTAGGGGCTGCAAGGAGCAACTGGTGATAGATGCAGAAATACACACTCAAGCCAAATTAAAACGTAAGTCTCTACATTTTGCATACATAGATTATCAGAAAGCTTTCGACACCGTCCCACACTCCTGGTTCATACAAGTTCTACAAATATACAAAATCCACCCTCAAATCATACAACTTCTGCAGAGAATAATGGCAACATGGAAAACTACCCTAAACATCAAAATGAAAAAACAACTCATCCACACAGGACCAATTCAAATTAATAGAGGAATTTTTCAGGGTGACTCCCTCAGTGCACTCTGGTTCTGTATTGCGCTCAACCCCCTATCGAACCTACTCAACAAAACGCCCCAAGATGCTTATAAAATATCCTCACTCACACATTCATCTACCATCTCGCACCAGCTATATATGGATGACCTAAAGCTTTATGCAGCAACTAGAAAACAACTCACAACCTTCTCAATATTACAGAAACATACAGTGAAGACATCCAAATGAAACTGGGAACAGATAAATGTAAAATAAACAGCATTATAAATGGAAAACACTCGATACAGGAAGAATACATTCTACAAGACTCAAATATCATACAGAATATGGAAATGGATGAGACATACAAATACCTCGGATACCTACAAAAAACAGGATTAGAGCATGCCAACATAAAACAGCAACTAAAAAGCAAATACAAAAACAGAATAAAACAAATACTCAAAACAGAACTGTCCGGTCGAAACAAAGTGAAAGCAATAAATACCTATGCAGCGTCCGTCCTGACGTATTCATTTGGCGTTATAAAATGGAGTGACACGGAATTAGAAGAACTAAACAGGTTAACAAGAACAACATGTAACAAGTACCGAATACACCATATACACGCGGCAACAGAAAGATTTACACTAAAAAGAAAAGAAGGAGGAAGGGGATTTATGGATCTAAAGAACATGAACTACAAGCAAATACACACACTCAGAGAATATTTCAGAGAAAAAGCAGTTACCAGCCCACTACACCGAAGCATTGTTAACCTAACAACATCAGGTACACCGTTACAATTCAACAATGAAGCATTCATACCAGTTGATGCAATTACAACAACAAAGACTAAAATTGAAAAATGGAAATCCAAAGCCCTACATGGAAAACATGCAAACCAACTAACACAACCACACATTGACATAGCAGCATCCAATGCATAGCTTACTCATGGTAACCTGTTTGGAGAAACCGAGGGTTTCATAATAGCAATCCAGGACCAGATCATCGCCACACGTAATTACCAGAAATACATAATCAAAGACCCCAAAACACCTACAGACAAATGCAGACTATGTCACACACAAACCGAAACAATAGAACACATAACCGGGGGATGCCCTATACTTGCTTCCAGACAATATACCCAAAGACACGACGATGTTTGCAGAATAATCCATCAAGAAATAGCAAAGAAATATTCACTCATCTGCTACCATACACCATACTACAAATATCAAGCAGCTAATGTTCTAGAAAATAAGACAGCCAAGCTCTACTGGAACCGGGATATAATCACAGACAAAACCTACGGGATATAATCACAGACAAAACCTACATCACGCTCATCCACAAACCAACCAAAACGACATACTTAATAGAGATATCCATACCAAATTCACAAAATGTCAAGAAGAAACACACTGAAAAAATTGAAAAATATATACCCCTAGCAGAAGAAATAAGGCAGATGTGGCACCAGGACATTGTAAAAATTATACCAATAATAGTGTCATCAACAGGACTGATCCCAAGATCATTACATGATAGTCTGAAAGGCCTTGAACTTGCACCAAAACTTTATATACCCATTCAAAAAACAGTTATCCTCCACACATGTAATATTACACGACAAGTCTTAAATACACAGTAAAAAGCGTTGACGCTTGACTTAAGTCCGCGACTACGTTAAATACCGGAAAGCCCGAGATTCAAGAACATAATAATAACTTTATTGCCTAACAGGTATTTACCCATACAAAAGACAATTTAGACATATTAATATGAAATACAGTAATAATTAATAAAATAATAACAAAAAAAATACAGAAAAAGAAAGTGTATATATGTGAAACAAAAGAGATGAAAAAATAGATAACAATTAACGTTTGAAGAAATGATTGTCCAGATGCCCTTTAAAACTTTGGAGGGAGTTGTGGAAGAGATCCAAATCTGTCTGTCTACTGATGTCGTTGAAACTGCAACAGGCACGATGTAGTGGAGCTCTGCTTGCAAGGACGGTACTTGGTGTTTTTGTATAAAACGTCGTTTTCATTCTAGTATTTACGGACGGTACATGCCAGCAAAGTTCACCGAGAAGAGAAGGAGAATCCAATAGACAATTAGACAACTTATATAGGAATATGATAGACGAACGAAGTCTATTATCCTTTAACGAAAGGAAATTCCATCTCTTCAACAATCGGCCGTGATCATAACCTTGAGGAGGATATATTCCATCCTCTTTAAAAAACAATAATTTTAAAAAACGACGTTGGACATTTTCCAGACGTTGCTCGTGGCTACTATAAAATGGAGACCATACCAATGCAGCATAATCCAGCCTTGACCTCACAAATGCGTTGTAGAGAGCAATAAGACACGGAATATTGTGGAAGTTCTTAGTTGTGCGTGATATAAAACCCAGGGCCTTCAGTGACGCTTTACAGATTTCCTCTACGTGATAGTTAAAACTGAGACGGTTGTCGATATAGACGCCAAGGTCTTTTACCATATCGCAATTTCCCATTGTAATGCTGTCTATTTTGTAATCGTATATGATTTCTGCGTGCTTTAGTGTTATGGACATTTTCTTACATTTCTGTATGATGAGTGGTAGATGGTTGCGAACAGTCCAGGCAAAGATGGAGTTTAATGAATTCTGAACTCGTATACAATCTTCTGAGTCGGTCACAACAGAGAACAATTTTAGATCGTCGGCGAATAATAAGGATGGACAGTCAATTACGTTGAATATATCATTGATGTAAATGGAGAATAATAGAGGTGCGAGGTTACTACCCTGAGGAGCGCCACTTGTTGGTGTAAATCTGAAAGAACGGTGGCCATTATATTCAACGTATTGCGATCGGCAAGAAAGATATGACGAAAAGAATGCTACGAGTTCTTCTGTAAAACCAAAATTTTCCAATTTATGAAGCAGTCGCGAGTGACTCAATTTGTCGAATGCTTTCGAGAAGTCCATAAAAATTGCATCTACCTGCTGGTGTTCTTCAATAGCATGATTTATGTCATATACTAACATACCAAATCTCGTTTTTTTTTATCTGAAAAAATAAAAAAGTTATAGGGCTGTAAACATTTCCAGTCTGTCGGACACAACTGACAAGCAAAAATAACGCCTGGGGAGACCTTTAAGTCTCCCCGTGGCAGCGTGCAATGCAAATTGCATAACAACCCCCTTCGGCGCCGCTATCACAAAGGAAAAAACTCACTCCGTGTGTCTGGCTGGGGCTGTTTTTTCCTCCTTATTTTATTTGGCCCCTTTTTGAATAATGCAGTTGCGAGAAAAGTGCAATTTTATGCTTTCGGGCTGTATAGTTTGTATGTTTCGCGATTTGCTTGGAATATTTCTCAAGCAAAAGGGGGATGGTGTGGGTGTTTATTAGGTTAGAATATGTTTATGGGTCATGAAGCTACTGAAAAACACCCTTAAAGAGATGTATGTTTAATCACAGGTTATATTATGTATCCTGTAATTAAATATACACTGAATTTCATCATTAATATTCTAATTAGTGGTTTAATTAAGACTAACAACCTGTAGCTACGAAATAAACAACACGACAGATGGCACATATTTTTTAAAACGCCCTGTAGATTCTAAATTTACATAAAAAAATCCTATAAATACTTATTTTTTTTATAATTTTATGACCAAGTTTACTCTTGAAAAATTGGCAAAAATGGGCAATTTTTGACATTTTCCATACATATAGGTATCTAAGGTTTACTTAATCGTAAAACTTTTTAATCATATGATCTAGAAGAAGTAAAAAATGGATTGGCAGTGTAGCTAGAATTACGTTCCTGCTGTATACGTTATCTTTTGCTCGACTTTGTCGCGTTCAAAAGTCATTTGAATAAAACGCATAACACAATTCACGGGAATGAATTTCCTGTCCCGGTCTTTTATCCCCCATTTACATACACACATATACATTCCGCGATATAGCAATATATACAGCAGCAACTAGTCGATTCAGCCGGGGGTTTGGTTCAGGTTTAATATATTCAAACATGCAGTGCCACAGACAGTTCCGCGAAATTAGCACACAAATATATTTCAACCAGGGTTATTAATCTTTCCAAAAAATTCCTTTATTACTAGCGATGGGAACTATCGAATGAATTAGACTATCGAATGGTTACTGAATGAATGATTTCAACTATCGAATGGTTTTATTCGAATAAAATCATTCATTCATTTGTATACTAAAGCATATGTGCCAACCTCGCCATGCAACTAAATGGTTATCGTTGAGCCACGACTATCGAATGCTTTTGATAAATGAAATTTAGTATTCGTTTGATTTTTGTGTACGTCAGTGCATTATTAGTTCTTCCAAATTTTTAAAACTTCACCTTATAAATACTATGCTATTTTTGCGTTTATTAAAATATTTAAAATACTAAAATAGTAGTTTTTTTTTAATTAACGATTGTGTGCGTGTGCAGGTGTCAAAATTTTTCCGAAAATTTGTGTGATTTTCCGTAGCCCGATCTTTCAATTATTTTATTTTATATGGTATATATGGTCTATTTTTTAATGGGAAATTTTGAGAAGTAGCAATTTTTAAGAGAGATGGGATGAACTTAGAATTAATTTTAAAAATACATATTTGTATTTGAGATGTTTTAATAATATGAATTAGTTGAACTTAATAATCATATTTAAGTAATGTGGTTAAGTAAATGGTTATCGAACTCAAACTATGGGGTGTGAAAATTAAATTGAAAGTTTTACACGTGCCAATTTAAAAAAAGTTAACGATGTTTGTATTTTGTTTATGCTAATTCTCTTACATGTAGTTTTTAGAAATATTTCATTTATTTTTAAAATAAATGCCAGTAAAAATAAATATTATTTTTAAATAGTGATATAAAGTACCTAATATAAATAATTTTGATTTCTAATTTTTATTTATATTTTCCTTCCATTACACTGCATGCTTAGAAAATTAATAAATGTTTATATTTCATGATTTTAAAGTTTGTTGTTAATATAACAAATTAGTTCTGTAATTATTATTATTTAATAAACCAACGTTGCCAAAAAATTTAAAGACTATATTATTTTTAAATAGGATCTAATATAAATAATTTTGACATCTAATTTGTTGTTTATATTTTGCTACTACGTAAAAAAAATGTTTATATTAAATTATTTTAAATTTTGTTGTTAATAGGTATAACAAATTATTACTATTATTTTTATTAAACTAGTCTTTGCTTAAAAACATTAAAAATCATTTTCCTACATCTAAAATAACAAGTATTATTGCAGTGTAACTACAGAATATTAATAAAAAAAATGCAAAATATATAGACATACTATCCCTAACTAACTAAAGCCAAACAATAATATTCTTTGCTAATATCAACTAATACCAATATATGGCAACAGCGCCCTTCATAATGTATTTTCTGTGTAAATACTAGCACCTCAATAAAAAAAATAATGTGTCCTTATCTTTATATGACTCCGCAAAAAATCAAAGATTCCGGCTTCTTTCATAGCATTGCCACCGACCGCTGTCGGGTTTCTCGGAAAGAAACCCACGTCGCCGGGCGACAACTAAAATCCAGTTAATATTTTATTATAATCGATCCTGACGAATAAATGAATTTCATAAATGAATGAATTTTATAAATGAATGGTTTTTGCTGCCGAATTACTAGAACACAATATTTCAAGGCAGATGACGCATCTATTCGATAATTTTTATTCGAATAGTTTTCAACGAATGATTTTTTACTAGCTATCGAATTATTCGAATGAATTGCAACTATCGAATGTTTCGATAGTATTCATTCGATAGTTCCCACTACTATTTATTACCCCAATGCATTTAAGGTCGCTCGAGGAACAAAATCACATGAAGCTGATTTTTGGTTAATATCTAGTTTTGGTCGCCCCGATTAACATACAAAAAGTCCCCACCCCTGCGAGGGTGCAAACCACCCCAAAACCACCCCCATGGGTACATTTTTTTAGTTTTCGCCCATTATCTCGAATATGGTTGATTTTTTCGAAAAAAGACCAGACATTAAAATTAAAGCCAATAAAATTATCTACAAATTGATGTATATAAGTCTATATTTTAATTTACACAGTGGCGTACAGCGAACGTTTAAAGTCGACAAAGTCCATTTTTTTGTGCATTTTTTAAAGTTTTCGTTATTTATTACAAAAATGGTTGATTTAAGAAAAAAATACCACATAACAAAATGGAATCCAGTAAAAATACCTACAAAATGATGTATATAAGTACATATTTAAGTTAACACAGTGGCGAACACTAAAGGTCTTTATGTTGGTGTTAATATTTTCCATCGTGTAGCGTAAAATTAATAGGTACCTTATTTAAACAAAGTCTTCTTCGTGGTCATCCTCGTTTTCATCAGTCTGCTTAGGGACGAGAACATTGCTACAGGACTGTCCTTGGCATTGCCAACAGAGATTGGAGCAATCTAATCCAGCTTTTCTGCAACTGCGCAGTTTTCCAAAATCTGTCCTACAGTTGTAGGACAACAATTTTTAAATAAAATCTTGGGCAATGGGCTTATTAACAGTTATTGGTACCAAAAGCCCTGTTTTAAAACGGAAAGTTGTCAACCTATAAGCTTTTAGAAAAAAATCCGGAGTTACAAAGGAAAGTAGCAGTTTTTTTAACGCCATATGCCAACAAAAGTGCATTAATTTCTGTAGGAGAAGAATTTCTTTTAATTTTATATGGAGCCGGTAAATCAATAAAAACATTAGATCAACTCCGGTTCGTAAAATTCAACAATACTGAACAGCAAAGCATCAACTCGGACTTCTCCTTGGCATCTCTGCCACCAACATCCGACACTGCATCCAACCACAGTTTGCGGGTGTATCACCAAATTCAGGCATGGTTGGGGATTGAATTGGATGCTACCTCTTGGGGATGGAAAAAAACAAAGCTTTTGGTGCCGGCAACTGTTAATAAGCCCATTACCCAGATTTTATTTTAAAATTGGTGTTCTACAACAGATTGTGGAAAACTGTGCAGTTGCAGAAAAGCTGGATTAGATTGCTCCAATCTCTATTGGTAATGCCAGTCCTCTAGCAATGTTCTCTTCTCTAAGCAGACTGATAAAAACGAAAATGACCACAAAGAAGACTTTGTTTAAATAAGGTACCTATTAATTTTACGCTACACGATGGAAAATATTAACACCAACGTAAAGACCTTTAGTGTAGGCCACTGTGTTAACTTAAATATATACTTATATACATCATTTTGTAGGTATTTTTACTGGATCCATTTTGTTATGTAGTATTTTTTTCTTAAATCAACCATTTTTGAAATAAATAACGAAAACTTTAAAAAATATACAAAAAAATGGACTTTATCGACTTTACGTTTGCTGCAGGCCACTGTGTAAATTAAAATATACTTATATACATCAATTTGTAGATAATCTTATTGGCTTTAATTTTAATATCTAGGCTTTTTTTGAAAAAATCAACCATATTCGAGATAATGGGCGAAAACTAAAAAAATGTACCTTTATGGGTGGTTTTGGGATGGTTTGCACCCTCGCAGAGGTGGGGACTTTTTGTAAGTTAATCGGGGCGACCAAAGCTAGATATTAACCAAAAATCAGCTTCATGTGATTTTGTTTCACGAGCACCATAGGATCGAAAATAACGGCCCTGGAGTATATGGGTATTTTGCCACTGCACTCCAAGAAAATCTACAAAATAAAATAATTATTTTTGTGCTCGTCAGAAGTTATGTTTATAGTAATACGAATTTGCCTAACAAAGAAAAAAAATGCTTAACGTTTCGGGAAGTTATCTCTTTCCGTCGTCGGAAGCAAAAAAAAATAAAAAGAATAAAGAAAAAAACTATTTAAAATATTTAAATTCAACTATTCGAGAACAGATACGTCTACAAGAAAACGTTGCCGTTGCTTCTTGAAACGAAGGCCTTGCTTCTCTTTAGGATGCCTTAATAATCTCAACATTGTCTGTCCAGAACTCAATTATACAATTTTACAATGCTGTTTTTATCGAAAATTTTCAGCTGTGTTTCTGAAAGCCACTTCTAGCACTCCTATTATTTGTCTTTGTCTTCTTTCACTGCCATTCTACCAGCGATTTATCAGTATTTAAAGCCGTGCATTGCTCTCGGCTCTGAATAATTCAGCGACCTTGTTTTACAGGTCATAGTGGGCCTCGCTGGGCCCCATTGATTTTCAGACCGAACGAAAGGGGCTCCGGGCTCGTGTGGGGGGTGGCTGTGCGAAAATGCGGTTGAAAAAGGCTTCGGGAAATGCAAATAGGGCGTTTGGCGAATTAATAAGGGAAAAAGGCGAAAATTGGCCGCAAATTAAAAGCGCTTTACGCGGAAAACGTTCTGAAAAATCCTGCTTTTATTCGAATAAAATTTGGGTGATTTTATTTTTATTTTTCAATATAGGGTTTTTAATATACCTTGAATATTATTTTTTAAATCGTCCTCATTACCATTTTTACGTATTTTCTTTTAATCAAAATATTTTAGAAAGCAAAAATAAATTAATTATAAATATACAGGGTTGTTTACCACATACGACACGGAGTATTATAGCTAAACGATTAATTTTTTACAAATTGTAAGTTTTGGGTTCGTTGAGAGACTATTAGAGCTACAATTTAAAAATATTTTTACAAGATACAGAGTGTCCCAAATAAGTAAAAAATATCAAAGTTGTAGTTTTTTAAATGGAACACCCTGTATATTATTACATTTTTAGTTTCTACGATTAAAATAAAGGTAAATTTGATTAAGGTTTATTATACTTAAACCTTACCGTTTTTGAAATATTTTCAATTTTGTGAAATTGCAGTAAAAATTTTAAGGCTTCATTTCTCCAAGGGTATCAAAGTTTTTAATACTAAATATTTACTGAAGTTTATTTTACTGATCAGTTATTGTGTTGCAATAAAAAAACTAATACTACCTTATACAGAGTGTCTAAAAATTTATTTTAAATAATTTCTAGCTTTAAACGCCAATAACTTCTTTAATTTAAATGGGGCCCTGTATATATTTTAGAGAATCAGATGCACAATTTAATTGTCTATCAAATTGTATTATACCATTTTTTACCTATCCCTTCAAGTTTTCGTAGAAAATGCATTTTCTTATAATTTAGACCCTATTTATCAATATACCCATGGAATATTGACATTTTAGATTGTTTTTAAAGCAACAAATTAATGCCCATACAAAATTCAGTTTTTTAGTATTTGGAGCAATTATTATTAATCAACGCAAACAGTCAGTTAATGTAGTTTGAATACTGGAATCATATTAATTGATCCTCTTTAACAAATATTTAAACAGTTTTTTTTATTTTTTAATGAAATAAACGAACTATATCGACAATATTAGTATCTGTACTCTTTAAAAATTTGGTACGTTTTTAAAAATAATCTAAAATGTCAGTATTCCATGGGTATATTGATAAATGAGTTCTAAATTACAAGAAAATGCATTTTCTACGGAAACTTAAAGAGATAGGTAAAAAATGGTATAATATAATTTGATAGATAATTAAATTGTGCATCTGATTCTCGTAAAATATAGAGAGTGTTCCATTTAAACTAAACAAGTTATTGCCGTTTGAAGCTAATAATTATTTAAAATAAATTTTTAGACACTCTGTATAAAGTAGTATTATTTTTATTATTGCAACACAATAACTGATCAATAAATAAACTTCATTAAATATTTAGTATTAAAAACTTTGATACCCTTGGAGAAATGAAGCTTTAAAATGTTTACTACAATTTCACAAAATTGAAAATATTTCAAAAACGGTAAGGTTTAAATATAATAAACCTTAATCAAATTTACCTTTATTTTAATCGTAGAAACTAAAAATGTAATAATATACAGGGTGTTCCATTTAAAAAATACAACTTTGATATTTTTTACTTATTTGGGACACTCTGTATCTTGTAAAATTATTTTTAAATTGTACCTCTAATAGCCCTTCATCGAACCCAAAACTTACAATTTGTAAAAATCTAATCATTTAGCTACAATACTCCGCGTCGTATGTGGTGAACAACCCTGTATAAACAGTTATTATTTACATTAACAAAACTCACCTTCTTAATAGCACTTAAGGGACATAAAGGGCCATTACTACCGCTTTCCCATTCAAAATATTCTAATAAGGCTGCCATGAGTTTTTTGCGGCGCCTATTAAGCTGTCTTTTAAACTTCTAAAACTAAAACAGGTTCTAAAAAGAACAATGTTCGACTGCAAGGTCTGCTAGTAAAAATTTTTATCCTTAAAATATCCCATCACAATTCATTTAAACTAAAAACCGGTAATACAAAACTTTCCTGATGTTGTCAAAACGAATGACAACGTCAGGAACTAAATAAATAAATGTGGCAGCTTGACATTTTTTACAGCAGTGCTACCACCTGAATTCCCAGCGGGAAATTTAAATTCTAGTTAGTCAGCACGGCGCCGAATAATGTCCATGGCTGGCTACAATGAATTTAAAAATGGCGCCCTCGATGGCGTAACTAAAAGATTAATTTGTATAGCTTATATCTATACTGAAAATTTATTTCTTTGAAAAAAATAAATCCAATGAAAAATCCTAAAAAGTCCTTTTCTCTGATCGTTTAACTTAAGTAGTTGAAAACTCTAATACTTATAAAAACTTTATGAAGAATATTTCCTTTAAAATTCAAAGTTTTAAAAACTTTTCTGTTTGTTTTTCCTGTTTTTTTTCTTAGTATAAAACCCCAACAAACTAAGCAGCTCTCAGCTATTACGGGTGGTAAAAATCAGAAGCCAAAGTGGGGAAAGATTATTTTACAGGACCGTAATAAACAGATTTATGTCGGATAGAAGTGGGTTATGAGGAAATCACCGCTATAAAGAAAAATGTACAAGGAAGAGACTATGTTGTAAAAGTTTATCTATTTTCTTAACTGCTTCTTGGTTATGAGACTTTGTATAACATTACAAAGATGCTATAATAAAATAATTATTTCCTAAAATATATGTCCTAAATTGCTGAATTTCTGAGATACAGGGTGTAGAAGTTTCATTTTTCTTTCGATTTTTTCCAAATAATTTCGGAAGTAACGTCAATATTTGGATGAAAATTGGTGTCTTGGAGTTTTTTGACATGAGAAATTTGATTTTGAGGTCAATATGACTCCTATTTGTAGAGGGCGCCACCTATATGTGTTTTAACTGTTTTGAAGTGTAATAACTTTTCGTCGGTGCTTGTATAAAACTAATGAGTGAACAAATATACATTTTCGTAATTTTTTACGTAAAATATGTCCCTTGTTGAGTAGATAGTTATTTGACTGAGATAATAAATCTGTGAAATTTTTAATTTTTTGAATAAATCATAAATTTTTCTGCAAAAAAACCGATGATAAAATAGTTTCTGTTGAACTTTTGGCGCAAAAACATTTATTTTGATAATAGTTTGGACGTGTTTGATGACGCGCACACAAACTTTTATTGACATCTCTATATTTTTCAACAAAATACGAGGAAACTGTACATTTTAACTAAATTTAACTTATCTATAATTTATTTATATAGGTAAAACATATAGCCTACTATAATACATTTTATTTTTTCAGGAGTATTTTCATTTCAACAAAATACGAGAATCAATAGATTGAAACCATAAGGTAAGTTCTGTTTTATTTTGGATCGTTTGTTATTACTCTATGCCCGTATTTTACTAATTTATAACAGGCTATTGTGTTCCAACCATGTACATATACATATGTGGGTTATTCTTTGATAATTGTAATTTTTTAAGTCCTTAAATGCGTCCATTAGGTGGCTTGGCGTAATGCAGGGCCTGATTTCCGCCTAGGCCTGCAAGGCCCGCAACTTTTATATATAAGCTCCAAATCAGCTATGACATGGGAGGCCCCAAATGTCAAGTGCCTAGGGGCCCTGGATTTCTAAGTCCGGCACTGGCGTAATGGTGACGTAACTTGGAAGCTCAAAAACTTGAATAACTCAAAAACCGCTAATCCGAATTAAACCAAATTTGACACAAAAATACTGTGGCACCCGAGAATCTGGCCATTAGTTTTTGGTGGGGGTGGGGGGTTGGTAAGGGGGTATGGGAGGGGGTTAAGAATTTTAAAAAATCGTAACTTCAAAATTACAGTAGCTAGCGAAAGGCGGTTTTCAATTTAAGATTAGGAATAATATTTGCAACAAAATTTGTAATAACATCAAAATCAGTCAAAGTAGCAGTTTTTGAGATAATTGATGATTAACATATTTTAGTATGGGCGGCTATACGTGTCCCCCGGCGCCAATTTTTTTTATTATAGCATTGTTGCTGGACCCGTATAAAGTAGTAGAAAAAACTTTGAACCGTGACAACCCCTATTTGCGGCAGCTTTTAACTTATCATATTAATATAAGGAAAAAAAAACAATTTGAGTAGAATCACCCAAGTGCACTCACCAAACATAATTTATTTATTACATACCGTTTTGTGTACGGTGCGATAAAATTAGCAATTAACAATACGCGTCGCCACGCAGCCCAAAATCCCATTAAAAATTAATTGAATGTATTTAATTTCTGGGATACAGCTACATATTCATTTTGTTTTAGAGGATGAATTGTATTATATCCGCTTTAAATAGCATTACGAATTCATCAATTTATATTTGAAATTAAATAGTAGAGGGATATAATTCGATATTTTATAAATTAGATATTACGAAATATATCAAAAAATTATTTATAATCTGTCACAGAATATAATTAATTATATAATCATGTCGGTAAATTTGAGTGTTTTTAATTAAATAATATATTTTCAACATACTAATTTATTTTAATTAATAATAATATAGCTCACGGAGTTTTCAATAAAATAATATCTATGAAGAGACAAGCATATACCCTACGATCGATATTTAAAAAACATCGATATTTCATCCCGTCCCTACTAAGAAGTCTAATTTTCCCTCTCTCGTAACAAGAACCCGACATATTATTAAAGGTACTAGAGTAACCAATGTTTCCGAAAAAAATGTCGATATCGATATATTTAAAAATATCGATACTCCACCCCATCTATACCGGGAAGTCTGATTTTTCGATCTCTCGTAGCAGGAAAACTATTAAAAGTGGCAATACTAGAATTATCGATGTTTTCAAAAAATCTCGATATTGATATTTAAAAAAGTATCGATACTTCAACCCATCTCTATCGGGAAGTTTAATTTTCCCCATCTCTGGTAACAGGAAGACTAATATTAAAAGTGTCAATACTAGAATTATCAATGTTTTAAAAAAATCTCTCTCTTGGAATATCGATAATTTTTTAAATATCGATATTTCAACCCATCTCTACTGGAAAGTTTAATATTCCCGATCTCTCGTAACGTGAACATGTACGGACATATAGAAAGAAACCCAATTCCTTAAAGATAAACTTAAAAATTGAGAATAAGTTTGGTTTGGTTGGAGACTCTCCAAAATTATCGCCGTTTGTCATTGCCCACCCGTCTATGACTCCGTTTTTTTTTCGATCTTATGGTATATGATTATTATTATGGTTACAGTATTTCATTAAATTATAAAGATGTTTCCTAATTCTTAAAACATTATATCAAAATGGAGTTTGAGTTGATTCACCCTGTCTATCTTACTAGACATAAATTACGTTTAACAACCTGAATAACCTCAGGACTATTTTGTCTAGGTTATTGAGCTTATTTCCACACGTCAGCAAACTCTATGTCTGTCTCTGTCACCCTCACATATCTCTCTCTAACGGCACCCCGTCCACAAAATTAATATTTTGGAAATAACAAGCTCCAGACTGGATTTGTTTCCAGACTAATGGTCTATGCCCGTCCGTCTAAGACAAAAGGATACAAGGATTCCGGTATTATCCCTGCCGGGCATTGTAGGCCAAATATTTGCCGGTTTTGTGGCAAAGAACGTGCATCCAGAGTTAATATTTCGGGAGGAGAAATAGTTGGAAAACTAATGGAGTTGAAATTAGTTTCCATGTTTGGGGAAGTTTGCAGTGGTTTGTTCTTTTGGGAAATGAAAAAAAACACTTTTACTTTTACACTGGACGCGCGTTTCGCTAACCATGTTAGCATCATCAGCAGATGATTATAAACTAAAGTACAATCTACAAGTTGAGCGTTTATATACGCGCTCAGTGGGCACCGAGTGGGCGTGGCAAAATCTAGCCAACCGAGTCAGAGCCCATTGAGCGTAACAGTTAGATTTCCGCCACTAGAGTAGTAGGAACAAAAACTTGAAGGAATTGGACCGTTGACTCTGTTCATACTATCTTTACATTTATTAATTCTGATGCTTTCATATGCATCTAATTGCCTGTAATTTGAGACTTGTTTAATTAATTTTAAATTATTAAGATCTATACAATGTTCTTTATCAACAATATGTTCGGCAACGCAAGATTTATCCGGTCTACCATATCTTATCTGAGCTAAATGTTCTTTAAATCTAGTTAATATTGATCTTCTAGTTTGCTCAACATATTTCTGATTATAATCTTTACAAGAAATTTCATAAATACCCGACCTTTCCAGTAGAGGTGTTTTATCCTTTGGATTACCTAATAATTGTTGTAATTTATTATTAGCACTATACACAAGTTTATAATTGACCTGCTTAAAAATTCCTTTTAGACCACGGGATAATTGAGTTTATAATCATCTGCTGATGATGCTAACATGGTTAGCGAAACGCGCGTCCAGTGTAAAAGTAAAAGTGTATTGTGGTGATTTAGTGTTTTATAAAAAATATCCATTTTTTCTACATTTTATTTACGTTTCTGATGGGATAAACTTTTTATGAAATTTTTTCCTCAACATAAATTTGTAATATAAACGGTTTTATCAAAATCTCCAGAAGCTTTAGCTGTTTGAGTTTGCAACTATATTTTCCCATGGCAATCCGATATTCCGGGCTACGCTAGAGCTTTCCCTAACTCCATATCGTGCCAACGATATTCCTGTTGCTATTTCGTCGCTTTCCGTGCAAATTTTCCCGCATTTTCCCGGACTTAAATAGGTCGAATAGGGAATCTGGCGCGGAAAATATATGTTTGTTTTGTGGTTTTTCAATTTATTTACGAATATTACGTAAATTGGTGTGCGGTTATCTTTGCGGTGCTCACATATGGCCGCGGTTTAACTGTTTGGTTTCGTGTTTTAGTAAAAATTGCGGTGGAATAAATGAAAATACAGCTGTTCTGGCTTTTATGGTACTACTTGTGTAACTCGTATCCTCTGGACAAACTTTATGAAAATATTTTTCGAAATTCAGATTATTCAAGGTATAAAATCTTGTACTGTGTGTTCTACTTAAAGACAAAATAAGCGGTAACCTGACCAGAATGGTACAAATTTTTTTGCAAGTTTTCAAGGGTTTTAAAAGCATAGTATAATGAAACTAGTAGTTTTACTTCTTGTCAAATCCTTTGTTCTTTTTCTGCCACTTTATATGACCTTGTTCTCGCCTCCGTAGCCGACGACGTAGCTGTATAGTCGTGGTCTATTAACTAGGCAAAGTATAGACGTGGCACTCGCCATAGTTTCACAGATATGTATTTAGGAAAATATGAGTTCACAATAAAATAAAAAAAAATGATCATCGAGTAAAAACTTGCTTGAAAACAGAATATTTTCACATTTCGTGTAGGTAACATTCTTCTGTATCTGAAAATCTTCTGATGAGAAGAAATGCGGAAAAATATATAATGACATATTTTTATATTATTTTCTATTTCAGAGATTTTCTACGACTTTTTTTATTTAAAGCAAGTTTAATTTTCTGTAGATAACTGGATTCGGCATAAAATTATGCTATACACTGTTTTTATTTAAAGCAAACTGCGATGTTGCCAATCTATTTCTTATTTACTAAAACTTTGGTTAAAAACATTATATACGAAAAGTGGTAAAAAACTAGAGTGAATATAACTTTATTATTACTTTGCTATGTTTTCTTAAACATGAAGGATATCGGAATAAATTCGTGTAGAAAAATTTACTTTATCGTATACAGGATATTTTTTATGGCGTCACCAAAATCGTAATATTTAAAAAATGTTGTATCTCATTTTTTTTAAATGCAACACCTTGTGTATTATTTTTCTTTCAAATGTAGAATTAAAAGGTGAACATTTTTTGACAAGACAAGATAGACAAAGATCATATTAGGTGGCTTTGAAAAAAATTTACTGTTGAAAGAGCCATATGTAATATAATACTGCGAATATCTGCGACAGCGGTAAAAATTTTGAAACACTTTAAATTAATAAAAAAATGTTCACTATTTAATTCTGCATCTGACAGAAAAATAATATACAGAATGTCGCATTTGAAAAAGTTAAGATATACCATTTTAAATATTGCGATTTTGGTGACGCCATTTATTTAAAGCAAACTTATTTTTCTGTAGATAATGGATTCGGCATAAAATTATGCTATACACTGTTCTTTATTTAAAGCAAACTGCGATGTTGCCAATCTATTTCTTATTTACTAAAAACTTTGGTTAAAAAAACATTATATACGAAAAGTGGTAAAAAACTAGAGTGTATATAACAAAATATTTTAGGATACACCCCTTTATAAACCTTGAAACATATGAATAAAACTTTTTTCACAAATTCGTATACATAGCGTGGGAGTAACAGAAGATTTTGGAATAAAAAAGGGGGTAAGGCAAGGGTGTATTCTATCTCCAATGTTGTTCAATTTATATGTGGAAAGAGCATTCACTGAGTCAATCTCCGATAGTCCCATTGGTTTTAAAATAAAAGGCATTCCAATTAATAATATCCGATATGTGGATGACACAGTGATATTGGCAGACAATGCAAATATTCTCCAAATCCTTCTAAATAAGGTAAACAGTGAAAGCCAAAGACAGGGTTTAAACATAAATACTACAAAAACTAAATTTATGGCTGTTACCAGAAACAATATTCCGAACACCAGAATTTACTTAAATGGAGAGGTCATCAAGCAGGTCACACAATTTAAATATTTGGGATGCATGGTTAACGAAACGTGGTATCCGGATCAGGAGATCAAATGCAGGATCGAACAAGCAAGATCGACTTTTCTGAGACTGCGAAGATTTCTCAGAGATAGGAATTTGAACTTCGGCCTTAGATACAGAATGGTGAAGTGCTATGTCTGGTCCGTTTTGTTATATGGTGTGGAAGCATGGACACTGAAGGTAACAACAATAAACCGAATTGAAGCCTTCGAAATGTGGACCCTACGACGAATGCTAAGAGTGCCCTGGGTCGACCGTGTTAGGAATGAAGACATTCTCAGAAGAGCTGGTCTGGAACAACGTGAACTCTTCGAAATCATCAAGAAGAGGAAAATAGCCTATTTGGGACACATACTACGTGGAGAACGCTATCACTTTCAGCGTCTGATTCTCCAGGGTAAAATAGAGGGGGGCAAAAGGGGGATAGGACGAAGGAAGCTATCCTGGCTGAGAAATATTCGTCATTGGACAGGCATACAGGACTTCCAAGCACTCCAAGTCGCGGCAGTTAACAGAACCATCTGATGAGGAAGAAAAAGATGAACGCCTACGCAGGAATCTGCACGGCACCTTAAGAAGAATAATTCCCGTTAGTAATGGCCCAAGGTAGTTTGTGACTCGATATCAGCTTATATTAAATTCAATAAGGAATAAAAGGTATATAACCCTCTTGAAACAACATACTGCCTACAAAGTATATTTACTACCACTTTATACGATTCCAACAACGACACGAAATAAATAAATAAAAGATCGAATAGAATAATTTATTCAGCTCGAGTCGCTATAGTTTCTGGTTTAATGGCACCTTTCCAATAATTCTGGCAACAGTTAGTCCCTTCCAAAGGCCACTAGCGTGGATTTTACGCCGCCCTTTGTATACGCCGATGGAATAAAAATCTCGCGAAATCCCCAGGAATCCGCCAGTGTCGGTGCAACAGTTTACAAGTCCCCCCTCTCTTTGAACCCCTAACCCCCATCCCGGTCGCGCCGAACTTTCCTCCGAACTGGGTTAATACCCTCCCGAACTATTAAATTGCAGATAGTCCTCGGCGCGCTCTCCTTGTCTGGACCCTGGACGTCAAAACTTGAAGATAGACTGATTGAAAAAGGTAGAATAGCCGCAACGAAAGATGATTCCTAGGCTCGCTTTTAAGAGTCATTTTTCCACATCGGTCACCAATATATTCCGCAAAAAAAAAAGAGACGACCAAAACTACTTTACAACAACAATATCAAGTATCGAATAGAGCAGTTAAGAGATCAGCCAGAAAGGACAAACGAGCTTGGCATGAACAACTAGCAAACGAGGCACAAAAAGCCGCAGAACAACGCAATATGAGGGAACTGTACAAAATAACAAAACAACCGAGTAACTTCAATACAGTTATTAAAAGCAAAGACGGCAGACCACTAACATCCTCTGAAGAACAGCTTGACAGATGGAAAGAACACTTCAGCAACCTGCTTGGACCCATAAGTGAACAAAATTTCGACAACGACCAACCGGAGCCAACAATCGAAATG
Organism: Sitophilus oryzae; assembly: GCF_002938485.1. Taxonomy (NCBI): domain Eukaryota; kingdom Metazoa; phylum Arthropoda; class Insecta; order Coleoptera; family Curculionidae; genus Sitophilus; species Sitophilus oryzae. The sequence continues at coordinate 2,248,867 of NW_022147078.1, forward strand.
CCTATCAACTGCAACACGCCAACGAAAACAGAAATACAAAAGGCTATTAAAACACCTAAGAACAATAAGGCAGCCGGCCCCGATAGCGTCCCTGCAGACCTCCTCAAAGCAGATCCTAGAACAGCAGCAGACATACTGCATCCTCTAATTACACGAGCTTGGGTATCTAACATCATTCCAGATGAATGGAAACAGGGTCTCATTATTAAACTCCCTAAAAAAGGAGATACCACTAACTGTGACAACTGGAGAGGTATTATCTTCTTAAACACAAGATAATATCCGCTATAGTTCATTTAAGGTTAAACTCCTATATAGAGCCTACTCCGAGAGAGAACCAAGCTGGTTTCCGACCGAACCACTCGTGCATGACCATATTAACACATTGCGCATTATCATAGAGCAGTCACTAGAATTTAGGTCACCTTTATTCTTATTATTCATAGATTTCGTCAAAGCTTTTGACAGTATCCCCCATGCGATGGTATGGAAAACTCTAAAAGAAAAAGGTATTCCGGAAAAACTAATTAATATAATCAAGGAACTCTACAGAAACACAGAATGCAATGTGCTGCACAACGGCAGAACCAGCGATAGTTTTAACTTAGGGATAGGAGTAAAGCAGGGTTGCACATTATCGCCGCTTTTATTTAATATCGTGCTTGACAGCGTTTTGACTAAAGCCACAGCAAACATTAGGGGAAGTAATGTTTGCTGTGGTAGGTGGAAGTAATGTACTCTGACATCGCATCTGACGGATCTTGATTATGCTGATGATATCTGTCTCACAACGCAATCCTTCAAAGACATGGAAATTATGCTCAGACGTCTAAAAACAGAAGCAGACAAAGTAGGATTAAGCATAAACATCGACAAAACAAAGTCAATGCGCATTAACACAAACAACAACACTCCATTCAATGTAGGAATCAAACATGTCGAGAATGTAACAGAGTTTACTTACCTGGAAAGTATTGTAACAGCAAACGGTGGCGCAGACGCGGATATTTTCAGCAGGATCAGGAAGGCGCAGCGAGCCTTTGGCCAACTAAAATCAGTTTGGACCTCCTGTCAACTCTCCATACAAACAAAATTAAGAATATTCAATTCCAACGTCATACCAGTTTTATTATATGACTGCGAGACATGGAGAGTGACAAAAATATCCATCAACCGTCCACAGGTGTTTATCAATCGCTGCTTGCGGAAAATCCTTAAAATCTTTTGGCTAGACACTATACGTAACACCGACCTGCTTCATCTTACAAACCAACAAGAAGTAGGCATTGAAATCCGCAAAAGAAAATGGGGTTGGATAGGTCACACTTTGCGGAAACCTTATAGTAATATAGCGAGATCAGCGCTGGAGTGGAATTCCCAAGGAAAAAGAAAGCAAGGACGACCTGCTCAAACATGGAGACGTTCCATACTGGATGAGCTTCAACAAGTAGGGTCAACATGGAAGGAAGGAAAAACAACTGCCAAAAACAAAACCCAATGGAGAGCTTTCACTGAAGCCCTTTGCTCCGCGTAAAAGATATAGGATCCTATATATATTCGGAGTAAAAATGAATTTTTGTACCTCCCTGTAACGTCGGAATAGCTTTACGATGGTCCTTCAAAGGTACACAGCATCGTCAAAAAAAGTATAATTTTTACTCCTAATAAAACAATACACTTACTGCAGATCAAAATGTTGGTAGGAATTTGGAAACATACAACCGTTTCAAAAAAAAATATAAAACAACACATTTTCTGACAACGATTATAGATTCTCGGGAATGAAGATATAGTCTCTATATCAGAAGAACCAACCCTGCTTGTGGTGCTTCTTGGATGAAGTGGGAGAATCACATGTTTGCTGGCATTGTTTTGCTGGCATCACTGATAAAAAAGATAGACTTGAACTAAAGTCGTCATCGTTCTTGAAAAAAAAATTAGTGGCAAGAGAATTTATTTTAGCCTAAAAGAAAATATTTTGCCTGAAGAAAAACTCTCTTAACTCAAGGAAACTGGTTCTCTTGAAAAACTCGAAAATTTCTCTTGAATCTATTTTCTTTCAACCAAGTACAAGTTACTTTGCTTTAAGATAATAAGAAAAATACGCTAGGAAGTATTCAAGAAACATGGCCATTTTTCCAATAGCTAAATACTCTTTTGATGAAAAATAATAACGATACGCAAAGACGATGACGAAGGACGGTATATACAATCATAGTAGGTACATAGTACGTACGGGTTTTGTTGCTTGGAATTTTCCACTTGGAATTTTACATAATTTGCTTTTTAAAGGCATATCGTATAACAAATTAGTGATCGTTATTAACATGCATTTGTCATTTTTTATGGACAAATTTTAGGATATATGGATTGTTTAAAGGAGTCTCTGAAAAAATGGAAATTAGAGCATTTATTTGCTATATTTGAAGGTAAGAGACATTTACCTAATGCACCTGTTTAGATAATGCATGCGATATAATAAGAATATAGGTATCGAGATTTTTTTATGCAAATAATTACAAAAATTTTAGAATTTCAAGTCGTCGTATTAAAAAATTCAAAATGTGGCCAAAGCTTATAATTTTAATTTTTTGATCGTGATGTAACATTTTTTGTAATTTGTAGAGTGATAAACCACCCCAAAAAATACCAAAGAGTGAAGAAGCAGAAATAACTACTATCGAGGAAAATAATATCACTTTACTTATTACAGACCAGCAGGAAAACCTAAATTTATCAGAAAATAATATACCTCGTAATATGCCTGTATATGATGTATAGATTTCTCTTAGATCAAAATAAATTTTAGTTGAGTCAATAGTATTCGCTATTGGTTTAAGAAAGGTGTCTCTTTTATCAAGAAATGTCCCTTTTCAATCAAGAATTTTTGCATGAATCTAAGAGACTATTGTTCTTGTAGCAAGAACTTCTTTGCATATTCATTTTGGGTCAAGAGTGAAATACTTTGGACAGATAGATTATTCTATTCTCTAAAGTAATTTTTTAAAGTTTATGAAAAGATAGTTAATGCTTTGGGCAAAGAAACGTCGTTCTTGGTCCTATTGAAAAGTGCCAATCTTTTGGGTCAAAGTCATATTCATTTCGACTGAGAGATCCTTTTTTTTAGTGTCTAAAAATATATTTTACTTATCCTTTTTGGTGTTTTTTTTTGTGTTGTTTTGATGATTGAAATGGAAAATACTAATCTTTCGGACGGAAGAATCAAAGGACTCGATCTGTACTTTCGAACGTCAATGCTTCGGGATGCACGCCTTGGTTCAGCCCTTAATGCCACACGGGCGGAATTATTTCCAGCTTCGTTAAAGCATGGGGAGGCATTGGGGGCACGAAGTTACGCAAGGGGGCATAGTTTGAAGACGTTTCGACGCCAGTACGTGCCTGAATTCGAACCTGGCAGCCGTGAACAGGATTATCCAGGTTTTTATGTCGGTTTGGAGCTCGAATTAAGCACCAGAGGGAAGCCTGGAGTGGTATAAGAGGTCAAGAGTGGCCATGAGTAAATAAGCGTAATTTAGATTAGCTGTTAAGAGTCAATTTCACTAGTGCGAAAAAGTAGCAAAATAAGAGTCCGGCATTTTATGTAAATCTGGCTAGATATTTTTACAAAAATGAAGAAGGAAATTAAAGATACAGGATTATACTATATCCGTATTGTAGCACATTTTTAGACAACTTATTTATTTTTAACATTTTGATGGTCAAACATGAACAAAATATTCCTTATGTTTGGACTAAATTTTCTCGAAAATAAAGACATAATTTGAAATTCCGTTACAACACGGAAATAGATTGAAGTTTTCTGATTACAGTGATATATAACTTATATGGTTTTGTAACAAATTGCTCGCAATTTTATCGCAAATTCTGAAACTCTGCAAACCTTAATCAAGCCTTAATCAAAGCACGTATGCTTGGAATATGGGTGTGGCTTAACACGACAGGATCGGGCTAAGCCTTTGACAGATTTCTGAAATATAATATACAGGGTGTTTCAAAACAAATGCGAAAAACTTCAGGGGTGATTCCTTGTTCAAAACAAAGGGTAGTTTGCTTTATAAACGTTGGGTCAAAAGTCAACCATTAGGGAGATATTGCGGTACAAAGATGGCGGAAAAATAATGTTTTTATTTTTTATCTTGAAAACGAAAAGAGATAGACTAATAAAATTTTATGGAAGCATTACTGTTATGAAAACACACTTTCTGGTAATTTTTTCACTTTTTAATGAGTGGAGGGTTGAAATAAACTACCACTCATCATTCTTTGTTAACGAAATTTAAAGAAAATCTTATCAAACATTACGCAGAAAAATTAATTTGGATAGTTCAGTTTACAGGAAACTTTTTATTTCTGTTGTGTTTTTGATAAACCTCACCGATTTGAAATTAAAAATAAAATGTAAAGCATTACATGTCAGGACAAAAAATATTTTAGATTAAGAATCTAGTGATAATAACGATAATAATAATCATCTAGATAATAACGTATTGCAGTAGAGTAATGTCAAATAAAATAATATTAGGAACATCCTAAAGTAATAGCGGCCGACTAGATTTTTTCCAAAAAAATTACAGCAGCCCACTAGATTATCAGAAAATGTTTTTGTCCTGAAATGTAATGCTTTACATTTTATTTTTTAATTTCAAATCGGTGAGTTTTGTCAAAAAATACAAGAGATAAAAAGTTTCTAAACAAACTGAACTATCCAAATTAATTTTCTGCATGTGTTTGATAAGATTTTTCTTTAAATTTCGTTAACAAGAATGATAGGGTAGTTTATTTCAACCCCTTCCACTCATTTTAAAAAAAAGTGAAAAAATTACCAGAAAGTGTGTTTCTGATAACAGTAACAGAAGTGCTTCCATAAAATTTCATTAGTCTATCTCTTTTTCGTTTTCAAGATAAAAAATAAAAACATTATTTTTCCGCCATCTTTGTACCGCGATATCTCCCTAATGGTTGACTTTTGACCCAACGTTTATGAAGCAAACTACCCTTTATTTTAAACAAGGAATCACCCCCTGAAGTTTTTCGGATTTGTTTTGAAACACCCTGTATATTTCCTTTACCCGACCCTTGAGAGTGACCCAAAAATACAGCGTAATAGACTCTTAAACAAAAATGCTTCTAAGTACAGTGGTAGTATATTCAGATGACTATCAACATCTGAAAGCATGGACCAGAAACATAAAATTTGAAAATAAATATTAAGTAATTTTACAGCTTAAAAAAAGATCAATTCTTTAAAACGTTTGGAACTACTTCCAAAATAACTTATATAGATTTAAGTTCTTAAAATACACCAAAAATACTATCATCGGTCATACGAAAATACCAGCAAAGATCCGGAAAAATAAATATTTTCACTTTTGAATTATTTCCCAAAATAAAACAAACTGTAAAACCGCACGGGCCAGTCCTTTGCCGACCAATAAATTTGATTTCAAGAAAAATGTATTCGAAGAAACATCATACGTAACGTAAACGGGAATAAATAAACAACTCTTTGGCATTTATTTATATTTTTAAATTATCGCCCTGTTGTAGTAACTCCTGCTACGTTATCAGGGATGGGATTTTTTTATTTTGTAATTTCTACACATTTTCACTACGTGACTTTACGTTTTAACTGTGACATTAAAGACACAGGGAAAAAAAATAAACTGGCTTAAAGATTATCAATCTTGAACCAACGATATGCTAGTTTCCCCATTCCGCAAATCTATTTATACTTCTTTTCAAGAAAACCTTATCCTTAGAAGCTAAGAAAATGTATCTTTTATTGAAGATTTACCTAGTATTGAAATTAAGATTATAACTACACTACAGAAAATTCGAGATAAAATCTTGTTTCGAGTACTACTTATATTTATTTGTAAATTAGCAAATTATTGCATTAAGCATAGAAATTCTTTGTGTACATGTGATAATTACTTTATTCAAGTGTAATATCACCTACTATAAAATAAAGCCTCTTCTTACTTATAGGTTAGTTACTAGACGCGCCGACTGCGGTAGTTTATAAAATTAGTAAAGTTTTGGACCTTATCGTTTGTGCCTGTGATATGTGAAAATGGAGGACCTTCTTCAGGCATTGGAGATGACGATTTGATCCCAAAATTACAGGTAAGTTTAGCACAATCCTACATTATTTGATGACATTGGTTGGAGGTTAGGGGGAACTCCATTTTATATGCATTATCTCTTATACACTGGTGGTAATTATATGTATGTACGCGTCAGGGAATAAAGATTCAATTATGTTTTTTAACATTTTATTACTGTCTCTCGTTTTAATTAGCGTGCCGCTGTCCAATATCTACCTATTACAGTTTTATTGAATTTTCTTATTACGAAAAGCATATAATTTGATAGGTGATGTTTGGCTAATCTTAATTTAAAAGCATTAACCATATTCAAGGGTTATTCTGGTGATATTTCAAAATTCCATACCTATTGTTAAATGGAAATTAAGAAAAGATTTTACCAAAACAAGAGTTTCTAACAAGATCGCACCCGAACCTCCGAAAGCATAGGGAGCACGTTACCGAATTTTGTGAGAACTATATAGTTTTTCGATCCCGATTAATATTCGTCCTAAGAAAAACTAGTTTATCCTAAAATCGGGTTTGCCCGGTAACATACATGAATATAATAGAGTTGGGACACGCTAAAAATTTTAATTTCCATTTCCAATAGGTATATGGAATATTGAAACATCACCAGAATAACCCCGAATATGGTTAATACATTTTAAATTAGATTGGCCAAACATCACCTACCAAATTATATGCTTTTCGTAATAAGAAAATACAATAAAACTGTGTAATTTCCCAATATAGGTAGATATTGAACAGCGGCATCGCTAATTGAAAAAGAGAAACGATAATAAAAATTGTTAAAACATAATTGAATCATTCCAAACGCGTACATACCTAGTTTACCACCAATGTATATAAGAAATAATGCATATTAAAATGGAGTCCCCCTAACCTCAAACCAATGTCATCAAATAATGTAGGATTATTGCTAAAATTACCTTGAAATTGTGGGATCAAATCCGTCATCTCCCATGCCTGAAGAAGGTCCTCCATTTTAACATATCACAAGCACAAACGGTAACAAAAAAACTTTATATAAAGTACCCGGCGCGTCTCGTGTCGCAGAGGAGAAACAGAAACCAAATGAAGATAGGAATCAGGAATGCACTGTTGCGTTGTTGCTGTTGTCGTCAGGACTTATAACGACCTACACAGCAGAAACCAGACCGGATACAGCAAAAACAAAAAGGTTCTTGGAAACAGGCGAGATGAAAATCCTCCACAAAATCACAGGTAAAACGCTGCTAAAGGCAAACATGCAAGGTGGATAGCATTATTGAATGGGTATTGAGCAGAAGACGCGAATGGAATGAACATACAGGGTGACAATTTGAAAACGAACAGTATTTAATATTGCCTCTACTGATGATAGTATGAAAATTTCGCGAAACACGTCAATTTACATATCAAGGGTCAAGGGCGTAGATAAGGGGGGGGTACTGGGGGACAGTACCCCCCCCCTGACGCTTGACGAGATACGAGAATTGAAATAGTCATTGACTATGAAAGAATTTTTTTTAATTAATATCCGACATATAAGAACACTTTGTATACTTTTAATTATGTTGATTTATCGTTTATAATATGTTCGACCTAATTAAAAGCATACAAAGTGTTCTTATTGGCCAGGACAGATTTGTGGGGTTAACTCTAATCAATATCCATAAAGATATTGAAATAAATGTTGATGCTGTTATTGATAGGTTTTCCAAACAGCGTACTAGAAAACTTGATTTTGTTTTGTAGTTTTATTTATAGTTTATAGTTTTTTTATGATAGTTTAGAGTTTTTTATTAATAGTTTATAGAAAATTAACTAATAAACGTCGTTGTTTCATTTTTGTTTATGTTATTTACAAATCTATTTTTTAATTTTTGTGTTATGTTTTTATATATTTTTGAAGACAAAAAAATCGCCGTCGTTTTAATTCGACAAAAAAATTCCGACGGTGATTTTTTTGCGACTTAATCATAGTACCACCCCCATAGCATACACCTATCTACGCCCCTGTCAAGGGTGACAATTTTTGAGGCATTTATGTCATGTTATTTTCAACCCCTTGACCCCCACGGGACGTACCTCTAAAATTTTAAATAGCAACCTCTATTTCTTTTACCATTTTTGAGTTTCTTATAGAATTCTACATAAATTGCATTATTTTTTTGAGAATTTTATTAGAAACATAAAAATGGCAAAAGAAATAGGGGTTGCCATTTAAATTTTAGGGGTAGGTGCCCTGGGGGTCGAAGGGTTGAAAGTAACACGACAATAATTGCCTCAAAAATTGTACCCCTTGATATGTAACTTGACGTATTTGGCCAAATTTTCATACTATCATCGGTAGAGGTAATATTAAATACTGTTCATTTTCAAATTGTCACCCTGTATAAGCCGAATGGACGAGGGAAGAATAGTAAGGTGAGCTCGAGACAAATAACCACTGGGAAGAAGAAGTACGGGAAGGGCAAGAAAAAGATGGTGTGATAACCTTACCATCGATTGAAACTGTAGACATAATGTGAAGAATGAACACGCAATCTGCCTAATATAGAGTAGGAAGAAGAAAAAGAAGATATATTCTATAATAAAGTAAAGAAAATGTAGAAAAATCCTTTATATTACTACAGATCCCAGCCTCAACTTGCAATAAACATGCTGTTAATTGCCTAGGCGTCTGAAATACACATATTTTTTTAATTCTAAAATAAACATCTAGGTCTAATAAAATATGCGTTAAGTATTTTAGCTGAAGTTATAAAAAATACGATTTTTTCGATCTAACGTTCTAGAATAGACGGAATTTATTTTATATAAACAAATTTGAGCCGAATTTATTGCTAATAAAATAGCTGTTAAATCTGGTTTATAGCAAATTTATTTAGATTTTTTTTCAGATTTTTTGAAGATTCTACCAATGACGCACAATAATGGTTTTTAATTTATATTTAATGTTACAGGATATTTTTTATAAAACACTAAATCACCACAATACACCAAAACACTTTTACTTTTACACTGGACGCGCGTTTCGCTAACCATGTTAGCGTCATCAGCAGATGATTATAAACTCAATTATCCCGTGGTGTAAAAGGAATTTTTAAGCAGGTCAATTATAAACTTGTGTATAGTGCTAATAATAAATTACAACAATGATTAGGTAATCTAAAGGATAAAACACCTCTACTGGAAAGGTCGGGTATTTATGAAGTTTCTTGTAAAGATTGTAATCAGAAATATGTTGGGCAAACTAGAAGATCAATATTAACTAGATTTAAAGAACATTTAGCTCAGATAAGATATGGTAGACCGGATAAATCTTGCGTTGCCGAACATATTGTTGATAAAGGACATTGTATAGATCTTAATAACTAATAAAATTAATTAAACAAGTCTTAAATTACAGGCAATTAGATGCATATGAAAGCATCAGAATTAATAAATGTAAAGATAGTATGAACAGAGACAACGGTCCAGTTCCTTCAAGTTTTTTGTTCCTGCTACTCTAGTTGCGGAAATCTAACTGTTACGCTCGGTGGGTTCTGACTCGGTTGGCTAGATCTTGCCACGCCCACTTTGTGCCCACTGAGCGAGTATATAAACGCTCCAATTGTAGAATGTATTTTAGTTTATAATCATCTGCTGATGATGCTAACATGGTTAGCGAAACGCGCGTCCAGTGTAAAAGTAAAAGTGTTTTGGTGTATTGTGGTGATTTAGTGTTTTATTTTGCTGTGTAACACCAAAGGTTCCAACCCTCAACTGTAAGGATATTTCTTTCTTTAAATGTATTATATACGTTTTAGAAGAATTTTTTTGCTCTAATGATATGCAGAAGACTGGCCGGAAATAGATGGGGCTGCTCCCCTAACATTTTGCACTGGATGTATACCATGATAGTAAGACCCATGATTACTTATGGAGCAGTTGCCTGGTACACAAAACTAGAGCAACGGACGGCAAGGCTAAACCTATGCAAAGTCCAGAGACTAGCATGTGTTTGCATCACAGGAGCCATGAGAACCTGTCCAACAGCAGCAATGGAGGTCATTCTAGATCTAACACCACTGCACATTGTCATTGGTAGATATGCCAATGCGACAATGATTAGAATGGTCACTAACGGAATTAGTACTGGGAGAATTGTCAGATCAGGGGCTTGGAACACCCTCAAAAAGGAAATACCACTCCTGCAACTCCCAGTGGACGATATGCCAAGAACGTACAACTTTGAGAAACACCTCAATGTAGTATTCAGCAATAAAAAGGATTGGAAGAGCGAAACGCTTGCCCAGCAATTAAAAGACCATACCATAACTTGGTATACTGATGCTTCTAAAACCAATACGGGAACAGGGATCGGAGTGTTTGGGCCGAGAGCTAATTACTCCGAACCAATGGGCACTTACCCTAGTATCCTACAGGCAGAAATCTACACTATCGAGAGATGCGTACAACTTATCTTAGATAGGAACTATCGGAAACAAGAAATAGCCATCTTATCTGACAGTCAAGCAGCGTTAAAGGCGATCAACTCAGTATCAATCAATACGAAATTGGTCAAAGAATGCATAGAGAAGCTGAATAAATTAGGCAAAAAAAACAAAGTCCTCCTACACTGGGTGCCTGCTCACCAAGGGATAGAAGGCAATGAAAAAGCAAATAATCTAGCTAGGAAAGGAGCGAACACTCCACTAACTGGACAGGAACCGTTCTGCTTTCCAAGTGGTAACCAACTCAAGGCGGAACTCAAGAACTTGGAAGATTCCATCCGCAACCTGGAATGGAAATCTTGCAATGGTCTAAGACACTCGAAGAAGTTTCTGAGAAAAAAATTATATACGTTATAGTTGCAAACTTTTTTCATTCCTGCAAAGAAAAAAAAAAGAAAAAACTCTATTTATTTCACTTTTACGCCCTAACTTCACTCTCTACACCAATTATCTCCCGACCTTGAAGACGGAGTAGGGTAACAGTGCGAAACGTCCCCGAACGATCTTGATCGACTTAATTAGAAAAAGATGGCGGCCTTGAAGGGGTTAGAGTGCACCCCGTGCCCTTATATTCACCCCCGCGTCTTGATTCCTAACAATTACGCCATCCAGCCCTTGTTTAATTGACCCCCGCAAATATGGGCGTGTGTTTGTACTTCCTTGTTAATTGCACACTTCTTGGTCGGTCCATTTTACACCCGGTTCCCCTAATAAGATTTTTTTAACGAAAATAAGACTTGAAATTGATTAAGGAAATATTTTCTGATTGAGATGACCGATTAATCTAATGACTGGATGATGTCTGTTGAAATATTTCTCTATACAGGGTCCGGCAATAGTGTGTCGGGCATCTGTAGATCGGGTTCATCTGGCTTGAAAATTTTGTTTAAGTGCAAACAAAAATTCGGTTATTTTTTTAATGGAACACCCTGTATATTACTGCATTTTTGGTTTCCTTTCAGATCACTTTAAATAATCCTAAGATATGAGTAAGTAAATATATTTCGGTAGCTTCAGAGATATTAATAATTAAATAAAAAAATATATATTTTTCAGCCTTTTTAAAAAAAATTGGCGCCTGGAGGCACTTATAGTCGCTCATACTAAAATATGTTAATATCTCGAAAACTGCGACTTTGACTGATTTTGATGATATTACAAATTTTATTGCAAATATTATTCCAAATCTTAATTTGAAAACCGTGTTTCGCTAGCTACTGTAATTTACCATATAGCCTACCATACCTATTGGTATTGGTATTGGAGTAGAATTTTGAACACCCTGTATTAATTTAAGATTCCGATATTTATAGCAAAGTAAATACCATACCATCTAAAGTAAACACCTGATATAATTTTGATTTTAGAACACTTCTTGTATTTTTAATAATTTTTTAAAAAATCCTGAAAAAATATATTTCTTATTTATTTATTAATATCTCTGAAACTATTGAAATATATTTACTCATATCTTAGGATTATGTAAAACGATCAAAAAGGAAGCCAAAAATGCAATAATATACACGGTGTCTAAAACGAATAAATAAATTACAGAAAAATAAAAAGTCTATAAAAGGCAACGCTAACAATAACTTATATACAGGGTGTTTCAAAACAAATGCGAAAAACTTCAGGGGGTGATTCCTTGTTCAAAATAAAGGGTAGTTTGCTTCATAAACGTTGGGTCAAAAGTCAACCATTAGGGAGATATTGCGGTACAAAGATGGCGGAAAAATAATGTTTTTATTTTTTATTTTGAAAACGAAAAGAGATTTTATGGAAGCATTACTGTTATGAAAAACACACTTTCTGGTAATTTTTCACTTTTTAAAATGAGTGGAAGCGGTTGAAATAAACTACCCTATCATTCTTGTTAACGAAATTTAAAGAAAAATCTTATCAAACACATGCAAAAAAATTAATTTGGATAGTTTAGTTTGTTTAGAAACTTTTTTTATCTTTTGTATTTTTTGATAAAACTCACCGATTTGAAATTAAAAAATAAAATGTAAAGCATTACATGTCAGGACAAAAAACATTTTCTGATAAAGAATCTAGTGGGCTGCTGTAATTTTTTTAGGAAAAAATCTAGTCGGCCTTTTACTTTTTTTTTAGGATGTTCCTAGTATTATTTTATTTGACATTACTCTACTGCAATACGTTATTATCTAGATTATTATTATTATCGTTATTATCACTAGATTCTTAATCTAAAAATGTTTTTTGTCCTGACATGTAATGCTTTACATTTTATTTTTTAATTTTCAATCGGTGAGTTGTATCAAAAAAACACAAGAGGTAAAAAAGTTTCTAAACAAACTAAACTATCCAAATTAAAGCATTTGTATGTGTTTGATAAGATTTTTCTTTAAATTTCGTTAACAAGAATGATAGGGGTAGTTTATTTCAACCCCTTCCACTCATTTTAAAAAAGTGAAAAAATTACCAGAAAGTGTGTTTTCATAACAGTAATGCTTCCATAAAATTTAATTAGTCTATCTCTTTTCGTTTTCAAGATAAAAAATAAAAACATTATTTTTCCGCCATCTTTGTACCGCGATATCTCCCTAATGGTTGACTTTTGACCCAACGTTTATAAAGCAAACTACCCTTTATTTTGAACAAGGAATCACCCCCTAAAGTTTTTCGCATTTGTTTCGAAACACCCGGTATAATTATATTTATAAATATAAGCATATTGGTCTGTACGAATTTTTAACAGCAACCATAAAAAACGTGTATTGAAGCGTAAATGTCACATCTTTGTCCAATTTTTTCAGTTCAGTAATTTTTATTCGGTTGATTGGAGATATTTAAAAAATTTTATATCAAAATTTCACGTTTTCTATTTTTCACGTTTTATAGTGATTTTATTTATTTTATTATTATTTCATGTTATTTCAACATCAAAAATATAACCAAAAAATGTTTATTTTATTTTCAAATTGTTACACATAGATATAAAATATTTTATCTTAATTAAAAAGTATATTATATTTGATCCATTTTTTCATTTGTCTTCTTGTCTTTGCACAAAACCTCCACAATCGCCATTACAGCTTGATCAGCTTCATGTTTCTCCATACCCAGCAACCTCTCTTCAACAAACTTGGAAAAATACTTGTACAATTCGTTTTTGCCACTTCTTGACTCACTAAGACTGTTCAGTATCTCACTGGTCAACTGTAGATTGTTCTTAACTTCCATCATTTCCTCTGATATTTTTTTAACAGTTTCTGATAACTCTTGTACGTTTTTTTCTAAATTCGACATTCTTTCTGTAGACTCTTGAGACATTTTTTGATAAATACTGTGTTAAAATATGTATACTTTTATAAAAGATGTGTTAAAAACGCTCAGTCTGAAGGAAAAGAGACATTTCCAGTTGAATATGGTGATACAATTTAGGTTTGGAAGGTTTTAGGTATAATACAAGGGTCTTGAGAAGGGATGATTCTGGGAAAAAAGGTTTAAAATGAGTGGCAGGTAGCAATATACTTAAGGCATATTTTGAAGAAAAGGGCCTATTGAGGAGACTATTGCGTCAGAATATTTTTGTTCAGAATCAATATATTTAAATAAAAATGTATTGCAAATAACGTTTTGTTCTTGCACAAAATAGAAGACAGACATAACCTAAAAATATCTATTAATATTTAATAGATGATTATAAAAAAAAATTTTCCAAATAATATTCCGCTAAAGTCTATAAAAAACTCTCCAAAGAAGAACTTTTAGCTAGTTATTTATTATAATTTACGCTCTAAAGCTTTAAGTAGAAAATTTCCTCGATATTTTTCCATCAAAATGCAAAAATTAATATTCATTAAAATACTTCTAGCATTCCGATAAAGATTCTCAGCTCGTCCATTTTCCAAGTTTTCCCGCTATCTATTTCTTTAAAAAACTTTGCAGAGGCCTTTTTTTTTATTTTTAAATTAATAAGTCCGAGATAGTTTCACAATTAAAAAACTTTGTTGTTTCTTTGCTTCACATGAAAAATTTAATTCAATTAATAAAAATTGAATTTTAATAATATATTTTTTTTAATATATCCGAATATTTTAGTATCATGTACAAGGTATATCAGTATGAATGTACAAGGCGAGTCAACAATAGAGTAAAGTTTATTATGTAATTTATATCGAAACCATGAAATATGACATACTAATTAAACGTTAATGATGTCAATCCTCATTTCTTCAGATATTTTTGTAAAGGCATCATGCACACTATTTCTATTTTTTTATTTTTGTCGCTACGATTACATAAATATGGACATGTATTTTTTCACGAATATGAAGACAATATTGTTTTTTTCTTCCATTTTTTAGACTATTGTGTGTGAATTAATTTTATATCGACTGGCGATTGCTAGATGTACAGGATGTCCCATTTTTGTGTGTTTTATGGGGTTTCTAGTTTATGAGTAGAGATATAAAGATGCTGTTTTCACATCATTGTTCTACTTATTATGAAACTAAATATGCTACACACACATATTTACCCTAGTCTTCTTAGTTCAAAGTTATTTCTTATTTCTTTCTTTTACTTTTTATTTTTTAATTAGTAGAAATTTTTGCATTTTTCGATAACCTTTGTATCTTGATTATCTTATAACTTATCGAAAATGTGAAAAGGGTCAGTGATGGGCGGTGGGTAAGTACCCAATTTATAGATAAATAAAATCTGGGTATATCTATATACCTACCTGTAGATTTAGATGAACATCCTAATTTTAATAAAAGAAGTTTACGACGACCGCATAATAAATACCCGGTATAATACCAGGAATAGAAATATACCAATATATAATATCTACAATATATATATAAGAAATATTGTAGATATATTCGTATTCGTGATATTACTGGTATTATACCGGGTATTTACTATGCGGTCGTTGGAAATACCTTTTATAAAATTAGACTGTTGATCTGAATGTACAGGTATATACCGGATACCCTGATTTTGTTTTGTTCTACCTATTGAGTACTTACCCACCGCCCGTGTCTCGTTTTTCAGGTAGAATGGCAGTGACGAAAGTTGTTCTTCGTTGGGAGCTGTCTATTTCGAAAAATGACTCAAACTTATGTTCTTTTTTTAAACAGGACACTCTATATATTGTTTTTTATTTTATTTGCCTTGTTATGAGCTATCGAAAATTATAATATACTCTATATTTATTTATTTAGGTACTGCTAAACTGCAAAACGGCTCTTATTTTATTTAACTTAATTTTACCAGATAATTTTGCTTTGCATCGTGATATTTTGATAAACTACACGGAAACTGAACTTGTGCTGCTTTTAAATAACATGCCAATAACCAACATTTTACGTCGAATAAATTAGTTGATTGTTTTGATTACCTAATTTAAACCGGCCGACTATGTAATAAAGTTAAATAATGCATTTTTATCCCGTTTATGAAAATAAGTATTTTAGAAAGCCCGTAACAAGGAAAATAAAATAATATACAAAATATCGGATTTAAAAAAACATATAAGTTTTAGTCAATTTAAAAAAAGACAGATTCCAACGAAGAAATAGTTACGTCACTGCATTCTACGTGAAAAACTGTACGGGAGACCGTTTTCACCTTTTCGATAAGTTATGATACAAAGGGGATCGAAAAATGCAACAATTTCAGATTCGCCCTGTATTTTACGAAGTAAGAGAGCTAGGACATATCTGTATGTAGCATCTTTAGTTTCATAAAAAAGTAACAGCGTAATGTGAAAACCGCATCTTTGTATTTCGACTCATAAACGAGAAACCCTGCAAAACACACGAAAATGGGACACCCTGTACAGACGTACTGCCAAACCCAGAAATCAACTACGAATGAAATCCAAGATCGATTTATATATTTTATAAATTTTAATATTTTTTTGTGTTCGTGATAATTCCTTTGCTACTTCGTCCAAAAACCGATAATACGGGGAAGGAGCGTTTCGAAGAAGTAAACGGACGAAGGAGCGTTTTGACGAAGGAACACACAGTCGCATAAAATCGACATTCCGTAAATATAAGATTTTTGGACGAAGGGACGCGACGAAGGAAGGAAGTGAAGGAGCGAAGTGTGAGTATGGGGCTTTAGTAATAGGGTTCTCGTATATATTTTTTTATCTCAATATGTCGATAAGTAACATATTTTTTTTATTTTTGCCAACTTATTCGCATCAATAAAAATATCTGCGCAAACCCCAAACTATTTACACTACTGACACTACACTGACTTGTTAAGGACCTTAATGCACCATCTTGTCTCAAAAGAAAACCCCTCTTTTCTTGTACAGCGAAAAACTAAATGAAAAATGGTCTATTTGGCGATGCAGTGGAACATGTGGCGGACATTTTCACTCGTTTTCCTCTAAAGAAAATGTTTTTTTCGCAGAGAGACAATCTACAGCCATTGTTCAGTGTCTCCGCAAAAGGAAAATAACCTCAAAAATATTTAATAAAGGATCTGAACCAGGCTGTGGTAGGGTTTACATGACAGTATAGAGAAAAGAAACAATATTACTTTTTTTTTCATAAAAATTCCAGTTGTTTAATAAAAATATTTTATCTCTTTTAATATCGTTTTTTTTATTTGGTAATCTATACACATAAATAAAAAAAAGTCCTGTCCATTATACGAAAGAAAATAAAATGTTGATATTTTGGTGAAAGTTTGAAACACCCTGTGGTATATGTTAAGACAGCAAGGAATTTAAAAATAATTTTATCATCTATAGGTACATCCTTTCTAGATAGTTTATTTTTTGGTTCATCACAATAACTTTATTTTTGTAGGAGATATTGCGCTTTTGAAGAAGACTAACATTTTTTAGTAATTTTAGTAACATTTTTACTAAAATTACTAAACTACGTACTAAAATTACTTACTTACTAAGACAAATGTCCGAGAAGATTCTAAAAAGTCGACTAATTTAGGTACAAATTGCTTAAAAAATCATCAAAATTGCTCCACTAGAGCACAACATATAAAACTTTAAAATACATAAAAATTTTAATTATAAAATATTAATGGATAGGTAATGATATTATGTTTAGTAAATCAATTTTTGAAATATCAATAATTGTCTGAAAATCCTAATAACCTATTTAATTTATTTTCAAGTGCTAAAATTGTTCATTAGACACCTTTTTCTTAAATAAACGTTGAAAATAAAATAAACTTCATTAATTTATTCTGCTACTTTGCTTAAGTTTGGTTTCAGATTGCTTTAAAATCCATTATTGAAGCCTGAAACTTAAAAAGCAAGCACTTTTCAACAGCCAACCGAAAGATAAATTGGAAAATGGGTCAGAAAAATAGGTAAGCATAGAGCGGTTCCACAATACTTGTTAATATAACCTCATATTCCTGTTTAGAACTTGTAATGTTACCACATTTTAGTAGAGAATTATACAATACTGTGTTTTGAATGAAGTTGAAAAGAAAAATAAACATATCTGCTAGAGTCTTTGAATAAGAAGACTAAGGAAGGAGCATAGCAAAAATCTTAGGTACACCGCGATGGGCCTCAAATATGGCCGACTTAAATTCCGGTTGATCAGTGTCGTTCTAATTTTATTTAAAAAATGTAAAACTATGATGTAGGGTAGACGTGGGGTAGACTCAATAATTTGTTGTTTTATTTTACGTTGTGAATAAATGTTGGTGGTTATTAAAATTGTTATAAAAATATATAATTCTAATAAAAATAGATAAGTTATAATAATTATTTATTAACACAAACATCCGATACGCTACTGAAGCAGGCAAGTCAAATTAACGTATCTAAATTCTTTGACATCTAATCTTTGACAAGTAATAAATAAAAGCTAAAATGCAAGAAAAATATATAATTTAGTTAATTTAAGTGAATTTCGTAAATGATCGGTTTACTACACGTATGTATATTATATAGCCACTTATTAGCGAAAAGTTGTTCCATTATTTCACTCAATTTTTGCCGAGATCTACCGCACGCTACACAACCAACTATTCTGCCACAATTTCCAACTAGATTTACTACCTTTATACAACTATCAGTAGTAGAATAAATAATAAATAACATAAAATAAGCTCCGTAAAGCCTGACAAATCCACAAACTTTCAAATCAAATTCAAATGTGTCAAATGAATCGTCAAACAGAACTGTCAAGGATCCCCAGCCTAGAGTGCTTTTTCCGCCCACCATGCATGAATACATGGATAGCATTTTGCTCCTTCCTTAGTCTTCTTATTCAAAGCAAACTTTCGTCAAAATATCAACATTTTGTTTTCTCTTGTATAATTGACAGATGGGAACTTTCATTTATAATTTAGAAAGAAATACCAAGAAGTCAAATAATTTAGCTGGAAGTTGTTTAAAAAATCATCAAAATTGGCCTACTAGAACAAATTGTAATTTTAAGGTGTCTATTTCTCGTGCCGGTGAGTATATCTCAAAGTACCTCTATTTTTACTTATTTTTCTGAGAAGAAAATCGTATTTCAGGTCTAAGAAAACTGTAGGGGAGAAGACAAAATTAATATTGTATTTCTGCTTGATTATTTTTTCAGGAAATATGAGAAGGGTAAATAAAAAAGTCGCAGAGTGGAGACTCGGCCTTAGCAAACTTCATCAGTCTTTCTTTGTATTTCTTTCCGGGGCCCTGTCAAAATAACTGACAGGCAAAAGTCAACAGGGCTGAAAAAAAACCGGAATAAAAAAATAAAATCAATGTCTCGGATGATTAAATTAAAAACTGGAGCATAGGAAAAGCAACGTAAAAAAAATTCGAAAATATATAAAACAACTGTGTGTAAAATGTACATTTACGACGTTTCTTTTTACGTAAAAAAGTCACTTTCTATCAAAAATAGTAGATAAAATAGTACTTTAACCGCAAGTGTAGATTAAATGATACTTTAACAGCGAAGATAGGTTAAAAACTTTATTTCTTCTCGCACTCAAAACTGACAACCAAAGAGACAGCTTTATTTAGTTGTCAAATTACATAGAAACCAACGCCATCCCAGCACAATATTTTTTCTACTCATAATAAATTCCTTGAAATAATAGTTTCTCAATATTTTTAAAACGTAATTCTTAAAAAAATCTGATAATTAAGATATTAATGTTATCTAATAATTAAGATATTAATAATAGTGAAAAAGAAACGATGATTCAGTGAAGGCATGGCAGGCTTTGGAAAAAAGTTGCTTTTGACGTAATAGTATAAACGTCAAATTGTTATTAGATCAACATTTTGATAGTCTCAAGCCTAGATCATACACTTCGAAATGCGTTCTGTTTGCGTTCTGATTGGCTACCTTCAAGGAAGACCTTGAAAGCGACCAATTATTGCAAGGCAAAAAGAACGCGTTTCGCAATTCGTAAATCGCATTTCGCAAGTGCATGAACTGGGCTTTGGCAGCGTTTTTTTTTTCTTTTGATTGCTTTTTCAAAATGCCAACAACTTCAACTACTTCAAATAATAAAGGCATTTTGAAAAAGCATTTAAAACTATCAAAATGTTGATCTAATAACAATTTGACGTTTACACTATTACGCGAAAAGCAACTTTGTTCCAAAGCCTACCACGACTTCACTGAATCATCGTTTCTTGTTCACTATTATTTATATCTTAATTATTAGATATTAATACATCGGGTATTTCGTCGATTTTAAAATAAACTAACTGTTTCTATCTTATTTTTTTGTTAGAATGGGCCTAATCGAGAGGGCTACTGATACTGTATTTATTACTGTATTATAAAAATAAGGTAATTAACGGCTTATTTTTTGGTATTTATTATAATTTTGCTAATATCTTCGGTTTGAAAGAAGATATCAAGATGCGGTTTTCGCTGACTTTTTTTAAGCTTCTACTACTCTTTACCATCACCTAAAATAACACATACTATCGTATTTAATTTTTTTGAAAAAACGCGCTATGTTTGTTAAATTGTAAGAAAGCGCCCCCTAGCGTCTACGTTCAAAACCTTATTATTATTATTTTCATGGTATAATATAGAATAAGAAACGCTCTTTTAAACGAGCCCTCGTTTGTTGGATTGTGATCATCCAGTCCGGAGTTATGAACATTTAAATAAAGATAGATCTAACCTTCCCCCACCACTTTATTTTAGCAGATATAGAAAAATGGTTCTAACAAAAAAAATCCAAAATTTACTGACGATTATGAAGCTATTATTTATAGTACCCATTATCTAGGCAGTGCCTTCTATTAAAAGATCAGCCTACGGGCTATTTATGACGTCACGCTAGTTAGATATAACAGATTAATAAATATGTTGTAGAATACATGGAAAACATAATTATTCCTCAGATTTTTGGTTTGTATTTTAAAAATGATATAGTTTACATGAAATATGCATAATATACAGTTAATAACTACAACATATATACCTATTTATAGTAATAAATACTTTGGCAAATAAACTATGAACCATACAAATGCAGCAAATGTTTTACAATGTACAAATAATGTATAGGTACATAAGATAATGGGTAAAATGTAAATATATTTTAAATTTTGGGGTTTGAAAATCGATCTAATTTACCAAAAAACATTCAATATCTACTAATAGTGATGTATTATTATTTGCATTCACAAAATTTATATGTATATTTTTCAAGTATCAATGTTCGAAAATTATATTTACAAATAATACAATATTATCTAAAAAAGGCGTCAGCGATGGCTATGAAATGAAGATCGCTGGCATTTTATAAGTAAAATTATTCTAAAATTTTTGATTTTCTTGGGATTTTTAGGTTCGGGAAAAACGCTGATTTAAGTTTTCATTTGGGTTTTCATTATTTTTATTTGGTTTAAAAAAAACGTTTCGGCTAACTATAGCCTTCATCAGTGTTGTGTCATATGAGAAAAATAGTGTCGAATATAATCCAAAAAATTACATATACAATATAATTCACACCTCATAATGTTTACTGCAATTAATAAACTAATATAAACTTATCAAAAGATGACCACATATTTTTTAAAATTATTATTCTTAACACTAAAATTATCTACATTGACTATGGAGTACGCAGTAAACATTATGTGTGTGGTGTGAATATTTTATATGTAATTTTTTGGATTATATTCGACACTATTTTTTTCATATGACACAACACTGATGAAGGCTATAATGTTAGCCGAAACGTTTTTTTTTAAACCAAATAAAAATAATGAAAAACCAAATGAAAACTTAATCAGCTTTTTTCCCGAACCTAAACCCCAAGAAAATCAAAAAATTTAGAATATTTAGAAACAAGGTTCAAGAATATCAAATTTTCCAAGATTGTAAAATTCTAGTTAATTATTTTATGTGTACAGTTATTTAGGGAATGTCATCGATGTTCATTTCCAAGCTAACTAGACGCCGATTTTTTTCGATGATACGGTATAATTCTTACGTAAAATGTAAATAACATTAGACCAATTAAAACAAAGAAATATGAATTTCTTAGTATTTTTCGTAACACCTTTATTCTTAAAACTTAATTTTGTATTATGCAAATATACCAATTTTATTGTTATTTTATTCATATTGTATTCAGCCATCACTTAAATATTTGATATTAATTTGGTATTATAAATAATCAACACTATTCATTAAAATTACTGAACAAATATATGTTGTGCTTGACATACATTATATATTATCAAACAAAAACACATTCTTCTTTTAAACTGTATCAGTCTTGTCTTTACAAAAATCTTTTTTAAAATTTGAACTCAAAATATAATCTTTTTCATGATCTTTAATACACATATTCTTTATTTTTCCCTAGATCATAATACCTACTTATGTGTTTGAATCTATCGAAGCTGAACCAACAACACTTGGAGTGAGATTCCACAATATGAATAAAATAAACATAATTGTCCAGTTTTCATTAATACCATCTTGGGAGAATATTATTTTTAAATTTATTAAAGATATTTTCAATAGAATTCTCTTGATTTATAACTCGTACCCACTTTTCTTGCTCTTCCGGACACTTTGGGCTGCCTAGTATAATTATCCTTTCCACCAGGAACACAACAAAGATGAGAAAGCACCAAAAACACACTCCACTTAAGCTTTATTGATGAATTGTTAGAGTCTTAAAAAACACACACAAAAATCACGATAATTAAAAAATGTATGGGCACTTTTAGGTTAAATCACTTACACAACGTGTAATTTTTCAATTTTTCTATTTTTTTATGCGAAACCGAGAGTGACCATATATCTGGTAGTAGTTTATGTCACTTAAACACCAAAATAATTAGTTTTTTGCACTACAATAATAAATAATACCAAAAATCATAGAGTTAAAACCAAAAATCAACCGACAAAATATGAAACGGAATCTAACCCAATATCTAAATATGTACAGCTGATGAAGTAAACAAAAGTCCGCCCCCAGGCTGATCTTTTAAAGAACGGCAGTGATCTAGGCAAAATTCTGTAAAAAATCTATTTTCCTATTTTCCATAGCAGTTGCGCCACCTAGCGGCCGTTTTACAAACTTGAAAATAATTTCCAGCAATTTCTCATAGCCCCTATAGTTATAAATATTTTTTTCCGTAAGCCCTACGGCTAATACTTTCCGAGATACAGCCGAGAGCTATTCTTAGTGGGACACCCGGTACATAAAATTTGACATAAAATTTAAATATTCTTTCTTTTAACAGTAACAATTTGCAAGATATCAGAATTATTCCTGCTTCTTTCTAAGCATCTGTATCTTCTTTTTAATAAGATAAAATTACACAAATTACACCCTTTCTTGCCTGGCTGGTGCCTTTCTAACCCTTTTGTCACAAAATAGCTCTTCCACTCCCTGTGCGTCAAAGGGTCCTTTATCGTGGCAACAGGAAGTCGGCAGGAAGTGAGCAGGAAACACGGTCCAAGCCATTCCTAACTGCTTCCTGTTTAATACACTACGCAGATCCAGGATTGCGTCGTTTTGTTTTAAAGACAGATAAAGCAAAATTAGGGCGTTTTACGGTTAAAGATGCTGAATAATTTTGTTCTTTTTTAGGGAATAACGATGCAGGATATATCTACAAATATTAATAGTTATTTTTTATACAAGACGATAATGCAATTTTATCCTCGTGTATAAAACACTATTTTTTCCATAGCGAGTTGCGTTTTAAAAAATATTCAGAAATTATTATTTCAAGGAATTGATTACAGGAGTAGAAAAAATATTGGCTGGGATGGCGTTGGTTTCTATTAGTAGTGGGAACTATCGAATGAATACTATCGAAACATTCGATAGTTGCAATTCATTCGAATAATTCGATAGTTAGTAAGAAAACATTCGTTGAAAACTATTCGAATAAAAATTATCGAATAGATCCGTCATCTGCCTTGAAATATTGTATTCTAGTAATTCGGCAGCAAAAACCATTCATTTATAAAATTCATTCATTTATGAAATTCATTCATTCGTCAGGATCGATTATAATAAAATATTAACTGAATTTTAGTTGTCGCCCGGCGTCGTAGGTTTCTTTCCGAGAAACCCGACAGCGGTCGGTGGCAATGCTATGAAAGAAGCCGGCATCTTTGATTTTTTGCGGCGTCAGATATAGATAAGGACACATTATTTTTTTTATTGAGGTGCTAGTATTTACACAGAAAATACATTATGAAAGGCGCTGTTGCCATATTTTGGTATTAGTTGATATTAGCAAAGAATATTATTGTTTGGCTTTAGTTAATTAGGGATAGTATGTTTATATATTCTGCATTTTTTTTATTAATATTCTGTTGATACACTGCAATAATACTTGTTATTTTGAATGTAAGAAAATTATTTTTAATGTTTTTTAGCAAAGACTAGTTTAATAAATAATAATAACAGTAATAATTTGTTATACCTATTAACAACAAAATTTAAAATCATTTAATATAAATATTTTCTTTTAAGTAGTAGCAAAATATAAACAACAAATTAGATGTCAAAATTATTTATATTAGATCCTATTTAAAAATAATATAGTCTCTAAATTTTTTGTGTGTGGCAACGTTAGTTTATTAAATAATAATAATTACAGAACTAATTTGTTATATTAACAACAAATTTTAAAATCATGAAATATAAACATTTATTAATTTTCTAAGCATGCAGTGTAATGGACGGAAAATATAAATAAAAAATTAGAAATCAAAATCATTTATATTAGGTGCTTTATATTACTATTTAAAAATTATATTTACTTTTACTGGCATTTACTTTAAAAAATAAATGAAATATTTCTTCGCAAAAAACTACATGTAAGAGAATTAGCATAAACAAATTACAAACATCGTTAACTTTTTTTTTTAAATTGGCACGTGTAAAACTTTCATTTTAATTTTCTCACCCAATAGTTTGAGTTCGATAACCATTTACTTAACCACATTACTTAAATATGATTATGAAGTTCAACTAATTCATATTATTAAAACATATAAATACAAATATGTATTTTTAAAATTAATTGTAAGTTCATCTCATCTCTCTTAAAAATTGCTACTTCTCAAAATTTCCCATTAAAAATAGACCATATACCATATAAAATTAAATAATTGAAAGATCGGACTATGGAAAACCACACAAATTTTCGGACAAATTTTGACCACCTGCACATGCACACAATCGTCAATAAATGAAATTCAAAATTAACTACTATTTTAGTATTTTAACTATTTTAATAAACGCAAAAATACACGCACAGTATTTATACGACGAATACTAAATTTCATTTATCAAAAGCATTCGATAGTCGTGGCTCAACGATAACCATTTAGTCGCACGGCGAGGTTGTCACATATGCTTTAGTATACAAATGAATGAATGATTTTATTCGAATAAAACCATTCGATAGTTGAAATCATTCATTCATTAACCATTCGATAGTCTAATTCATTCGATAGTTCTCATCGCTAGTTTCTATGTAATTTGACAAATAAATAAAGCTGTCTCTTTAGTTGTCAGTTTTGAGTCAATATTTTTTAATTCTCTTTCGTGCCAGAAATGGCTCAAAACGAAATAAGTAAATTACCAACAGATATTGAGGCTGAGGCGACAAACGCCATATCCAAACTACTTCCATTTAAATCCCGAATAACTTATGAAAAGGAATACAAACATTTTCAAAATGGAAGCAATTAAAAAACATGCGAGAGGAAGTAAAGTTTTTATCCTATCTTCGCTGTTAAAGTACTATTTTATCTACTATTTTTAATAGATATAAGGCAATTTTAACTGTTGCTATGGAAAAAAAATTAAAATTGACCTTATAGACACATTTATAGGCCCTCTCACAGGGCATAATAGCCGGGTGGTAGCAGGGTAGTTACCCCCTCAATTTTCGGGGATCTAAAGGGCTTCAGGAGTGGAGCCCTGCTCGCCAATTGTTTGCCAATTAACGGCACTTGATCGTTTTGAGGGGTGGCCAGGGGTAAGGGGTGCCTCCTTGCGTTTACCCTTTGCCGGTTTTCAAATATTAGACCAACCCTTCGTGATATTTGTCAGTTAGAAACCGTATATCGTTCGTTATTGTTGTATTAGGGAGATTTTCCTTTAGAGTTTCTGTATTTATATTGAAATAATAGTAATAGTAATAGCTCCCGTATATAGCGTTTCATTGATTAATCACGATCGTGCTTAAAGCGCTTGACGTAAAAAGCTGATTTTTGAAAAACAGATTGACTTTAGGGTGTAGAGGTTCGATAAGAAGGGATTTTTCGAAACTCGAATTCTAAGGGGGTGAAACTATCCCTCAAATATTAAAATATTGTTTATTTAAAAACCGGTGAGTTTTTCGGAAAAACTCTTAAACACGTCTATTTTATTTTGTTGTTTTACATATTTTAAGATTTTTTATAAATTTATACAGGGTGTTTCATAAAATATGACCATTGAGTATCACGATCACGATTCTGCTTAAACTGCTTGACGTTTAAAGCTGATTTTTGACAAACGGATTGACTGTGGGGTGTAGAGGTTCGATACGGAGGGGTTTCTCGAATGTCAAATTCCCAGAGGGTGAAAACGCCCCTCAAATATTATAATATTTGTTATTTAAAAAACGGTTAGTCTTTCGGGAAAACGCTTGGACAAGCATAATTTATTTGTTTTTTTACATATTTTGAAATTTTTTAAAAAATCATTCAGGGTGTTCCAAAAAGTTGGGTAATTTCTTAACCACGATTCTGCTTAAACTGTTTGACGTAAAAAGTTTATTTTTGGCAAACGGATTTTTCGACAGTCAAATTCCAACGAAGATGAGATTGAATTGTTTCAGATGAAACTACCCCTCAAATATTACCAAGTTATATAATAATATCGCCATATTGTTTTTTCTCATGCTGACATAAATGTGAGAAAATTTTATCCAGTTTAATGGAAATTCTTGCTTTGCTTTATCATCACCATTACAAATTTACACGCTAGTAATATAATAAAAAATATGTTGTTTGTCACTTTTAAATTAAGATTCATCTCATAAATCCATCACAATCTGGCAGCGCTGTCGCCATCGCTTGTCACTCACAGTTGATCACGTGCATCGGAAATTGTTTTGCGATTACCATAGTCAATTTAAAAAAACAATATTCTAAACTTTATCAAACTAATATACAACTTTTATAAGCTTTTTTCCACATACAAAAAGGGAAAATCACTTATTAAACTCTATTAAAGTTAAAGAAAGAACTTTTCAATATTTTCTTTTATCCCGAGATGCTCTCCAACTTTTATTAAAGCATATTTACGTTTTGTATGGGACTAGAAAAAGGTCAATTTGGGGCGAAGCCCCAGACTCTGTGGGATGGGAGTTCACAGTAAGGGGTTAAGTCCTTCCTGGAAATTTGAAAACATCCTATTTGAATATTGTAAAATATAATATTTTTTGTTTGAAAATAGTAGACAATAGTGTAATCACAGATTATAAACTTTGTTTTTTCTTTATTGTTTTTCGTGATTCCAATTTTCGGAATCGGGTACTAGTTAGGTTACTAGTTTGCGCACTTATGGCCTCTAAAATTGTGCACAGCGCCTGACCGGCACAGTTATTAGAGAGATATCGGAAAACCGAATAGCGTCATGCAGTAATTACGCGTACCTTATCATGGTTACGATATGCGCGAGTCACTTTTTAACGCAACACCCGCTAATAACGTTACCGCCTGACGTAATTTGCGGATCAATTACACCAAGCGCTATTTCTAAATAACGTTTAAAAATTGCTGAAATGGTAGTGATGGGAATAATCGAATTATTTTCACCATCGAATAATTAGTAATAATTCATATTTCACAATCGAATTAATAATTCGAATTATTTAGTAGTATTATAAATTTAACCTAAAAATAAATTATTCGTCCCAGCTAGTGCACGTCTAGGGGCTATTTTAAACAAATCTGAACCATTGCCATACCTATATTCTATCACTGAATAAAAAATAAAAAAAATATTCTTTATTCAATGTATTCTATTAACTGTGCCGAAGCCGTTTAATAAATTAAACCATAATTTAAAGTTTTAAATTTAAAAGTGCCGTGTTTATGATTGTTTCAATTCCTACTGAAAAGCTCATATCTAAAATAAAAGCTTCTTCTAAAACGATATAAGTATGTCCTTGTTTACGTGCGGTTCGTATTTCTTTTTATTTTATCAGTTGCAATCAATAATTATTTAGATAAAAGAAGAAAATTAATTTTAGTGTTCGGCAGGTGTTCGGTGAAATTTGGGTGAGATGGAAATGAACCAAATAATAATAGTATTCTTTCGATCTGAACGAAATGAAAATTTTCACTTAAACTGATTTATTCCTACGTGGTATAGGAAATAACAATGATTTCTGGATTTTTCTATATCGGATCGTTCCTTTCTTTGTCGATTCCCTTTATAAATCAGTTTAAGTGAAAATTTTCAGTTCGTTCAGAACGAAAGAATACTACTAATAGTACTATACTAATTACTAGCGATGGGAACTATCGAATGAATTAGACTATCGAATGGTTACTGAATGAATGATTTCAACTATCGAATGGTTTTATTCGAATAAAATCATTCATTCATTTGTATACTAAAGCATATGTGACAACCTCGCCGTGCAACTAAATGGTTATCGTTGAGCCACGACTATCGAATGCTTTTGATAAATGAAATTTAGTATTCGTTGGATTTTTGTGTACGTCAGTGCATTATTACTTCTATTTTTATAACTTCACCTTATAAATACTGTGCTATTTTTGCGTTTATTAAAATGTTTAAAATACTAAAATAGTTTTTTTTAATTGACGATTGTGTGCGTGTGCAGGTGTCAAAATTTTTCCGAAAATTTGTGTGATTTTCCGTAGCCCGATCTTTCAATTATTTTATTTTATATGGTATATATGGTCTATTTTTTAATGGGAAATTTTGAGAAGTAGCAATTTTTAAGAGAGATGAGATGAACTTAGAATTAATTTTAAAAATACATATTTGTATTTTAGATGTTTTAATAATATGAATTAGTTGAACTTAATAATCATATTTAAGTAATGTGGTTAAGTAAATGGTTATCGAACTCAAACTATGGGGTGTGAAAATTAAATTGAAAGTTTTACACGTGCCAATTTAAAAAAAGTTAACGATGTTTGTATTTTGTTTATACTAATTCTCTTACATGTAGTTTTTGCGAAGAAATATTTCATTTTATTTTTAAAGTAAATGCCAGTAAAAGTAAATATTATTTTTAAATAGTAATATAAAGCACCTAATATAAATAATTTTGATTTCTAATTTTTTATGTATATTTTCCTTCCATTACACTGCATGCTTAGAAAATTAATAAATGTTTATATTTCATGATTTTAAAGTTTGTTGTTAATATAACAAATTAGTTCTGTAATTATTATTATTTAATAAACCAATGTTGCCAAAAAATTTAAAGACTACATTATTTTTAAATAGAATCTAATATAAATAATTTTGACATCTAATTTGTTGTTTATATTTTGCTACTATGTAAAAAAATGTTTATATTAAATTATTTTAAATTTTGTTGTTAATAGGTATAACAAATTATTACTGTTAACAAATTATTACTATTATTTTTATTAAACCAGTCTTTGCTTAAAAATATTAAAAATCATTTTCCTACATCCAAAATAACAAGTATTATTGCAGTGTAACAACAGAATATTAATAAAAAAAATGCAAAATATATAGACATACTATCCCTAACTAACTAAAGCCAAACAATAATATTCTTTGCTAATATCAACTAATACCAAAATATGGCAACAGCGCCCTTCATAACGTATTTTCTGTGTAAATACTAGCACCTCAATAAAAAAAATAATGTGTCCTTATCTATATCTGACTCCGCAAAAAATCAAAGATGCCGGCTTCTTTCATAGCATTGCCACCGACCGCTGTCGGGTTTCTCGGAAAGAAACCTACGTCGCCGGGCGACAACTAAAATCTAGTTAATATTTTATTATAATCGATCCTGACGAATAAATGAATTTCGTAAATGAATGAATTTAATAAATGAATGGTTTTTGCTGCCGAATTACTAGAATACAATATTTCAAGGCAGATGACACATCTATTCGATAATTTTTATTCGAATAGTTTTCAACGAATGTTTTTTTACTAGCTATCGAATTATTCGAATGAATTGCAACTATCGAATGTTTCGATAGAATTCATTCGATAGTTCCCACTACTACTAATTACTAATATTCGTATTCGTCCATAAGAGGTTATGTTTTATGTTCATTTGTAACTCTGTTACCACAGATATAATATAAAATACTACTAATTTTTATCTCGATTATATCGAAAAAGATAATTCGAATTAGTTAGTTTTAATTTACTATCGAATTAGTCATATTATTTAATTCGAATTTTCCCAACACTATTAAATGGGCATGTGCGGGTATCTGACAACCGGGGCCGCGCCGGCGAGATCTTTTATTTTAGGTTATGTTTGAATTGTTTTGAATTATTACTTTAGTTTTATTAGGTAATTTGATATTTAAGTAGCTGAGATTAGGTTTAATTAAATAAATATGGCCCAAAATATGGATTCCACCTCTTCCAATATTAAAGAACCTATAAAGAGGCTTAGGTTTACAGCAGATGACGAATTAGCCCTTCTAAGAGAATTTGTTGTTTGTTGCCCTAAACCCACTGGCAGACGTTGAACAATAAAGCACTGGAAATAAGCACTTTAGCCCTTTAGTTTTAAAATACCTAGTAAACAAAACAATTTCAAAGTTTTAAATTCAAAGTTAGGTTAAGTTTAAATAGCGGACGCGACGCGTACAGAATTCTTTCCGATCCGATAACTATAAATGAAGAGAGTTAATACCACCTCACGTAAAGGAAATAACACCTGGCCTTATTAACGTCTATGCTATTCGGTTTAGCGATATCTCTCTATTATGCTGTTTATTGTTATTTTACGCGAGTTTATTATTGCGCACAGGAAATTTTACTCGTTTGCACATCGTCATAAAAAACAATTTTCGTACCACGAATTAGGGATAAGATTTTTATCTGTATAAATATAGTATTCAATAAGTTCATTAAATGAACTTCGCTGGGTCCTTAAAGAAGAATGGAAAAACATAACGCAATATGATATATGCAGCCTCAACGACAGTATGAACAGACGTATACATAGCAGCCAAGGGAGGCAATACAAAATATTTTTTGCAAAATGCAATAGTGTTACTGTTAATTTAAGTTCTGCTACAAAATTCCCTTCTAGATTTACTACCCAAGTAGCATTTTCACGACTTGCGACCACATGTTTACTAAACACAACGTTGGATTAGTTACAAAAAATAGTTAGCTCCCTACCTTGGGTATTAAAATAAATTTAAACGTTTTTATAACGTTGTGCCGACGTTGGACTAGTACTACAGCAAAGTAGAAGCTTCTGCGACGTCGAATAAACGTTGTCTTGTAACCTTTTTTGCTTAAGTGATCTTTAGGTGATTCGGACAACGTAGTTACAACGTTGGACAATATTGAGTTTTCCGACGTCAGTTTAAGGACCTATTCCAACGTTATGCAAACGTCGTCTGTTTTACTAATTCCAACGTTGTTTAGATTTCCTTATTCTTACGTTGGTAGGACGTCGAGTCACTACCTTTTTGCAACTGTATTGAACCATAACCTTAAATCTTAAATTTTCACTTCATTGTTCTGTTCAGTCAGACAGTTCAGTGCTGTTTTTGTTTTTATAAAAAAAACTTAATTATAATGGGACATATAAGAAAGGTACATATAAAACTAAATTTAAATATACATCGACATATATTACCGATAGTTTATCCACTCCCTCGTTTATTTAGATTATAGAGGGCGGCACAAGATAGACTCTAGGATGACTAAATTAGGCAATCTTGCGACTAGTATACTACCTGTTAAGGCCGAACTGCGACTTTATTAGTCCAGTATGCGACTACTCGAACTACTCCATCTTAATCTCCAAAACAACAAAGTGAAAGCCGCCATGTTGTTAAATAAGAAAATGTTTCGTTCCTAAAATAGCAATTCCTGCCTTTTGAATACATTAACTTGAAATATTTGACTCAAAAACACGCGGAAACAATTTTTCGACTGCGAATAAATTATTCTCATTTTACTAAAAAAAATTCAAGAAAATTTTAAAACTTCTTTTTAATTTTAAGGCCCATTAGTATTTTTCAAAGTAGAAACAATACATTTATCAATAAAGTTGTTTGCGTTTAACTTTTTTGCCTTGGGTAACGAGTTACAGAGTCGGTTAAAGTGTTTCAATAATTATGATCTTCAAACATCCTCCACACTTAAATACTTTTGTTTTGTTTTCCTTCACTGCCATCTGACATATGTCTCTAAGTAAATCATAAAAATAATATTTTTACTATAATTATCCCAATTTAGGATAAAACGCGACTTAGACGCCATATTAGTTTTGTATTTCTATGAATTAGGATTTTAAACAACGTTGCAGTTTGTACTAAATTAGGCTTCTAGCCAACGTCGGTATCCAACGTCGTTTCGACCCAAAAATTATTCTCCAAACTAGTGCAGACTAGGGTTGGCACGAGGTTGTGCCGACGTTGCGCCCCGACGTTTGGTCGGGTGACACAACGTTGTCCCGACGTCCAAATGCTGCTTGGGTACCCTTAAACAACTACCAGTTGTAGAATAAATAATAAATAACATAAAATAAACTTAGTACAGACTGACAAATCCACAAAATTTCAAATCATATTTAAATGAGTCAAAAGAATCGTCAGACAAAACTGTCAAGGATCCCCAGGGTTTTGACTGTTCCTATTTGCGTAAAATTTCAGAATCTATTTTTTTTTTTATTTTAATCTATTTTTTACTGCGACACTTAAATTCAGTACCAAACACGTCCAGTCCAACGAAATTTGTCAGAAAAAAATTTTTTCCCGCGTTATATTTTCAATAAAAAATTTATACAGGAAATTATTGGAAATTTTTCAATTTGACAGGCATCTAGATATCTAATAACCACCAATATTGTCAACTAAACAAAAGAATAAATGAAATGTGATTATTTCATTAGACAGCAAATCGAATACAAACACGGGTTTGTTATTCATCAGGCACACGCAAAAAAAGGGGAAAAAATATTTTTTCTCTCTGAAGTTTCCTCCTGAATTTAACATGTTTTTTTTCAATAAATCGATGATACACAATACATTTTTTTCGTGTTTTATTTATGCTATTGTTAAACTTATTTGCTCGTGGATTATTTATTTTTATTCAAACCCCTATTGCTTCATTTCAAATATAAAAATGGTTTTGATTATTGTTCAATACGTGTCAAAAACTTGTTTGATTTTAAGCTCAAATAAGGGTATTTTTTTGAAAAAAAAATGATTTATATCCATTGTTTGCTAGAATATTTAAATAAAATATTAACTTTTTATTTTGTAATCCGTTTTTATGATTATTTTTATAAATTTATACAGGGTGTTTCATAAAATATGACCATTGAGTAATCACGATTCTGCTTAAACTGCTTGACGTTTAAAGCTGATTTTTGGCAAACGGATTGACTGTGGGGTGTAGAGGTTCGATAAGGAGGTGTTTCTCGAATCTCAAATTCCAAGAGGGTGAAAACGCCTCTCAAATATTACAATATTTGTTATTTAAAAAACGGTTAGTCTTTCGGGAAAACTCTTGGACAAGCATAATTTATTTGTTTTTTTTTACATATTTTGTAATTTTTTAAAAAATCACACAGGGTATTCCAAAAAGTTGGGTAATTTCTTAACCAAAATATTACCAAGTTATATAATAATATCGCCATATTGTTTTTTTCGCATGCTGACATAAATATGAGAAAATTTTATCCAGTTTGTATGTTAATGGAAACTCTTGCTTTGCTTTATCATCACCATTACAAATGATTAATTCGACGCGAACGAAGTCGCGGGTACACGCTAGTTAAAAAATAAATCTCAAAAGTTTTCTTTCTCTCTGAGACTCAGACCGATTTCCCAACGATTTCCAGTCCATATTAATCGATTTCCCATTTTCCCAACAGACAGACAGACTGTGTAACAATGGCGTTCAACCAGTTATCGCTTCTGCAATTTATTCAAAGTGCTGCGATCGCCGTGGAAACGGACCGATTTTCCGCGATTTCCCGGGGAAACGTTTTCATTTTCGCTCGCGACGGCGAAGAGGAGGAAACTTTAACCGCTTTATCTGCTCATTTCCGTGGAAATTCGCTAATTGAATTGGCCGTAACGGGGAAAATGTCGCGGGAAATATACAATCGGAAGACAAAGAAAACGCAAAGGAATTATGGTTTGACGATATTTCGATATTTCATTAAAAGTTAAATATGTCTTTTAAATAACTATAGAAACTTTCAGTTTTCTCATAATTACATATTATGTAGTTAGTATACAGGGTGTCCCGGGCTGAACGTGCTTAAATTCTCTGTAAAATTTTATGAATTTTAATATTAAACACTCTTTGGACGAAAAACACTGCCTGTCAAAAAAATGTGTATAGCCTAAACGTCAAACTTAGTAATTATTACAGCTAAAGTGTGTGACATAAGAGAAAACATGTGCAATGCCTGGAAACTTATATGGTGAAATTTTAATAAAATAATTTAGTACTTACTAAAAACACGGTATGTCGCTAGTGGTAGCAAAAATAATTTTTACAGGTTACTAGTTTATTTGGTTGCCTGTGATATGCATATACAGGGTGTTTCCTAATTAATCTAAAAAATAAAAAATCGTTAGAAAACGAATTAAGGCGGGCTCTTAATAAGTATATTTATTTTTTTCTCGACAACCGTTTGATGAACAAGAAAAACTCAAAAGATCAATTTTGTTGAAAAAGGATGGCCAGTCAAGAAAAAAATATTTTTTCTTTAAAAAAGCAGTGGTGTGCCATTTATGTTAAGCAAAAAATCGATTTTTTTTTAATTTTTAACACCCTGTAGTAGCCAAGCCAACTTTGCGCTGTTTTTTTTTTCGACCACACGGTATATTATTAATAATATAAACTGTTAGATATCATCCTTGTATACTATATATTATATCATTAAAGGTTGAAAATACGATATATTTTTATAAATACACTTTTTAATCTATTAATCAGGCAGTATTTATAATATGTCTCTTTTTTTTCCTTTTTTTTTAAAAAAAGGAGACAAAGCAGACCTGGAAAATTACAGACCAATTAGCCTTCTTAACCATCTTTATAAACTATATACCCGAACTATAACAAATAGACTAGAGGCAAAATTGGACTTCTACCAACCTAAAGAGCAAGCTGGTTTCCGTTCCGAATTTGGTACCAACGATCATCTGCAGTGTTTAAAAACCTCAATAGAAAAAACCATCGAATACCTAGCAGTGATATTTGTCGATTTTAAAAAAGCGTTCGATACAGTAGAATTACCGGCCATCCTAACAGCGCTACAAGAATGTAGAATCGACCATCGATATTGTAACATAATAACAAACATATATGACAATGCTACAACAACTGTAAATCTACATTCCACAACTAACCAGGTAAAAATAAAAAGGGGAGTTAGGCAGGGCGATACAATGTCGCCAAAATTGTTTATTACTGTTCTTGAGCATGCATTCAAAATGCTGGCTTAGCAACAAAAAGGAATAGTTATCGATGGAGAGAGACTCAACCACCTACGCTTTGCGGATGATATCGTTATAGTGTCAGATAGTCTGGGAAAGATCAAAGACATGCTTCAAGAACTTAACGATGCATTACACGAGATTGGACTAACAATAAATTTTGACAAGACTAAGATAATGACTAATATGGTGCCCAGCGAACACATACAAATTCACAACAACAGAATAGAATTAGTCCACAAATATGTATACCTGGGCCATGAGATCAAAATAAGCAGAGATAACCAAACAAAGGGGGCTGCGTGATGATGATGATGATGATTTATAATATAGTAAATTCAAAAAATTCGTTTTCTGACAGATGGAAATAAATTGTCTGACTGTTTGACACTTAATGTCAAAGGAAGCTAGATAAAATCAAGAAAAATACACGTTTTCAAATCTTAAATAACTTTTTTAATCGCTCAATTCCATGAGAGCTACCGCCATTATTATGTGACATTTGAACAATTTAATTTTTGAAATAGATAGCCACATGTCTTCTTCGTATGTCACTGTGGCTGTGGTAATCACTAAATTTGACTTTTAGACCATACAAATTTTTTTAACAGGTAGTATTTTTCGTTCAAAAATTTTAAATATTTTTTTTTTCTCAAAAACGGTTAATGTTAGGTAAACATGCGCAACTAACCCCACCCTCCCCTATTCTACAACCTCACTATCAACCCCTATCCCGTATCATTGAGGCGATAGAACGTTTAAGGGCACACGACACCTTGCGAATAGCATAAGTGGTGGCGTTCACCCCATCGGCCACACAACTTTAATCGAATAATGGAACGAATTGGGGTTGGGAAGGTGGGGTAAAAGGGGAGGGTCGCGTCGCCCGGCCAAGGTCGCGGTCGGAGCAGCAGGAATTCCAGGAATTCTAATTGATCTGGAGACGATCCAGGCCGGTGTTATTTATGCATGTTTTGTTATTCTTTCGTGCATATATGGAACGCAAATGGAGTGATATTTAACTCTATAGAATACCAGATTAAAACTATAAAAAAAAAATTATTTTATCGACTATCATAATAATAATAATGGTATTTTTATCCATTAATATGAAGCGCTTAAAGGGATTAGAGAAAGAGGGATAATATCCTCTATTATAAGGGTGTTTTAAAAAACATGTATCATCTTTCGTGGGGTGTTTGAAACACCCTGTATATTTTCTGGACTTAAAAACTCCTCTGCTAGAGTAGTAGTGGTGGATGAACTACTAGATGAATTAACTCTAGCGGGAATACACTGCATTGGGTATGCAGATGACATAGTCATGATCGCTCGGGGGAAACATGAAGGCACCTGGTGTGATATTATCCAAAGAGGACTCCGTATCACTGAGAGATGGTGTAGAACTGTCGGGCTGAGTATCAACTCAGACAAAACCGCGATAATGCCATTCACCAGAAGGCGAAGTCTGAAAAACTTGAAAAGATTCCAACTAGATGGAAAGGAAATACTGCCAACACAGGAAGTTAAATACCTGGGAATAACCCTGGACAGTAAACTCCTGTGGAACAGGCATATTAAGAACACTACCAGCAAAGCCATAAAGGCTCTCATGATATGCAGAAGACTGGCCGGAAATAGATGGGGCTGCTCCCCTAACATTTTGCGCTGGATGTATACCATGATAGTAAGACCCATGATTACTTATGGAACAGTTGCCTGGTACACAAAACTAGAGCAATGGACGGCAAGGCTAAACCTATGCAAAGTCCAGAGACTAGCATGTGTTTGCATCACAGGAGGCATGAGAACCTGTCCAACAGCAGCAATGGAGATCATTCTAGATCTAACACCACTGCACATTGTCATTGGTAGATATGCCAATGCGACAATGATTAGAATGGTCACTAACGGAATTAGTACTGGGAGAATTGTCAGATCAGGGGCTTGGAACACCCTCAAAAAGGAAATACCACTCCTGCAACTCCCAGTGGACGATATGCCAAGAACGTACAACTTTGACAAACATGTCAATGTAGTATTGAGCAATAAGAAGGATTGGAAGAGCGAAACGCTTGCCCATCAGTTAAAAGACCATACCATAACTTGGTATACTGATGCTTCCAAATCCAATACGGGAACAGGGATCGGAGTGTTTGGGCCGAGAGCTAATTACTCCGAACCAATGGGCCCTAGTATCCTACAGGCAGAAATCTACGCTATCGAGAGATGCGTACAACTTATCTTAGATAGGAACTATCGGACACAAGAAATAGCCATCTTATCTGATAGTCAAGCAGCGTTAAAGGCGATCAACTCAGTATCAATCGATTCGAAATTGGTCAAAGAATGCTTAGAGAAGCTGAATAAATTAGGCAAAGAAAACAAAGTCCTCCTACACTGGGTGCCTGCTCACCAAGGGATAGAAGGCAATGAAAAAGCAAATAATCTAGCTAGGAAAGGAGCGAACACTCCACTAACTGGACCAGAACCGTTCTGCTTTCCAAGTGGTAACCAACTCAAGGCGGAACTCAAGAACTTGGAAGATTCCATCCGCAACCTGGAATGGAAATCTTGCAATGGTCTAAGACACTCGAAGAAGTTTCTGAGGGCTTATGATCATGAAAAATCACAGATCTTCCTGGGTCTGAGTAAGAACAATCTTCGGATTGTCACGGGTTTTTAACAGGACACTGTCTCCTCAATGAACACCTCAGTAGATTGAAACTAAGAAGAAACGGCGAATGCAGATTCTGTGGGGAAGATGGGGAAACACTTCATCACTGAGTGTAGTACACCTCATCACTGAGTGCGCCGAGACGACAACCATTCGTGCCATGAATTTTGGTACGACTGATATTGGAGATGGAGAACTACCCTCTATAAAACCGTCCCAGATACTGGCTTTTGTCAAAGCCCTGGGACTGTATGATGAGTTATGATTCAAGAAAGGGGGACACAATGGATCTGTAAGGTCGAAGTGATTAACCCCCCTCCCACTCATTCTAAATTCTAAAATTCTAAAAAACTGTCAACAAACAATGGTAATATAAATTTTCATTAACCTTAACACCTAGCAATAAAAACACTTCCAAAAACAATTTTTTGGAAATAGATTTGTGCGTCTGGAAACGCTTTATTCTTTTGTAATCTGTATCTATATAGCTGTCTTTCGGGCTGTTTTTTATTATTATACGGTAGAATATATTCCAATATGGCTGATAAACACTGTATTTCCTAATTTAATAATCTTATATTTCCTGTCAGTATCATGTTTATTATTCCATCCTGAAACCCCCAGAGGTCCTGTCTGGTGTTATTTTCGTCACCAAGCTCCTAATTGACACCGGCAGGGTTCCCTAGGGAGGCTATACGCCGAACGAATATCAGTCACACACCTCCTAGGGTGAGAATTCTACTCAAATACGCCTAGCCCTATGCCAAGGACGTTCATTAACCCTCTGTTTTACCAGTTTATTCTTAGGAAGTCGAAATTTGGAGGTGTAAAAAGCTAAGGTACAGTTCATACCAATTAAACTTTTTGTCACGTGATTACGCACAGCGTTGCCTACTTTTACATAATTTTCTTTTAATGAAAATCTTTTAGAAAACAAAAATAACGGAATTATAAGTATACTAAGGGTCGGCATTTCTGGTCTTGGGTGCCGGTTCATCCACCAATATTTCTTGTACGTAAATATGTCTTTTCTGAATGAAGGAGTAGAGCCAGAGGTGCATGGAGCTAGCGAAAGGCATGCTGTTGCCAAATTGGCAATTTTACTAAACATTGTTGCGATAGGCGATAATTTTATAGATTTTGAATTTGGTGTGTAAAAAAGAGGACGGTTGGCAACCCTATCTTTCGATAACGTAAATTTCTGCCTGAAAAATGCTTCCAGACATACGATACAATAAAACAAAACTTAATCGAGACGAAATAAGATTAGTTTAGTGAATTGCACGTACATCCACGGATATCGAGAGCTCTCCTACACTAGAAAATTGATTTTACTCCTGCTTTTCCAGACAATTTCCATAAATTTTCTATTCCTCCGCCTTCGAAACGTCCTTTTATTCTACCGTACGTTTATTTCGGGTCCCTGGATGCAAGGAGGACGGGAAATAAAAATACAAACAGCGTCTATCGATAAATTCGCGTTTCATTTAACCTATATTTCCCAGGATGCGATATCATAACGAAGTGTTTCTTGGTATACTTAGATTAAAAGTCATGTAAACGTCAAGTATGGGAATCCGCATGTCTGCTTTTTAAGCCCACTGTTCTGTTTTTATATGATTCAAAATAAAATATATATATATATATATATATATATATATATATATATATATATATATATATATATATATATATATATATATATATATATATATATATATATATATATATATATATATATATATAAATCGAACAACTCAATCATTTCCATAGATCCAGTGACGTACCGTGACTTTGAATTTTGAGACCAAAAACTGACAAATAATTTGTCAAAAAAATCATATTACAGCTATATGTTTTATTTTGCATAAAAATGTTAACTAATAAGTTAGAATAATTATATTTCTTCCCTAACTAAGTGGTTTTATCGCTAAATTTATCTACAGCTAAGTACAACACAAATCTTAAATACGTGGACTATTATAACAACAAATACATCGTAAAAGACTATTTTTGTAGCATTCTGAACGAGGATTCAAGTTAAACTTTTAGAAAATAATTTAAAGGAAAAATGAACCTGCTCGCAGATGCTTGTTCCGAGTAAAACTCCTAGAGCTCTATGATTTGCTTTTATAAACTCTGGCACATGATGCAGAATTGCATGAATCGTTGGAGTTATCTTAATACCTAAGTTGAGTACTTCCAATCTAAATTTTTCGATGTCATGTTCAAAATGTTTGTTTAGTGCTTGACCAAAACAACTCGAAACTACTTGATTGAATGCAGAAAACACTGCAATATATTTATTCCTAAAAAAAAGATGTTTAGGTTTTTGCTTCTAAAAACTTTGAATAGGATTCTTTACCGGACGATATCGTCTTCAAAATATCCACTTAAAAGTTATCTGGCGTTATTTCCGTTACATTTTCCATAATAATCTAGTTTCAATCCCGTTTTTTTATCCATTCTGTTGCAACATTGGTATTCTCCAATTCAAGACAATCAAATAGTTTTTGAACCACACCTAACAAAAGGTGAAGCTCAGGAGGGGGAATATACTTTAAGACAGGTGTTTCTTCGTCGCCAATGATCAAAGATATGTTTATACAGTTTCCTAAAAAATAATTGCTCTTTTTTATATGGTTCATTGAACAACAGTTTAAAAAATACAAAAAAAATATTTCAAACAAAAACGCTTACTAAAATCTTTGGCTTTTGTTATATTTCCTCCAGATTGTTGCCATAAATTTGTATTTTCTGTAATACTTTTTATAGTTCTGAATGATCCTTTAATTTCCATTTCCTTTACATTTACATCACACCATGGGCAAGTGTGTGTGGATGAATTTGACTGAAGACCAACGAGAATAATAATAAGCTTAAAATCAGCGGCAAAAGTATAGGAACAAATTCCACATACGGACTGCAGATCTAACGTCTCAAAGAGGCTTTTAATGTTAGTATAAGATTCAGACAACTTTGGTCCTAAGCCAATTATGAATAGTTTATTAATTCCAGCCCTTTTATATTTCTTGAAATATTCGGGATCATTTTCAGGGAGCACATTCAGACAAACTTATCAACTATCAATACCAATTTTTAGATGAAAATCTTCAGGTAATTCTCTAATTTCCAAAATATATGATAGAAGACCAGATAAATCTGAGCAGTATACAAAAATTAATATTAACTGAATTAACATTTTTCCGTTAAATTATTTTCTAAAATGTTTAACTTGAATTCTAGTTCAGAATGCTACCAAAATAGTCTTTTACGATGTATTTGTTGTTATAATAGTCCACGTATTTAAGATTTGTGTTGTACTTAGCTTTAGTTAAATTTAGCGATAAAACCACTTAGTTAGGGAAGAATTATAATTATTCTAACTTATTAGTTAACATTTTTATGCAAAATGAAACATATAGCTGTAATATGATTTTTTTGACAAATTATTGTTTCAGTTTTTGGTCTCAAAATTCAAAGTCACGGTACGTCACTGGATCTATGGAAATGATTTAGTTGTTCGATGATTTTGAAAGAACGCATTATGGCCGTTAAAAAATTACTAATTTTACAAATTATATATTTTTTACTTTGAATCGTATAAAAACCGAACAGTGAGCCCCAAGTGTTTACACTTATCAATTAATTTTAATTTTACTCTAGATATGGATTTTCTTTAAAATTATTGTTTTTTTGCAAGTTAACTTTCTATTCTCAACACCAACCTGTTAATTTAAAATACAGGATGTATCCGCCAAACAGAATAATCATATTTCTCTGGAATAATAAATATTGTACAGAGTGTTTCAAAAAACATGTGCCATCTCTCGTGGGAAGATTCCTCACGTAAAAATAACGTTTATTTTTCATATCAGCATAGGACCTATTCTGCTTTGTTTCGTATCTACAGAGTGTTAAAGTCCTTAATATTTTTTTGATTTGTTATAATTTTCTTCCGAGTACTTTTAGCGTTTCGAATAAAATTTTGAGGGTAAAAGTTAGTATAAATTAAACCATCTTTGCTAGAGGAACTACCAACAAAACAATAATAATATGACTTTTCAATGACAGTGACATTACCAAAACACATTTTTGCATTAAACTGATTTTAATGTTTTAAATTTTTCTTCGCCCTTTTAACACTCTGTATAATGTGGTTGATACAAACAAGCTACAATACTTTTAATCTAAATTAAATTACTTATTTTATTTGTGTTTTGTTTGGCTTGTTGAAATTTTAATCAATACGTTTAGAACTGTTTTAAGATTGACAAATATCACCAAATCAAAAAAACAAAAAATAAACAACAAGACTACCAAAACAGAACCCAACTGAGAAAACTAAATGGAGGCCATTTATAAAAAGGGATTGCCTGTTTCTCTTCTTATCCCTCCTCTTAGTATCACCGAAAATAATATTTCCACTCCAATTACAAATCCGAATTTCATATAAACAGAAAGAGCTCTTTTTTTTTCTTCGTTTTTCTTCATATTTTATTTCCGTGAAAAATTAAATTTACTCCAGCCCATTAAGCATGTTTCTTTTTGCCCTGTGTTTGCGGGAAAATTTGTATAATAAAGTTTTTAGGCGGGCAGGGAGTTTATTTTTAAGAATAAGATATTTTTTAAGAGGAAAAATGATATTTTTTCGTTGTAGGTTGATTTCCCTGAGCATTTTAAAAATTTACAACGTAAATGACGTTTGAAATTATATATACAAAAAGAATATACTTTGAAAAATATAATTAAGAAAATGTTATTATATTTTTACTTTAAAAAAGATAAAAGAAATAACGTCAAAGCAAAAAAGTATACAGGGTTGTTCACCACATACGACGCGGAGTATTATAGCTAAACGATTAGATTTTTACAAATTTTAAGTTTTGGGTTCGTTGAAGAACTATTAGAGCTACAATTTAGAAATAATTTTACAAGATACAGAGTGTCCCAAATAAGTAAAAAATGCTATAGTTGTATTTTTTTAAATGGAACACCCTGTATATTATTACATTTTTAGATTCTACGATTGAAATAAAGGTAAATTTTATGTCTATTATGTTTTATGTCTATTAAGAATTTCGGACTTCCATTGTCTTTATTTATGTTGATTAACACAACGTTTTTGTCAGAAGAATCATTGACCTTTATCAAGTGTAAACTAATCAAATTCCTAAAACTACAGAGGTTTTATGCTACAGCCA
This sequence comes from Sitophilus oryzae, assembly GCF_002938485.1. NCBI lineage: Eukaryota > Metazoa > Arthropoda > Insecta > Coleoptera > Curculionidae > Sitophilus > Sitophilus oryzae. The sequence continues at coordinate 2,292,511 of NW_022147078.1, forward strand.
GGTATTCGCCCGTAAAGATGTTGGGTCGGTCAAGTTTGCCCCGGTACTAGAGGAAACTCAAAAATAGATATACCACTATTTTGCACACATTTTGCACAATTTTGTACAATTTTGCACAATTCTGCACACCATAAATGATATTTTGCACACTCACCTAAGAGAAACCAGAGCCTATTTTTGAACGGGGGGCAAACTTGACCGTTCCCCCCATCTGTTACAAAATTGATTTATTTCTATGTTTGGGTTAATTTTGCACAATTTTGCACACTTATTTATAAATTTTGCACACCCTCCTGACAAAAGTTTGCCAATTTTATTTATCACACTTAAACCTTACAGTTTTTGAAATATTTTCAATTTTGTGAAATTGCAGTAAAAATTTTAAGGCTTCATTTCTCCAAGGGTATTAAAGTTTTTAATACTAAATATTTACTGAAGTTTATCTACTGATCAGTTATTGTGTTGCAATAATAAAAATAATACTACCTTATACAGAGTGTCTAAAAATTTATTTTAAATAATTATTAGCTTCAAACGGCAATAACTTGTTTAATTTAAATGGAACACCCTGTATATTTTACGAGAATCAGATGCACAATTTAATTGTCTATCAAATTATATTATACCATTTTTACCTATCTCTTTAAGTTTCCGTAGAAAATGCATTTTCTTGTAATTTAGAACTTATTTATCAATATACCCATGGACTATTGACATTTTAGATTATTTTTAAAGATGTACCAAATTTTTAAAGAGTACAGATACTAATATTGCCGATATAATTCGTTTATTTCATTAAAAAATAAAAAAAAACTGTTTAAATATTTGTTAAAGAGGACCAATTAATATGATTCCAGTATTCAAACTACATTAACTGACTGTTTGCGTTGATTAATAATTGCTCCAAATACTAAAAAAACTGAATTTTGTATGGGCATTAGACAGTGTGATAAAAAGTAACACTTTAAAAATGATATTTCATTTTTTACTAAATGCTTATTTATAACAACAAAGACTTTAATTTGATAACTTATTATTATATTGATTTCTGACTCAAAAATCCACATTTATTTATAATAATTTATTAACGAACACAATTAAGTATGTCATTAATTAGTATATGGGCGGAAATAATGGTGTTATATTTAATTAATGGTAGGTATACTCTTTTATAAAGATTTAAATAGTTTTCTTTTTGCATACAAATGGGCTAGTAATATTATAGTTTTGCTAAAAACGATAATATTACTAGTCTGTACATTTTGTACATTTGTTGCTTTAAAAACAATCTAAAATGTCAATATTCCATGGATATATTGATAAATGAGGTCTAAATTATAAGAAAATGAATTTTCTACGAAAACTTGAAGGGATAGGTAAAAAATGGTATAATACAATTTGATAGACAATTTAATTGTGCATCTGATTCTCCTAAAATATACAGGGCATTCCATTTAAATTAAAGATGTTATTGGCGTTTAAAGCTAGAAATTATTTAAAATAAAATTTTAGACACTCTGTATAAGGTAGTATTATTTTTATTATTGCAACACAATAACTGATCAATAAATAAACTTCATTAAATATTTAGTATTAAAAACATTGATACCCTTGGAGAAATGAAGCTTTAAAATTTTTACTGCAATTTTACAAAATTGAAAATGTTTCAAAAACGGTAAGGTTTAAGTATAATAAACCTTAATCAAATTTACCTTTATTTTAATCGTAGAAACTAAAAATGTAATAATATATAGGGTATCTATTTAAAAAAATACAACAAAAAAACTTTGATATTTTTTATTTATTTGGGACACTCTGTATCTTGTAAAACTATTTTTAAATTGTAGCTCTAATAGTCCTTCAACGAACCCCAAACTTATAATTTGTAAAATTCTCATCGTTTAGCTACAATACTCCGTGTCGTATGTGGTGAACAACCCTGTATACAAAAAGAATATACTTTGAAAAATATAATTAAAAAAATGTTTTTATATTTTTACTTTAAAAAAGATAAAATAAATAACGTCAAAGCAAAAAAGTATATACAGGGTGGTATCTCACTGACTACGCAGAGGCTCCAAGGAGAACTATACAGTTTGTATGAACCTATGTAGGTTAATTTAGACCATTTTTTAAAAATAGTTACACATCAAAGTTGTATTTTTTTAATGGAACACCCTATATATTAATTTATTTTCGGATTCTAGGAGAAAAATAAAGGTGAGTTTCGTTAGAAAAGCAAATGACTAAAATGTAAGGTTTTTGATATATGTAACGTTTTCTAAAAATGAAGATCAAATTTAAAATTTTGATAAAAGCTACCTTAATCGGAATTCACCCGGTATAACCTAATAATTAGTTAAAATAACATTTGAACTTTAAATAAAACTAAAATTTGTCCCGAAAAGTTATACAGGGCGAGACAAAATTAATATTGAACATTGGTTACACTTAAAAGCAAGTTACTATTTTATTTTAAATGGAACACCCAGTATATTATAAATTACAAGCTGCACAAGCTCACTTTCAGTGCAGTTTATTAAGATAACATGATATAAAGCATAAAATCTATGGTTAAATTAAATTAAATAAAACTATAGTCTTTTAAACTAGGTTTATTTATGTTAAAAATTTAAATAATGCATTTTTTGCATTATTATCGTTTTTAGAAAATTCATAACAAGGCAAATCAGACAAAGAAATAATATACAACGTAACCCCTTAAAAAAAAGGTTTGAGTCATATTTCGAAAATGACAGCTCCCAGAAAAAATCTAGTTACGCCTCTGGATTCTACGTGAAAAACGGCACGGGACTCAATGTTTACCTTTTCTATAAGTTATAAGATAACCAAGACACAAATGGTGTCGGAAAATGCAACAATTTTAAATTTCCCTGTATTTCAGAAACTAAGATGGCTGGGACTAATCTGCGTGTAGCATTTTTAATTTCATGAAAATGTAGCATAGTAATGTGAAAACCGTATCTTTGAGTTGCTACCCATAAAAAACACTAGAAAATGAGACATCCTGTACATTCTATGAAATATTTCATCAATATAACCTTTATTCACCTAAACTTTCAGAATATTCTCATTTTACATCAAATGAAATATGTATTTTATAAATAAATTCCAACTAATTGCACTACATTCACGTCAAAAAACATCTTTAAAACCAAATCCGGATACAAAAACATCAAATTCATATTCAAAACTCGAAAATATCATTCAATTAAAACATCCTACCTTTTTAATCCATGCTAATCCGAAATATCACACACAAACCGCGCGAATTTTCACTAATTTTCCGCGATATTTGCTGAAACACGATCCAGAATTTTATTTCGCCACGGAAACGGTTAAAATAGAATCAAATAAAATTTTCTATTCGGCATTCTTGTCGCTGTTTGTCAAGCGCAGGAAAAAACAATCGCTTTTTTCCATCTGTCAAACAGCGAGAGTTGCTTGGATACCAAGTCAAAGCCTACTAAGTTAGATTTATGGATGAAATTAATAGATTTTGCTGGAGAAAGGATTTTAATATTGATTTTTTGTATTGTTATGGAATATTTGAGTGTTTTAATGGAACATTTTATTTAAAAATTGAAAAATGGTATTTAATATAGAATTTTTGAATAAATTGATGGTATATTCTTAGCCTTTTTTGTAATAATTTATATTTTTACTGATCATTTTTAAAATATTTTTTCTTATTATGTATCTATTATTAAAAAATGCAGTATTTAATGCAATTTCTTGGTTTTTTGTATTCTGATTTCAATGTCATATACAGGGTGGCTCACCTCGTTCGCCTCGGTTGATTATATGAAATCGAAAATATGTAGACAAATTATTTTATGGGTATATGTGGGGAGGTAATGTGCACAATTTAAAATTATTTTGAAATATACAGGGTGTTTCGGAACTAAGATCTATACTAAAGTTATATTTTTTCTTCTTTGTGCCGGAAAAAAAACGTATATTTTGATACTTCCAAGGGAATCAAAATTTACAGGGTATTTTCCGTTGAACTAGAACTATGAAATTTGGCAAGTACAGTACGTCTGCTGGATCTGTATCTATGAACACAGATTAGGTATCCTATAAGTATACAGATAAAAATCTTGTCCCTAATTCTTCTTCTTCTTCTTCTTCTTTTAGAAGGCGTATCGCCTGTTTAGTTCCGGTTTCCTCCTCGTCTAAGCAACTCTTGCGAGGTTGACTGCCAACTGTCTTGCCAACGTTTAGGTGGTCGTCCAGTAGGTCTTCTGCCATGGGGTACGTTGTTGCGAATTATTATGGCCATTCTGTCGGGGCCCATTCTATTGACATGCTGGTTCCATTCTCTTCTTCTCTGCCTTATCCATCTGACAACGTCGTTTGTTTGGCACTTTTCTCTTATGTCTATATTTCTCTGTCTGTCCCTCAATGTGTATCCAGTTATCATTCTTAAGGTCTTCATTTCAGTAGTTCGTAGGATTCTCTTTGTTACTGATGTTTCAGCTCTGGTTTCCGTACCATATGTCATCACTGGTCGTATGCAGGTTTTGTATATTCTTGACTTACATTCTGTACTCAAATGTTTGTTTTTCCATATGGGATATTTAAGATGTCCTGATTATTATTGCGGCAGCTTTATTGGCTTGTTTCCTTACTTCTTCTTCCAGGAATCCTGAGCTTGTAATTTTGCATCCGAGGTATTCGAATGACATTATCTGATCAATAGTTTTGTTTTTTATTACCAATTTGCACCGTAGAGGCTCCTTTGTAATGGTCATGCATCTGTTTAGTTCCGGTTTCCTCCTTGTCTAAGCAACTCTTGCAAAGTTGACTGCCAACTGTCTTGCCAACGTTTAGGTGGTCGTCCAGTAGGTCTTCTGCCACGGGGTACGTTGTTGCGAATTATTATGGCCATTCTGTCGGGGCCCATTCTATTGACATGCTGGTTTCATTCTCTTCTTCTCTGCCTTATCCATCTGACAACGTCGTTTGTTTGGCACTTTTCTCTTATGCCTACATTTCTCTGTCTGTCCCTCAATGTGTATCCAGTTATCATTCTTAAGGTCTTCATTTCACTAGTTCGTAGGATTCTCTTTGTTACTGATGTTTCAGCTCTGGTTTCCGCACCATATGTCATCACTGATCGTATGCAGGTTTTGTATATTCTTGACTTACATTCTGTACTCAAATGTTTGTTTTTCCATATGGGATATTTAAGATGTCCTGATTATTATTGCGGCAGCTTTATTGGCTTGTTTCCTTACTTCTTCTTCCAGGAATCCTGAGCTTGTAATTTTGCATCCGAGGTATTCGAATGACATTATCTGATCAATAGTTTTGTTTTTTATTACCAATTTGCACCGTAGAGGCTCCTTTGTAATAGTCATGCATTTGGTCTTATTTGTGGAAATTTGCATGTTAAGTTTTTCTGCCTGTCTGTTAAAAGCTTGTAGCATTCTTTGAAGGTCGTCCTCTGACTCTGCAATAAGTACTGCGTCATCGGCATAGCATAATATGTTTACTTTATGCATTCCCATTCGATATCCTAATCCAGTATTCTTGACGGTTTTTATTACTTGATCCATGATTGTATTGAATAACAGAGGGCTGAGACTGTCGCCTTGGCGAATACCAGTTGTAGTTCGAAGATGCTGCGTTAAGGTAAAGTTTGTTCTTATTTGTGGTACGTTCGTCCCTAATTCGTGGTACGAAAATTGTTTTTTATGACGACGTGCAAACGAGTAAAATTTCCTGTGCGCAAAAATAAACTCGCGTAAAATAACAATAAACAGCGTAATAGAGAGATATCGCTAAACCGAATAGCGTGCATGGACGTTAATGAAGCCAGGTGTTATTTCCTTTACGTGAGGTGGTATTAACTTTCTTCATTTATAGTTATCGGATCGGAAAGAATTCTGTTCGCGTCGGCGTCGCGTCCGCTATTTAAACTTAACCTAACTTTGAATTTAAAACTTTGAAATTGTTCTGTTTACTAGGTATTTTAAAACTAAAGGGCTAAAGTGCTTATTTCCAGTGCTTTATTGTTCAACGTCTGCCAGTAGGTTTAGGGCAACAAGCAACAAATTCTCTTAGAAGGGCTAAGTCGTCATCTGCTGTAAACCTAAGCCTCTTTATAGGTTCTTTAATATTGGAAGAGGTGGAATCCATATTTTGGGCCATATTTATTTAATTAAAACTAATCCCAGCTACTTAAATATCAAATTACCTAATAAAACTAAAGTAATAATTCAAAACAATTCAAACATAACCTAAAATAAAAGATCTCGCCGGCCGGCCCCGGTTGTCAAATACCCGCACATGCCCATTTAAGCAATTTTTAAACGTTATTTAGCAATAGCGCTTGGCGTAATTGATCCGCAAATTACGTCAGGCGGTAACGTTATTAGCGGGTGTTGCGTTAAAAATTGACTCGCGTATATCGTAACCATGATAAGGTAAATACTGCATGACGCTATTCGGTTTTCCGATATCTCTCTAATAACTGTGCCGGTCAGGCGCTGTGCACAGTTTTAGAGGCCATAAGTGGGCGTGTTATGTGCGCAAACTAGTAACGTAACTAGTGCCCGATTACGAAAATTGAAACCACGAAAAACAATAAAGAAAAAACAAAGTTTATATAATCTGTGATAATAGTAACAATAATTACAATCACAAACGCAAAAAATATCTAAAACAAACATTTAATAATTAATTTTTCTTTATTTTACAACAATAAATAACATTCAAATAACAAAATAAAAAAAGATAAAACCATTAAAATTTCTTCTTCTTTTTATCATCAGGCTTACTCTGAACCTTCGTATTGATCCTCAATGGAGGCAACTTGACCAAACTCAACTTCGAACCTCTCACCACCGGATCAGGTACTTCCTGTTTCACATCCTTCACCTGTACCTTATCCTTCTTCTTCTTGCGTCGCTTCACATCGCTCACACTGTCGCTCTGAGTACCTGGAGAACTCTCCTTGGTAACAGTAGTTGTCAATGTATCTGAACGATTTGCCCTTCTAGCACTCTGATCAAAATCCACTACCGATTGCTTGGTCATGGTAAAGGACTTTTTGCTGGCCGATTCAAGAGTAACGTTTATTGGGTGCTCGTGTGACATACTTGACGCACTGAGCTGGTCTTTGGATTCTTGGTACTCTCTGTTCAACTACAAAACATGTTAAATTTAAATAATTGCAAGTTTATAGTAAGGGCTGGCAAAGGTTAGTCTTGGGTCGAGATTTCCGTATGTAAGAAGAGTTTATATTGTACTGAACAAAGAGAGGACAGTAAACACGTTGCCAAACGTATGAAATAAACCGAGAAACTGTGCACATCGCTAAGAGACGTGGAAGGGGATATAGCAGATTTGTCGCAGTTGACCGGTCGACCCAATCAATACTTCTGTCAGTACCAGGTGGATGACACTTCTTATGGGAGAACTGGCAATGGTTGAAAACTTGACTACAAGCGATTTTCTAGGAATCTTCCTTACCGATAAATTATTGACAAGAGTGACAGATAAAGCCTTGACGTTCTTTCAGTATTCCAGTTCATTTCTTTTTCTTTCTAAAGTGTGCGTTGAAAGGAGACAAAAACAATTTTTGGTGGCCCATAATATGTTATTCGAACACCACTTTTCTCCTTGTCGGTTCGTTGACGTTGACTTGTCGCCATTTTATTTCTTTTGTTTACACGCTGCATTTTGCTTTGCAAATTTAATACATAAATTATTTAGGCAAATATAGGTTTTTAATAAAACTCCTCGGACTAACGTGTAGGTAAGTGTTGATAATTTTTTTTTCATCTTAACATGCTCATTGTCGTTCTCCTGATTTTAGGTGACAGAAAAGGATCATCAAATCAAATTGAATTTTATATTTTCCTTCCTATTTATCCTTCCTAAATATCAACGAGATGAGCCATCGGAAGAAAGGGACCATAGTACAAAACAGAAAGGTGATCTTTTTCTTTCCACTTCGGATATTGAAATTATTATATACTGTAGTCGTGTTCGGCATTATGCTCTGAGAAATATAGATAAACAAAGAACAACAGATATAAAGCATCCCAGATGAAAAGAGAGGCAATACCTGTATGTACTCTCTCTGATATTTGTGAAAGTTACAGCAAAGTATTGTTGTAAATGTCATCTTTTTGATCGACCTGAAAACTTCGAGCAAAAAGATGACACTTTCAACAATACCCTGACAGATATCAGAGACAATACAGGTTTTTCCTCTCTTTTCCCCTGGAATACTTTTAATTTATTATTCTTTGTTTATCTAGATTTCTCTGTTGTAAATAAAATAAATAACTTACTATATCAAACACTTCCTCTTCTCTGTGAGTACACATACACCTTAAATTTTTAGGGCAATAACAAGAAAATGATCTTTCTTCAAGATTGTCAGTCTTGTCACGTGCTCTATCTTCACTGTTTCCTTCTCCAACATCAAAAGGCCTGACAGGAACGGCACCAATAGCCCAGGTATCTTTGGGTGATGGTTCAATAGGTACATCCGATGTCCAGCTTGAAGTTTTAATGTTCGGAACAGGATAGTGGTAGTAGCAGGAAATGGAAATGAACTTAACCAACGCATCGTAAGCACACTGAACCACGAATCTGATCGTTTGTTTCTTTATGTAGATGTCGTAGCATTCTTTCATTACCCTGTCCATCAGTTCCTCTCTGATTGAGTAGATGAAGTTGTCGGTTTCTTCTTGCTTGTAGACTTGGTCGAGAATTTCCTGATTCGATGACATTTCTAGGTTGATTTTTGTACAAATGTCATGTCATTTAGGCGGTATTCCGTTGCAAAACCATGCGAACCAGACCGGTAAACTACCGGAAATGTCAAATGTTGACGTTTTCTTTATTATAAAATTTATCTTTTATGCATTTTTAATGTACCTATTCTCTGCTTTTACGTTGACTTCTTCTTTTCAATGGAGTTTAATATTGAAAAGTACTTTACTAATAAACTGTTAAACTCGTTAAACAGCTCAAGTGAAGATTTCCAGGTCCAATATTAAAACAGATCAATAATAAATAAACAAATCTAATCAATATTTATATTTTTATAGCTTACAAAACATTCACGATTACTTGTTGCCTTGTTTTTCACCATTTCTTTAAATGTTCCTGACTTGGCTGCATGGTAAGTTTAAATGGTCCTAAAAAGTAATTCTATATAGTTAATGAAATTTATTTACCTTTACTGCCTACATCCATTGCTTTTGAATGTAAATACAAAATATTATTACAAATTTTAGAAATTAAATGAGAATTTCACTGGAACGTCCAATATTTGCTTGATTTCTGTCAGAGACTGACAAATCTCATTCTTTCATTCTGAAACTGAAAATTTTCACTTAAACTGATTTATATATTCCCTATACCACGTAAAGGGAACGTGGTGTAGGGAATAAATGAGTTTAAGTGAAAATTTGGCAGTTTCTTTCAGAACGAAAGAATACTACTAAGGGAAATTATAAAAAAAAGCAAAAGTTGTACTGTTTTTTAAACATATTTATTTATACATAAAAATAAATAAAGTTTTTATAATATAATAACAAAAAATAACAGTGTTTATTCCACCCACCTACCAATTTTAAATGCAGAAGAACTGACTGATGCAGGAAACGATCGGCCAATTTTTTTAAAGGGCATTAAAAATCTCATTTTCGAAAAAACTGCCTAATTGCAATAACAAAGTGAATATTCAAGCAAAGAAGACTTTACGAGAATTATGATCCTGAACCATTTTCAAGTCCAGTTTTAATCCTAAAACAAAAGTAAAACAGGTATATTAATAAAGTTTCTGATTACTATAAACCAGCTATAAACTACCTACCCAAAAAATGAAAAAAATTAATTGTATTAATTTATGTTAAGAGAGGTTCAAAATATTTTTGACACTAATACTTCTACTTCTTTCTTAATAAGATGATAAATATAACTACTTACTTTTATTTTACCGGGTGTCTTTAACATATCTATCAGAGAATGGGGTCACCAATACATATAAAAAAATAGATGATACTGGCTCCTGCAGCAAATAAAATAACAAATAGTATAACCGAAAATTATAAGTAACAAAATACAAATACCTATATGGAACAAAGGAATTTGTTCCCTATCCATATTCATAAGTCAATAAAATGGAAAGTTTAGAAAAAAAAGGTAAATCACCAAAAGAAAAATTAACAAACATGACGAATTGTCATGATGTTGTCATCTTGGTTGTCATGATGACGAAAACGAAAGGCGATTGTTCTAATTTCTATTTAGAGACTACGTTTTATATGGCTGCTTCTTTTTCTCTTGTTATATTAGAATGAGATAGTGGGCCCAATAGACGCAATGCGCAGATCAACATGAATAGAACGAAATTTTGCGCTCTGAGTTGCGCTACGGGAACGTTGTCCCTCTCTTTGCCATTTAATTTGTCAGTCTCTATTTATTTGTTTGTCTATGTTTCTGTCCAGGGGCGGGAAAGTGAAATCAAAGAATATACCTAGCTAGAAAAAGAATGGACTCTGCCATACTGAAAAATGGTCCTACAGAAGTGGCGCCATCTATTGAGTAGGGCTTGTCTTAAATGGATCGAAGCGCGGGCTTTTTAAATGAGCGTTTTTGTTGAATTTTACTCTAAAATAATTAAATTTGATTATTAAATCTTATTTTTTACACAAATTCAACAATACTAATAACAAGTATTGTTGTGATGTGTAAAAAATAAGACTTAACAGTATAATTTATACAATTATTAAATAAAATTAAAGCCAAACATGTGAAATATTATTTATTATTTAAAGTTCTTATTTATATAAATATAATAAGCATCGTTTATTATAATAAAACAAGACCAACGTAATACGCCCAACGTTTTGTAAATGGAGTAAATATAAATAGGTACTTAAATGATGGCAAATATAAAAGATTTACATTATATTTTTAGGGCCACAAACAAAAGGAATTGTCTAATTAAAACACATATAACAAATTATAGTTTGAAAAACGTTTTGATAATCATTTATTTGATAATATTATGATTGGCGCTATGACAACGACAATATTTTTTGAGAATTTGACAATAATATGACAATGACCGTTGGAAACTATGGAAACTATAAAAAAAATTCTGATTTAACGCCATCTGGCAATAACTAGTAGCAACTTCTTAACCTAAAAATTAATTGCACTACCACCTAGTGGCTAGGGCTGGAACTATTTTATTTGAGATTTCCGTGGAAACGGTGGAACCGCTTTTGCTATTTCACTTTCCCGCCCCTGAGTGAAATATCAAAAGCGGTTCCACCGTTTCCATGGAAATTTCAAATAAAATAGTTCCAGCCTCAGGCGCTAGGTGGTAGTGCAATTAATTTTTAGGTTAAGAAGTTGCTATTAGTTATTGCCAGATGGCGTTAAATCAGAATTTTTTTGTAGTTTCCATAGTTTCCAACGGCCATTGTCATACTATTGTCAAATTCTCAAAAATATTGACTGCATAGCGCCAATCATAATATTATCAAATGATTATCAAAACGCTTTTCAAACTATAATTTGTTATATGTGTTTTAATTGACACCTCCTTTGTTTGTGGCCCTAAAATATAATGTAAGTATTTTATTTTTGCCATCATTTAAGTACCTATTTATATTTACTCCATTTACAAAACTTTGGGCGTATTACGTTGGTCTTGTTTTATTATAATAAACGATGTTTAAATATTTGATTTATAAATAAAAACTTTAAAATAATAAATAATATTTACACATGTTTGGCTTTAATTTTATTTAATAATTGTATGAATTATACTGTTAAATCTTATTTTTTACACATCGCAGCGATACTTGTTATTAGTATTGTTGAATTTGTGTAAAAAATAAGATTTAATAAACAAATTTAATTATTTTAGAGTAAAATTCCATAAATACGCTAATTTAAAAAGCCCGCGCTTCGATCCATTTAAAACAAGCCCTACTCAATAGATGGCGCCACTTCTGTAGGACCATTTTTTAGTATGGCAGAGTCTTTGAATAAGAAGACTAAGGAAGGAGCATATCAAAAATCTTAGGTACACCGCGATGGGCCTCAAATATGGCCGACTTAAATTCCGGTTTATCAGTGTCGTTCTAATTTTATTTAAAAAATATAAAACTATGATGTAGGGTAGACGTCGGATAGACTCAATAATTTTTTGTTTTATTTTACGTTGTGAATAAATGTTGGTAGTTATTAAAATTGTTATAAAGATATATAATTCTAATAAAAAAAGTTATAATAAGTATTTATTAACACAAACATCCGATACGCTACTGAAGCAGGTAAGTCAAATTAACGTATCTAAATTCTTTGACATCTAATCTTTGACAAGTAATAAATAAAAGCTAAAATGCAAGAAAAATATATAATTTGGTTAATTTAAGTGAATTTCATAAATGATCGGTTTACTACACGTATGTATATTATATAGCACTTACTAGCGAAAAGTTGTTCCATTATTTCACTCAATTTTTGCCGAGATCTACCGCACGCTACACAACCAACTATTTTAGAGTCTTTTTCGATAAATCGCGATAGTGTCACTGTTAATTTAAGTTCTGCCACAATTTCCATCTAGATGTACTACCTTTATACAACTATCAGTAGTAGAATAAATAATAAATAACATAAAATAAGCTCCGTAAAGACTGACAAATCCACAAAATTTCAAATCAAATTCAAATGTGTCAAATGAATCGTCAAACAGAACTGTCAAAGATCCCCACCCTAGAGAGCTTTTATGGTGGCTTTTCCGCCCACCATGCATGAATACATGGATAGCATTATACTCCTTCCTTAGTCTTCTTATTCAAAGGGCAGAGTCCATTCTTTTTCTAGCTTGTTTCTTTGTTTCTGTCGCATAAATGACATTGATTGACAAACAAAACCAGAAAAACCAGCCTTCTCGCGCTGGTTAGTTTGGTGCATAGATAAATGCAACAAGTTTAGATTGGAAAGCCCGTAAAAATTTTAGGTCGCGAAATTATTTTGGGTCGCGACCGTTATACGCGATCTGGCGCTGCTATAGCGGTCGCTAAGAACAACGGCAAACAAAAACAGAAATAATTTTCTCTTGTCAAAGTCAGAATTTTCAAAAATCATAATAATCTTTCAAAATCTAAACCGCTATCATTAAAGAAATCCCGAAAAGTGTTTATAGCGTCCATTTTCAAAGTAATTATTGCTATCTTGTGAGTTTAATTCGAGTTTTATTTACTCCAACCGGTGATAATTGTGAAAAAGTGGCATTAAAAACTTAAAAAGCTGTGCTGTGAACTGTGAACAGCAAAAACCATCGTGGATCGTGGATCGTGGCATAACGTCGGTTTCCAATGTTTTCCAGGTATTTCATACATGCGTCCTTATATAAAATAAAGTTTCTTGTATGCAACACACTGTATTTTATTTATAAAATTAAACGAAAATAATAATAAATTTGAATAAACCTTTGAATAAGAAGACTAAGGAAGGAGCATAATGCTATCCATGTATTCATGCATAGTGGGCGGAAAAGCCACCATAAAAGCTCTCTAGGGTGGGGATCCTTGACAGTTCTGTTTGACGATTCATTTGACACATTTGAATTTGATTTGAAATTTTGTGGATTTGTCAGTCTTTAGGAAGCTTATTTTATGTTATTTATTATTTATTCTACTACTGATAGTTGTATAAAGGTAGTACATCTAGATGGAAATTGTGGCAGAACTTAAATTAACAGTGACACTATCGCGATTTATCGAAAAAGACTCTAAAATAGTTGGTTGTGTAGCGTGCGGTAGATCTCGGCAAAAATTGAGTGAAATAATGGAACAACTTTTCGCTAGTAAGTGCTATATAATATACATACGTGTAGTAAACCGATCATTTATGAAATTCACTTAAATTAACCAAATTATATATTTTTCTTGCATTTTAGCTTTTATTTATTACTTGTCAAAGATTAGATGTCAAAGAATTTAGATACGTTAATTTGACTTACCTGCTTCAGTAGCGTATCGGATGTTTGTGTTAATAAATACTTATTATAACTTATCTATTTTTATTAGAATTATATATTTTTATAACAATTTTAATAACTACCAACATTTATTCACAACGTAAAATAAAACAACAAATTATTGAGTCTACCCCACGTCTACCTTACATCATAGTTTTACATTTTTTAAATAAAATTAGAACGACACTGATAAACCGGAATTTAAATCGGCCATATTTGAGGCCCATCGCGGTGTACCTAAGATTTTTGATATGCTCCTTCCTTAGCCTTCTTATTCAAAGGAATAAACAATATTTGGCGATATAATTCCGGAAAAAGCCGAACCGCTCCGAAATTTTCAAAAGTTTTGGGTCGCGACCGTTGCAAGAATAGCGCCAAATAGTGTTTACATTGTCCTTATGGGCACTTTCCAATCTAAACTTGTTTCATTTATCTATGGGTGACAGTTATAACCATCTTTCAGGAACCGTGTTCCGTAATAAAAAAAACTTTCAGTACAACATTAACGGAACATAAAACCATAACTAAGGTAAGCAAGGGAATACACCCTAAGAAATAAACTATGTTATTTGAAGCATTATTTTCTCTTCGTGCTATACTTTTCGAAAACTTTGTAACAAGATGGCCGCCTTAAATCATGCATCCCGGCGTCTACTGACAGGGCTAGTAGCATTTCCATAACCTATAAATTGGCCGGTCATGGCAATAAAATGCCATTTTAAAGGCTGCCCGAGCGACGCACACATAAAATATATATTCCGGCGTTTGCCGATATATCTCCCGATAGCCGTATATACCTTCGATCCTTTATTCCTGATTTACTACCACCCTTTCCGAGATTTATCCTTATATTAAGGGTTTTAGGGGAAAATATTGAATTTCCTTAAAGTTATAAGGCATCACTTAATATTTCAAACACTTTCTTGAAAAATAAAATCCAATTTTTTCAATAGCAACTGTTAAAATTGCCTTATATAGTCTATAAAATGAATAACTTTGAATTTTGACCGTTATTTTTTACCAACATGGCAAATATAAAATCCCTCCTAAAGTGACAGTTCTTCTACTTCTTGCAAAAATCAACACGAAATGTTATAATTGTCAAAAGTAAAATGTCATCAGCTTTTGACATTTCTAAATATCAGACCAATGCCGTCTCTAATAGAACAGCCTCAGAGCGAGATTTATGACGTCACGCTAGTTAGATACTACGGATTAATAAATATATGTTGTAGAATACATGGAAAATATAATTATTCCTCGTATTTTTGGTTTGTATTTTAAACATGATATAGTTTCCATGAAATATACATAATATACAGTTAATAAATACAATATATATACCTATTTATAATAATAAATACTTTGGCAAATAAACTATGAACCATACAAATGCAGAAAATGTTTTACAATATACAAATAATGAATAGGTACATAAGATAATGGGTAAAATGTACAATATGTTTTAAATTTTGGGGTTTGAAAATCGATATAATTTAACAAAATACATTCAAAATCTACAATGGTGATGTATTATTATTTGCATTCAAAAAATTTATGTTATATTTTGCAAGTATCAATGTTCGAAAAATTATATTTGCAAATAATACAATATCATAGAAAAAAAGCGTCAGCGATGACTATGAAATAAAGATGGCTGTCATTTTATATGTAAAATTATTCTAAAATTTTTGATTTTCTTGGGATTTAGGTTCGGGAAAAACGCTGATTAAGTTTTCATTTGGTGTTTCATTATTTTTATTTGGTTTAAAAAAACGTTTCGGGCTAACATTATAGCCTTCATCAGTGTTGTGTCATATGAAAAAAATAATGTGGAATATAAACCAAAAAATTACATATAAAATATTCACACCACACACCACTTAATGTTTACTGCAATTAATAAACTAATATAAACTTGTCAAAAGATGACCACATATTATTTAAAATTATTATTCTTAACACTAACAGCGCTTTTTCAGATGGAGCGGATCGTCCGCGCGGATGTTTTTTTCAACATAGCTCATCAGGACGGAGCATACGCGACCCATGTGAAATTGTTCATATAAACTCATGGTACTTGCTCGAAGTCGCGGACGGTCCGTCGCGGACGCTCCGCTCCATTTGAAAACGCTGTAAAACTATCTACAGTGACTATGGAGTACGATTTCAGCCATAGTTAATGTAGATAGTTTTAGTGTTAAGAATAATAATTTTAAAAAATATGTGGCTATCTTTTGACAAGTTTATATTAGTTTATTAATTGCAGTAAACATTATGTGGTGTTAGGTTAGGTTGTGAATATTTTATATGTAATTTTTTGGATTATTCGACACTATTTTTTTCAACATATTTATTAATCCGTAGTATCTAACTAGCGTGACGTCATAAATCTCGCTCCGAGGCTGTTCTATTAGAGACTGCATTGCGTCAGCATGGCCGCAAGTTGCTAACCTAATAAAATTAACACTAGAAAAGCCCGCGGGAACTGTCAAATTCAAAGTTATTCGTTTCACAGACTATATCTATCAAAAATAGTAGTTAAAACTTTATTTCTTCTCGCACGTTTTTTAATTGCTTTCATTTTTGAAAATTTTTCTATTCCTTTTCATAAGTTATTCGGGATTTAAAGGGAAGTAGTTTGGATATGGCGTTTGTCGCCTCAGCCTGAATATCTGTTGGTAATTTACTTATTTCGTTTTGAGCCATATCTGGCTCCAATTTAATCATCAATCGACACGAAAGAGAATTAAAAAATATTGACTCAAAACTGACAACCATAGATAAAAGACTTGTAATATTAAATAGATAGGCAACTTATAATACATTTCAATTTTATTATACAAAGGCGCCTCTGGTAGTCGGAGGAAGAAACACTAGGGGATGAGAGAGGTGCGAGGAAAGGGTTGTTTTAGTTAATTTAAAATAAATTTAGACACACATGTAAGAACACTCTGTGTGCTTTTAATAAGGTCGAACATATTATAAACGATAAATCAACTTAATTAAAAGCATATAAAGTGTTCTTATGTTTTATGTCGGATATTAATTAAAAAAATATTAAAAAGACTAGTAATAGTATACAGGGTTGTTCACCACATACGACACGGAGTATTGTAGCTAAACGATGAGATTTTTACAAATTGTAAGTTTGGGGTTCGTTGAAGGACTATTATAGCTACAATTTAAAAATATTTTTACAAGATACAGAGTGTCCCAAATAAATAAAAAATATCAAAGTTGTATTTTTTTAAATGGAACACCCTGTATATTATTACATTTTTAGTTTCTACGATTAAAATAAAGGTAAATTTGATTAAGGTTTATTATACTTAAACCTTACCGTTTTTGAAATATTTTCAATTTTGTGAAATTGCAGTAAAAATTTTAAAGCTTCATTTCTCCAAGGGTACCAATGTTTTTAATACTAAATATTTAATGAAGTTTATTTATTGATCAGTTATTGTGTTGCAATAATAAAAATAATACTACCTTATACAGAGTGTCTAAAAATTTATTTTAAATAATTATTAGCTTCAAACGGCAATAACTTCTTTAATTTAAATGGAATGCCTTGTATATTTTAGGAGAATCAGATGCACAATTAAATTGTCTATCAAATTGTATTATACCATTTTTTACCTCTTGATTCTTCTTGATTGACAGTTTTAATATTTTGCGCCTCTGCATCTTGGAGGAAAAACTATTTTTAATGAACTGTCATTTCCATTTAAGTTTCCCAGCCATGACTGACAACTAAAGAGACAGCTTTATTTATTTGTCAAATTACATAGAAACCAACGCCAACCCAGCACAATATTTTTTCTACACGTGATAGATTCCTTAAAATATTAATACCATTTTAAAAATATAAAATACCACTTTATCGACTGGTATAAAAAATAACTAGTTTTATACAAAAATGAACGTCCCAAAACAATATAAGCTTATATCAATTCAGGCTATTTTCAAACTTCCTGACATATACTCTCTTTTATACTTTAAACAAATTTAAAACAGCTCGAAACACATCCTTGACACTCCCAAAACCAACTTTACGTTCAACAAACTCACTGATTTAGTCCTCCCACACACTTTCCCCAATTTATCTGTCCCCCATGCCTCGCATCTCCCCCGAAAAGAAAGTATTAGGGGAAGAAGGGGCACGACGAACCTAAAGAAAGTAGAAAAAAGGCAAAGTAGTATGGCGAACTAATGAATGAACGCTGCGGAGTTTTTTAAAAAGTCTTCGGAGAATAAAAAAACGAGTCTCTGGAATATTTCAAAAGGTCTCTTTGGAGGTTATTAATCCTCTTTTTTTTTCGCTAGGAGTTTGTGAGGGTGTGTGTTCTTCTGTTTGGGATCTTTTCGAATAGAGAAAGGAGTGTAAGGTTGTGGAGTTTTTCTTTGAAAGAAAGTTTGTTTGTTTGTTACCCTGAAGGCAACGAAACTAGAAAAGAATTTGTTTGTTACGATGTTTATTCATTCAGCGAAGGGTTAAGAAGTCTTTGAACAAAATCGTTACATACATTTATACGAACTTTTTTACTTATTTTTATCTGCAGAATATGCTGCCGAAATTTCCGGAATATAGTATGCTGTGTATATTAATTCTCTCTGTTTCCAATAATGATTAAAAATCAAAGCAGACAAACTTATAATCCTTTTTATAACTCCAGATATTGTATTATCTCTGACCCTGTTTTTCAACAGATATCAAATCGAGGCCAAATAGAATTTTCCTCGTCTTTCCACGGTCTGTTATCGGAAAACGTAGAGTTTCCATTTCCATATCGATACCTAGCCAATAGATCAGCGCCGGAAAACGGTTTTAAACTTTGGAGAAACGTTATCCTTCTTAGCTTCTTTCCACTACGCGCTTTCCCCGCAAAGTTTCCACGGGAAAAACTTATTTCCGTTCGAAAAACGATGTTTTTCTTTGACATATCTCATGGTCGGGGTTTAGTTGGTGAGGGATCGCTCTGATTTTACTGGGTTAAACGAGATAATTCACAATGTTTTTCATTAAAAGGATAAAGGCCTACACTCTACTCGGTTTATCATGTTTTATTTGTAAAATGTCCATCGCCCACAACATTACACATATAAGGAGGTGCCACAGCTATTAAATTGTATTAAAAAAAATTATCTAAAGGTACCGCCCTTGACAGGCCCGTTCCTGGGGGAACTGGGGAAACACCACCAGTAACAAAAATAGTACCCTAAAGAAAAACTGGCCCATTTTATATGAAATACATAAAAACAACAAACTAAAATTCGGAAATAATACACATGTACTGATTTCTTTCGAAAATCGACAACTGTGAAACTATGAACCCTTCCCGAACACAAACGGTACATTGTGAGACAGGAAATTGTAGAGAGAAACAAGCCCTATAACATAGGATACAACATTTTAATAAACAGTGCTTTCCATAGTATCAATAAAATGAAAAATATACGAAATAATATACATGTACTGATTTCTTTCGAAAATCGACAACTATGAAACTATGATCCCTTCCCCGACACGAACAATACATTGTGAGACAGGAAATTGTAGAGAGAAACAAGCCCTATAACATAGGATCAACATTTTCATGAACAGTGCTTTCCATAAAATCAATAAAATGAAAAATATACGAAATAATATACATGTACTGATTTCTTTCGAAAATCGACAACTATGAAACTATGATCCCTTCCCCGACACGAACAATACATTGTGAGACAGGAAATTGTAGAGAGAAACAAGCCCTATAACATAGGATACAACATTTTAATAAACAGTGCTTTCCATAGTATCAATAAAATGAAAAATATACGAAATAATATACATGTACTGATTTCTTTCGAAAATCGACAACTATGAAACTATGATCCCTTCCCCGACACGAACAATACATTGTGAGACAGGAAGTTGAGAGAGAAACAAGCCCTATAACATAGGATCAACATTTTTCATGAACAGTGCTTTCCATAAAATCAATAAAATGAAAAATATACGAAATAATATACATGTACTGATTTCTTTCGAAAATCGACAACTATGAAACTATGATCCCTTCCCCGACACGAACAATACATTGTGAGACAGGAAATTGTAGAGAGAAACAAGCCCTATAACATAGGATGGCAACATTTTAATAAACAGTGCTTTCCATAGTATCAATAAAATGAAAAATATACGAAATAATATACATGTACTGATTTCTTTCGAAAATCGACAACTATGAAACTATGATCCCTTCCCCGACACGAACAATACATTGTGAGACAGGAAGTTGTAGAGAAGAAACAAGCCCTATAACATAGGATACAACATTTTAATAAACAGTGCTTTCCATAGTATCAATAAAATGAAAAATATACGAAATAATATACATGTACTGATTTCTTTCGAAAATCGACAACTATGAAACTATGATCCCTTCCCCGACACGAACAATACATTGTGAGACAGGAAGTGTAGAGAGAAACAAGCCTCTATAACATAGGATCAACATTTTCATGAACAGTGCTTTCCATAAAATCAATAAAATGAAAAATATACGAAATAATATACATGTACTGATTTCTTTCGAAAATCGACAACTATGAAACTATGATCCCTCCCCGACACGAACAATACATTGTGAGACAGGAAGTGTAGAGAGAGAAACAAGCCCTATAACATAGGATACAACATTTTAATAAACAGTGCTTTCCATAGTATCAATAAAATGAAAAATATACGAAATAATATACATGTACTGATTTCTTTCGAAAATCGACAACTATGAAACTATGATCCCTTCCCCGACACGAACAATACATTGTGAGACAGGAAGTGTGTAGAGAGAAACAAGCCCTATAACATAGGATCAACATTTTCATGAACAGTGCTTTCCATAAAATCAATAAAATGAAAAATATACGAGTAAATTACATTGGAAATGTGAAAAAAACTATTCTAATTAAAGTATAAAACACATTTATTAAATAAATAAAACAAACAACACCACAAATATTTAGTAACAAAATAGTACTCTAAAGAAAAGCTGACCCATTTTATATGTAATACATAAAAAACAATAAACTAAAATTCGAAATAATATACATGTACTGATTTCTTTCGAAAATCGACAACTATGAAACTATGAACCCTTCCCCGACACAAACAATACATTGTGAGATAGGAAATTGTAGAGAGAAACAAGCCCTATAACATAGGATACAACATTTTTAATAAACAGTGCTTTCCATAAAATCAATAAAATGAAAAATATACGAAATAATATACATGTACTGATTTCTTTCGAAAATCGACAACTATGAAACTATGATCCCTTCCCCGACACAAACAGTACATTGTGAGACAGGAAATTGTAGAGAGAACAAACCCTATAACATAGGATACAACATTTTAATGAACAGTGCTTTCCATAAAACGAATAAAATGAAAAATAAATAGATGCGAGATCAATGTGTTGCCGACAGATTGCCCTAGACTTGTTTATTCGGTGCGGCCAACGCAAAAAAGAAGCAAACTTTATCCTATGACGGTTTAAGTATTTGTTTATTGGCAAGAAAGCGTATCGGTTTTTTGTTAAAAAGTACTGATTGACCCTTTGATCTCAGAAGAGCTGGTCTGGAACAACGTGAACTCTTCGAAATCATCAAGAAGAGGAAAATAGCCTATTTGGGACACATACTACGTGGAGAACGCTATCACTTTCAGCGTCTGATTCTCCAGGGTAAAATAGAGGGGGGCAAAAGGGGGATAGGACGAAGGAAGCTATCCTGGCTGAGAAATATTCGTCATTGGACAGGCATACAGGACTTCCAAGCACTCCAAGTCGCGGCAGTTAACAGAACCATCTGATGAGGAAGAAAACGATGAACGCCTACGCAGGAATCTGCACGGCACCTTAAGAAGAAGAAGACCCTTTGATTTTGCGCTCTCAAAATGTTGCGCCTACGTGCGTGCACGCACTGCACGCTCACCAGGAACGGCCCTGGCCCTTGATCAGCGTTCACAGTAATTGATATCTTTATTCCAACCCTAAAAACCGAACTCTACGTTATTCCTAGACCCTATCTCGTATCTTCTGTCATCCCACGCATCCAGAACATAATAAATCACAGCGAATAGAGACGCAGCCCGTTTTGAATTACGCGACATCCTCAAAACCATCAATTCGCGCGGTTGCCAACTCGGCAAAAAAGTAAACAAGCTCTAAGTTAGATAGAGTTGGCGTAGACTGTACTTCTCTAGAGTTAGCTGACAAAGAATGATGGATTTGACAGGTTTTGGCGTCACGGGATGGAATAGTATCAGCATGAAATATTACAACTAGTTATAGTTTCGTTTTAAGTGAAATTTAAACATGTATAGTACGTAGAGAAATGGTTGAAAAGAGATCTTTAATTGTACGGTATATTTCTTTGAATATGGTAGACAAATTTCGAATTTCGATTAGGTTAATAGAATTGCAAGTATCCAATCCCTCATTACCAAAATTGTATGCTTTGCCAAAAATTCATAAGCCGGACAAGCCTATGCGCCCAATTGTTTCGGCTGTAGGTTCTCCGACTTATAATTTGGCAAAATGGTTATCAAGGGAGTTCGAAAATTTACCTGATCATGAACCTTCTTTCTCAGTTAAAAATAATATTGAATTCATTAACAAAATTAAAGATATAACATTGCATGAAGGTGAAATTTTGGTCTACTTTGATGTATCTTCGTTGTTCCCAAGTGTTCCAATTCCACATATTTTAGGCTACTTAAAGGAATTACTGAACGCAAATGGTCTCGACAACAAAACTGTGAGTGAATATATTGAGCTTACATCGTTATGTATGAAACAAAATTGTTTTCAATTTAATAACAACTTTTTTGAACAGCGGGAAGGTACAGAAATGGGTAATCCATTGTCTCCATTTTTGGCTAATTTATTCATGAGCAGGTTTGAAGTGGAGGCTAAGAATCAGTTTGGGTATTTTCCAAGAGTATGGTTTAGGTATGTGGATGATATTTTTGCTGTTTTTGACACACATTCAGACACTATAGATAATTTTATTTCTAAGTTAAATAATCGTTTTCCTTCCATTAAATTTACGCATGAAATTGAGAACAACGACAGATTACCATTTCTAGATGTATTAGTTATTAGAAATACTAATAATTGCCTGGCATTTGATATCTATAGGAAAAATACGACCACACGCAGATATATTCCTAATGAATCACATCATAGTGTTGAACATAAAATGGCTAGTTTAAATTTCTTAGTTCATAGGTTACTTAGTTTCCCACTTTCCAACGAAAGATATGAAATAGAAAGAGATTACATTAGGAATGTAGCTGAGTGTAATGGATATTCTCCTTTACTAGTTGATAAATTAATTAGAAAACGTAGGTATAGGTTAATGATTTCTGAAAATTCGACTTTTCAAGTGGAGAAAGATACGTCTAAATATTTTTCGATACCGTTTGATAGAGAGTTATCCCGTGGTCTAAAAGGAATTTTTAAGAATGTCAATTATAAACTTGTGTATAGTGCTAATAATAAATTACAACAATTATTAGGTAATCCAAAAGATAAAACACCTCCACTGGAAAGGTCGGGTATTTATGAAATTTCTTGTAAAGATTGTAATCAGAAATATGTTGGGCAAACTAGAAGATCAATATTAACTAGATTTAAAGAACATTTAGCTCAGATAAGATATGGTAGACCGGATAAATCTTGTGTTGCCGAACATATTGTTGATAATGAACATTGTATAGATCTTAATAATTTAAAATTAATTAAACAAGTCTCAAATTACAGACAATTAGATGCATATGAAAGCATCAGAATTAATAAATGTAAAGATAGTATGAACAGAGTCAACGATCCAATTCCTTCACGTTCTTTGTTCCTACTACTCTAGTGGCGGAAATCTAACTGTTACGCTCAGTTGGCTCTGACTCGGTTGGCTAGATTTTGCCACGCCCACTCGGGGCCCACTGAGCGAGTATATAAACGCTCAACTTGTAGATTGTACTTTAGTTTATAATCATCTGCTGATGATGCTAACATGGTTAGCGAAACGCGCGTCCAGTGTAAAAGTAAAAGTGTTTTGGTGTATTGTGGTGATTTAGTGTTTTTATTTTGTTAATAGAACACATAAATGAAATTGATTGACAGTACACTTTTTTCTAAGAAATAATCACCACAAAGTATAATTTTTCACATCGGTAATAGTAGTTATAATTTTTTTTAATTAAACCGTTTAAAATTAATAGAAAAATTAATTCCTAAAAAAGAAAATTTATTCAAATACTACATAAAAGCCTCAAAGATAGCTCAAAGTTCAAACGGAATCAGTTAACTATAACTTTTCTTTTTAAAAAACTTAAAAAAGATGTACCGATTCAGCTCAAAGTTTCCTTTCTACAAAAAAAAAGACGATGGTGTAAAATACTGATGATGCTCGACGTAACAAAATTTTCCCGGGGCCCTTTATGAAAAATTAAGTTCCGTAAAAAGTTTAGGTCCAAAAGAATTTTTTAATAAAGGTCTTTTATAAAACGGTACGGAAAATAAGAATAAACGGTTTTGTGCTGAACAAAACTAAACAAAAGAACTCGGAAAGTCTTTTCAAATAAAGATCCCGCACAAGAGATAATAGTTTTAACAGAGTTTTTTACTTATTATACAAAAAAAAATACTAATTTCTTGGCTTTGAATTAATGTATGATTATCATTTTTCACCGCATATGTAAAAATTAAAAAAAAGTCGCCTTGACTAGGATTCGAACGTGTCCTACTGCTGCTCCAACGTCATAGTAGCGTAAAGTCTTAACCCTTTAACCACGCGGCCACCGAGGACTTGGAAGATTCTATGTAAAATTCTTACTTAAAAGATAATGTTTAGTGAAAGTACTTTTTTATTTATAAACGTTTATTTAGTTCTGTTTTTAGTATTTGTTCTTATAGCGGCAACATAGGTACAGGGTGGGTCAAATTCGACGCTTTTAAATGGAAACACCCTTTTCTATAGGAGATAGACGAAAACTAATATGGGTGTCTGGAGCTCAATTTTTATCAAAAACATGATGGTGAAAACCGTACATCAATATCTGTTACCGTTTCGGAGTTACGGGGTGTTTTTCAAAAATCGGCATTTTTAACAAATCGCTGTAACTTTTTTGCTATGGAAAATTTTGTATTTTTATGAAAACATTTCCAAAGCATCTTTTTACGTAGAATTTAATGGTTTAAGTATAATTTTTTTAAAATTAATAATTTAAGAATTATCAACAGAAAATTTGATTTTTTATATGGGACACCCTGTATATTTTTAAATTATTGAAAAGAATTTAAAATTACCTTTCCAAAAATATAACACACTTGATATTTTGCTCGATTCCTCTTCGAGATATAGAGTATATAAAAATTCGCCCGCTTTAAATGAGTAGGGTTTGAACGGCACCGGCTGTAATGCAAAAAAATCTAGCTGTGAGCATCAATTAAAACGAAAATAATATTTGCTATGAGAGATGCAGAATTTTATAACTATTTAAAATATATTTAATCAACATCAACACATTTAAACAATATCTAATAAATAACAAAGAAAAATAAATAGCAAACCAAGACATGAGATTTTGCTATAGGTGTTCGACATATCGACCGTCTCCTGTTATGGACAGACGGGGCAGTTTTTGAACATTTCTCGCGGAATTCATTAACTCAGTGGGGGTGAAAGATACCCTCTTATAACTGCTAAGTATTTCTAATTTTTGTCTAGATTACGGAAGAATAAGGAACCTTTATTTTTCCGCAAATATATCGATAGGATTAGATCCATGGGCACTAAGTCAGACGGCCTCGACGGCCAACGGCTGGAATCTTGGTTGGCTATTCAATTATTCTTGAAATTGGATGCAAAAATTTGCTGATAACTTTAGCGATCAGAGGCGGTGCATCGTCTTGCTGGAAAAATATGTTTTCGAGTTCCATTAAGGGCATACCATCAATAAAGGGTCCAAAGCCTACTAGTTAAAAGTGGCGAACTTTTAAAAATTCTGTATTTCGAAGGGGATTATAACAAAATATCAAGTGTGCTATATTATTGGAAAGGTAATTTTAATTTTTTTTCAGTCAATTAAAAATATAGAGGGTGTCCCAAATAAAAAATCAAATTTTCTGTTGATAACTCTTAAATTATTAATTTTATATAGCACACTTGATAATTTTATTGGATTATGATCAAAAGGATATATTAAAACTGAATTATAACGAGAAAACTTTCCTGGACTGGGTCCTTTTGAACTGGATGGCATGTGTCCATCAGCAGTTTACCATTAGCTGAAGAAGTATGATTCTACGGTTGTGGGGTATAAATTCATTATTAAATAGCATTATTATGATCAAAAGAATATATTAAAACAGAATTATAACGAGAAAACTTTCCTGGCCTGGGTCCTTCTGAACTGGAGGGCATGTATCCATCAGCAGTTTACCATTAGCTGAAGAAGTATGATTCTACGGTTGTGGGGTATAAATTCATTATTATATAACATTATTATGATCAAAAGAATATATTAAAACCGTATTATAACGAGAAAACTTTCCTGGCCTGGGTCCTTCTGAACTGGAGGGCATGTATCCATCAGCAGTTTACCATTAGCTGAAGAAGTATGATTCTACGGTTGTGGGGTATAAATTCATTATTAAATAACATTATTATGATCTAGAGAATATATTAAAACCGAATTATAACGAGAAATCTTTCTTGGACTGGGTCCTTCTGAACTGGATGACATGTATCCATCAGCAGTTTACCATTAGCTGAAGAAGTATGATTCTACGGTTGTGGGGTATAAATTCATTATTATATAACATTATTATGATCAAAAGAATATATTAAAACCGTATTATAACGAGAAAACTTTCCTGGCCTGGGTCCTTTTGAACTGGAGGGCGTGTATCCATCAGCAGTTTACCATTAGCTGAAGAAGTATGATTCTACGGTTGTGGGGTATAAATTCATTATTATATAACATTATTATGATCAAAAGAATATATTAAAACCGAATTATAACGAGAAAACTTTCCTGGACTGGGTTCTTTTGAACTGGATGGCATGTGTCCATCAGCAGTTTACCATTAGCTGAAGAAGTATGATTCTACGGTTGTGGGGTATAAATTCATTATTATATAACATTATTATGATCAAAAGAATATATTAAAACCGAATTATAACGAGAAAACTTTCCTGGACTGGGTTCTTTTGAACTGGATGGCATGTGTCCATCAGCAGTTTACCATTAGCTGAAGAAGTATGATTCTACGGTTGTGGGGTATAAATTCATTATTATATAACATTATTATGATCAAAAGAATATATTAAAACTGAATTATAACGAGAAATCTTTCTTGGACTGGGTCCTTTTGAACTGGATGGCATGTGTCCATCAGCAGTTTACCATTAGCTGAAGAAGTATGATTCTACAGTTGTGGGGTATAAATTCATTATTAAATAGCATTATTATGATCTAGAGAATATATTAAAACCGAATTATAACGAGAAATCTTTCTTGGACTGGGTCCTTTTGAACTGGATGACTTGTGTCCATCAGCAGTTTACCATTAGCTGAAGAAGTAAAATTATTAATTTTAAAAAAATTATACTTAAACCATTAAATTCTAGGTAAAAAGGTGCTTTGGAAATGTTTTTATAGAAATACAAAATTTTCGATAACAAAAAAGTTACAGCGATTTGTTAAAAATGCACATTTTTGAAAAACACCCCGTAACTCCGAAACGGTAACAGATATTGATGTGCGGTTTTCACCATCTTGTTTTTGATGAAAATTGAGCTCGAGACACCGATATTAGGTTTCGTCCATCTCCTATAGAAAAGGGTGTTTCCATTTAAAAGCGTCGAATTTGACCTACCCTGTACATTATCTGTAAAAAATTCAACTGTCTAACTATAACGGTTCATAAGATAGACCTTTGTGACAAACGGACGGACGGACGGAATAAGAAGTTACTACTCAAAACAACCCTCAAAAAAAGTTAAAATATACCCTAAACACACTATTAAGCACCTAAATATATCCCTTCCAGCATCATTAAGCTTGTTGTTAATAATCTAAATATAGAAGCAATTTCCAGCATGGTGCGAGAACATTTTAGCAGTACACAGAACAACTTTCAAAGCGTAATTCCGATCCACCAACACTGCTCCATCTTGAGGAGCTCAAAGGAACTAATAAATCAGGCTTGATAACGTGTCTTCCCATAATATAGACGCTTTCCTTGCTATCCATCATGTCTAGGGGGTTGCCTACGCCCTCCCCAACCCTGGAGATCGACGTAGACAAATTGATTGAGAAGGAGTTGGCGATTCTGATATAGGGAGGACTCTCCCTTTTTGCTGGAGTTTGTGTTTTTCTCGAACCATTAACTCTTAATTATGTCTAATTCTTCGTTTATTTTAGCTGTTGTTGGGAAGATTTCCGAGTTTTTTGCTTGGGAAATTATTTTATTTTGATAGGAGCGCATTTATCTTCAATTTTTACTCGATCAATAAAATTATAGTAATTTTTCACATCGTTGTTGTAATAAAAACAAATGTTTCGGCTTCTAAAAAAAAGCTTGATTAACATGACGTTTTGTTTATTTTACATTAGAAAATATATTTCTATATCGAAATGAGATCTAATATATTATCAAATATATCTGCCACAAGCATTTTTTTAAACATAAACTATTTATTAAATGGGTAAATACAGATTTTTTTAGTTATGGACAGCTAAATTAGCTATTTATACAGGGTTTTTCACCACATACGACACGGAGTATTGTAGCTAAACGATGAGATTTTTACAAATTGTAAGTTTTGGGTTCGATGAAGGACTATTAGAGGTACAATTTAAAAATAATTTTACAAGATACAGAGTGTCCCAAATAAGTAAAAAATATCAAAGTCGTATTTTTTTAAATGGAACACCGTGTATATTATTACATTTTTAGTTTCTACGATTAAAATAAAGGTAAATTTGATTAAGAGTTATTATACTTAAACCTTACCGTTTTTGAAATATTTTCAATTTTGTGAAATTGCAGTAAAAATTTTAAGGCTTCATTTCTCCAAGGGTATCAAAGTTTTTAATACTAAATATTTACTGAAGTTTATTTACTGATCAGTTATTGTGCTGCAATAATAAAAATAATACTACCTTATACAGAGTGTCTAAAAATTTATTTTAAATAATTATTAGCTTCAAACGGCAATAACTTGTTTAATTTAAATGGAACACCCTCTATATTTTACGAGAATCAGATGCACAATTTAATTGTCTATCAAATTATATTATACCATTTTTTAACTATCTCTTTAAGTTTCCGTGAATTTAAAGAAAAATTCCGTAATTTAATTTAGAACTTATTTATCAATATACCCATGGACTATTGACATTTTAGATTATTTTTAGAGATGTACCAAATTTTTAAAGACTACAGATACTAATATTGTCGATATAATTCGTTTATTTCATTAAAAAAATAAAAAAAACTGTTTAAATATTTGTTAAAGAGGACCAATTAATATGATTCCAGTATTCAAATTACATTAACTGACTGTTTGCGTTGATTTATAATAATTGCTCCAAATACTAAAAAACTGAATTTTGTATGGGCATTAGACAGTGTGATAAAAAGTAACACCTTAAAAATGAAATTTCATTTTTCATAAATACTTATTTATAACAACAGAGACTTTAATTTGATAACTTATTATTATATTGATTTCTGACTCAAATCCACATTTATTTATAATAATTTATTAACGAACACAATTAAGTATGTAATTAATTAGTATATGGGCGGAAATAATGGTGTTATATTTAATTAATGGTATACTCTTTGATAAAGATTTAAATAGTTTTCTTTTTGCATACAAATGGGCTAGTAATATTATCGTTTTGCTAAAAACGATAATATTACTAGTCTGTACATTTTGTACATTTGCTGCTTTAAAAACAATCTAAAATGTCAATATTCCATGGATATATTGATAAATGAAGTCTAAATTATAAGAAAATGCATTTTCTACGAAAACTTGAAGGGATAGATAAAAAATGGCATAATACAATTTGATAGACAATTTAATTGTGCATCTGATTCTCCTAAAATATACAGGGCATTCCGTTTAAATTAAAGAAGTTATTGCCGTTTGAAGCTAATAATTATTTAAAATAAATTTTTAGACACTCTGTATAAGGTAGTATTATTTTATTATTGCAACACAATAACTGATCAATAAAAAAACTTCATTAAATATTTAGTATTAAAAACATTGATACCCTTGGAGAAATGAAGCTTTAAAATTTTTACTGCAATTTCACAAAATTGAAAATATTTCAAAAACGGTAAGGTTTAAGTATAATAAACCTTAATCAAATTTACCTTTATTTTAATCGTAGAAACTAAAAATGTAATAATATACAGGGTGTTCCGTTTAAAAAAATACAACTTTGATATTTTTTATTTATTTGGGACACTCTGTATCTTGTAAAAATATTTTTAAATTGTAGCTCTAATAGTCCTTCAACGAACCCAAAACTTACAATTTGTAAAAATCTCATCGTTTAGCTACAATACTCCGTGTCGTATGTGGTGAACAACCCTGTATAACAAGTTGCGAAATGAATGTGTTTTAAGCACGGGACGCAAAATTGTCCAACGAGGCGAAAGCCGAGTTTTACTTTTAGGCACTAGTGCCTAAACAAGTGTCGCTCTTAGATACTAGTGCCTAAAAGAATGTCATTTGGAATCTCAAATAAATATTAAAAACTGTCAATTTCGAAACGCTTTCACAAAAAATTATTTTCTATAGTTTAAAGTCTTTTTAAAATGTTTTTCGTGGATTTTATTATATTATTTTCCTTTTGTCCTTTTGTAGTACATTCATACATAACTGAAACAAAGAGTTTTCTGATATGATATGGAAAATATGTGAACCTATTGAAAATTTAACTGAATTGATTTTCTCTTTTTGTAAAAAGGTACTTCAATGTTCTCGAGTTTCTAGAGCATGGCTGTATTGTATTGTTCTTATTTTTTTTTGGAAATGAACGTTTCACTAAACACTTTAGAATTTTCACTGAAGAATATATTGCTTTCGATTTTCTTCTCTCAGTTATGTAGCGCAAAATAAAAGAGAATAAACAATTACTTGATAAATAATAAAATTATTATGAGTTCTAAAAGAAAAATTTTCTGATTTATACAGGGTGACTCGTAAATAAGTGCAAATATTTTTAGAGGTAGTAAATTTCAGCGCCAGAAAATATTTTAAAAATTTAGCATTTTCTGGTATTCTTCCTTTTAGTTTTTTACAAGCAAGAAAATCCAAAAAATATTCAGTGGTCCTCAAAATTTAAGCAAAAAATAGTAAACTTTTTTACTTCTCAATGTGTGATATACACTACTGGCAAAGGAATATTAGCAATAGGAGCTTTTCAATGCGATAAAAAAAGATGGTAAGGCTGCAAAATACACTGCAGTGCAACAGAGACGGATAAAGTGTCTTTTCCCTACCATCGTATAGGGGAAGTGATCATAGAAGTGATACGACGAGAGAGCCCCTGCGAGAGGGGGCGCCGGGCGGGTCTTTAAGACGCTTGTGTGGGGGCTACCGCCTACTAATAGAACAGAATCGAAAAAATAGAAACAGGACGGACAGTGTTGCCATTCAATTAAATCGAAATTATGTTGGCTTGTCAAAATCCTAAATCTTCTAATCCCATTATCTTGCCTACTTAATGAAATATTAAATAAAGTACGAAACAATTTTACGAATGTTTTCTCTAGGCACATAACTTCTTTCTAAAACGAAAAGTAACATGCAAAACTTTGATATCATTTCTAAAATAGCAAGTGCAATTCTATGAAATGGCAATACTGTACGATCTTCCTAGCAGTCGCCCCGACACAGTCGGTCGGCGGCGGCGCTTCACAAAGCCGCGGCTGTGACAAAGGAATTAGGCCGAAAAAAACTTTATAAGGAGTAGACGAACAGGGTTGCCGGGTTTGTTAGATTATAATTCCATACGAGAACAAAATTCTCGGTAGATCTTCAACAAAAATTAAAAGTACAGAAACGAAATAAAATATAATATTTAAGTCCAAAATTAGCATTCCTATGTGTCGTAATAATAGATCACTCAAATAAAATACAAATATAATAAATATAACAAGAATTAGAAATAGCTAGGTATATTATTTGATATTAAAAAAAAATATTGAATTAAATAATATTAATATATTAATAAAAACATATAAAACTATAACAAGTAGGGATAGCAGTCACAAATTAGTGTAACAGTCACTTTTTACCTTTGTACAAATTTTGATCAGTGATATCTAAAATTAATTTCATTTCAATGGTAAAGCTGTAGCAACTCTCAACTCTTTTTTCATATTAATAAATTTTTTTGACGGGAAAATCACTAAAATATTTGTCCGAATTTAGGTTGTTTCTTAACTTAAATTTTGTTTTTTGTTTACATTTTTTGGGGAAAATATGGGTTCAACTTTAGTAGATGAATGAAATAAAATCTTTTCAAAAGATATCAACTTCTTCGGGCATGTCGCCAATACCGCGCCTAATAAGGAGTAATAAGGAGTAATAAGGATTTTTAGGAATATCTCTGTAACTCTGCAACTAGACAGAACGATGACCTGTATGTGTGTTATTACTAAATAAAATTTAATGAAACAATAATAAAGTCAAATTATACAGATTCCAACACGGCAGTCGCTTAATTTTTAGTCAAATAAGTCAGCTTTTTATAAGTGCTTCTATTGTAAAAACTAAAGACGCAGTTGAATATATCGTTAGATTTTTCTTTAAATCGGTAGATCGGTAGCTTACAGACGAAACCGGTAGACCTGGCAACTCTGTGATGAACTGACGGGAGTCAGAATAGCGAGGTGCGGAGGCGCGGGAAGGGAAATAAAATAATGGCGATAAATAAAGGGCAGGGAGATGGGTATCATGAGTGGATGGGAGGTGGCGGAATTTCCAAAATTTGTTATCTTATTGGAGTTTGTCTAAGTAGACAGTCGTAGTGGAAGTGGAAACGGGGAAGTTGTTGTCCATCTCTGTTTAAGCATAGACTTTTTATAGGCGTTTCATTCCAATGCATGTAATTCCTATGCCTAGAGATCCATTGCCGGGCCTGTATACATGATATTTACCTTGGCTCTTTCCTTTGCGCCTAGATCTCTGTAATTATAGCGTCAGCCTTGACGACCATTGTTGACAACATCGGGAAAATTAACCCGTTTAATCGTAAGATGGCGTTTAATGAATCTGGTGTCGTCGTATTTAGATCTCCTCAGTCCCCCTATGTACATATTGACTGCGACACTTCGAGATTAATTAAAAGGGTGGGGGTGGCAAAACAGGGGGTGTTAAGAAGGTAAGGGGCAGTGTGTCGATATGGCGCCATCCTGACGGGGAAATACTGTAAGATTCGTTCTTCGGTCAAAGAAAATATATAATGAGAAAAAAATATATTTTTTATATAACCATCATGTATTAAGATTGATAGAAGATAACTATCAAACAAACAATAGAAAATAACCATCTATTAAGATAGATGTGAAACTTAATAGTCTATTATGCTGTTCGGGTGAAGCGGATGTGTGGCCGAATGAAATATATACAGGGTGGCCCATCGAAAACCTTCCGCAAGGCATAACGGCCAGGATATTTTTTTTTCTCAAAAAATCCAAAAACACGTCAATTTTGTTTGTGAGGGGGACAACTTTTGCCCCAAAAATGATTGCAAAATCTTCAACACTCTAAGCGGGGGTGTCATCCACCAACTTTTTTCAAATGGGAAGGGGGTTCAAGTGGCGCCGCACAGTGGAACGAGCTTATGGGAGCGGTTGGACATGAGGTTTTCTTCTCAACACTTTTAATCCAAAGGACGAAAAAATTATTTTTATATACCGTAATAATGTATAAACAGAACAATTTTTAATTTTAATGAAAGAAAGTGGTTGACTCATTACAAACCATCTACAGGGTGACCTAAAAATATAGTATGTTTTGGAAAATCTTTGCCAAACTGTCGTGAAATGTTTTAGTTTTGATTCTTTTAAAAAGAAATATCTTTAGATTTTACCACTGAAATCTAGGACTACTGATACCGTATTATAAAAATATGACGCATATATTTATGTGTATATTTATGTGTATATGGTGCACTGCTTATATTTTCCTATTTAATATAATTTTGCTAATATCTTCGGTTTGAAAGAAGATATCAAGATGCGGTTTTCACTGATTTTTTAAGCTTTCGTTACTCTTTACTGTCAGCTAAAATTACATATACCATCGCATTTATTTTATTTGAAAAACGCGCAATGTTTGTTAAATTGTAAGACAGCGCCCCCTAGCGTCTACGTTCAAAAGCTTACTATTATTGTTTATATGGTATAATATAGAGTAAGAAACGCTCTTTTAAACGAGCCCCCGTTAGTTGGATTCTGTCCATTCAGTCCGGAGTTATTAATATTTAAATAAAAACAGATCTAACCTTCCCCCACCACTTTATTTTGGTAGGTAGGGGAAAATGGTTCTAACAAATAATATTCAGAATTTACTGAAGATTATGAAGCTATTATTTATAGTACCACTTATCTAGGCAAAATTGTGTAAAAACTCCATTTTCTTATTTTTCTATAGCAGTTGCACCCTCTAGCGGCCATTCTACAAACTTGAAAATAATTTCCAGCAATTTCTCATAGCCTCTTTAGTTATGAATATTTTTTTCCGCAGGCCTCACGGCTAATACTTTC
Source organism: Sitophilus oryzae (assembly GCF_002938485.1). Lineage (NCBI taxonomy): Eukaryota > Metazoa > Arthropoda > Insecta > Coleoptera > Curculionidae > Sitophilus > Sitophilus oryzae. The sequence continues at coordinate 2,327,428 of NW_022147078.1, forward strand.
CGAGATATAGCCGAGAGCTATTCTTAGTGGGACACCCTGTACACTAACTTTATTATAAGCAAAGAATATAACAGTAAATCTACGCACTAGAATATTTTTAACACAAACAAAAAAGCTCAACGCTGCACTTTAACCCTTTTTCTTTTTCCAATAGTTTATAAGTTTTCCATATATTTTTAGCACCCTGTATCTGTTTTTGATTTAAGCGTCATTTTGTATTTATCCAATTAATAATTAAATATTAATAATTTTATAAAATAATAAAGATAATTTGACTCTTGATAAAGATAATTTGATTTACTGGAATTGAAAAGGTTTTTGATTTTAGTATAGCATGTATTAGTAATATATTAAATGGAAATTTTTAGAGGGGGGCAAGCTGGGGCAAATTATTAAATTAGTTTCGTTATTAGAAAGGCTTAATCTACCTTGTGACACATATAAAGTCTTGGCCAACCTTGGCCATTTTTTTATTTTTCTACATACACATTTTTTTGCTACTAAATCTAGTATTTAGTAGCAAAAAAATGTTTATGTGTCTCTTATATACAATAATTGTTCTCCCAAACTTTTGTGACTATATATATCTTTTATTTTAAAGTGAAAACAATCGTTTGCACTAATATATGTATGGTTAAAAAAATTATTAATGTCTTTGCCACTTTTTATAAAACTTGGTTGTTTCACAAGAAATGAATACCATAATTAAGTCAGTGTAATATCTTCATTTGAAACTTTTCAAACTGACATATAATTAAAAATATTTTTTTGAGTTGGATAAAATGTAACGGTCTGGACTTTAAGTAATTAAAATCTTCTACCAAAATTATTTAATTTAAAATTATTGTGTCTTTCCACCGTGCGCCGCAATGAAAAGAGCTTTCTATTCTCTATATTTTGCCGTTTCGTTTTTGAAAATCGGTCGAGTCATTGAGAAAATATAAAGGATTGAAATTTAAAAAGTTTATTTAAACATTTATCATAGTAAATGATAAGGATAAATTCCTTCGACCAATTTGCTGTTTTTTCTTGTTATTTCTAGATGTTTACGCATTTTTTCACTTGCCACAAGGCTGAACGATCAGGTGCGGTAGTTGCTAGATAGCTGTTCCGTGACTTGTGCGTTGAAGTTCTTCTAAATATCGTTAAACTTTTTAACAATTATGGTGTACTCACTTGCAGAAAAAGTGGAAATAATCGAACTTTATTTTAAAAATAATGAATGTGGCAATCGGGTTGCGTAGATATTCAATGAACGCCATCCTGACAAACACCTTTATGGCAAAATTGTTCGCGAGTTAGTAGAAAAATTTCGCGAAACTGGTTCCGTTATGAATAAAAAGAGGCAGAGGGAAAATCCTGTAGTAAATGAAGCTATGGAGGTATTCGTATTGGGCCAAGTTGCCATGGATAGTACGCTGAGTACAAGAAAATTAGCCAATGAGACCGGCGTGAATCGTGCAAGTGTCCAAATGATATTAAAGAAACACAAGTTCCACCCGTACAAAATTCAGTTGGTACATACAAGAACTCTATTATTCCAAATTGTTGTCAGAGAACAGACCTGAGTATCAAGAACCGCCACAGCCAGAAATAAACATTGAAGGAGAGGAAATCTACGTGGATACCAACAAAATAAAGACCGCTATAATGTCTTTAAAGAATGGAAGAGCATGTGGCCCAGAGGGAGTATATGAGGAACTCATAAAATCTGGAAACAAAAAACTGTTTAGAATGTTAACAAACATAGTAAACCAGTGCTTAAATGGTCATCCAGTACCTGAACAGTGGAAAAAAGCATATACCTCCTCTATATATAAAAAGGGCTCAAGGAAGGATCCCAATAACTACAGGGGAATTTCGGTCACCAGCACTAGGAGTCGCCTCTATGGAAGGATACTCAGGAACTTAATTGAAGAGGAATACTCCAGCTACGAAGAAGAAGAGCAGAATGGTTTCAGAAGCGGAAGATCGTGTACAGATAATATCTTTGCATTGAAACAGATCATCGAGAAGAAATCTGCAATGAACCAGGAAGCTCATATAACATCCATCGATCTACAAAAAGCATATGATACAGTGCCAATAATAAAATTATGGGAAGTATTGCACGAATCAAGAATTAACGCAGCTCTGATAAAAGCTGTACAAAATCTTTACCATGGAGGAAAATCACAAATAAAAACGGTCAACGGTCTCTCAGAGGAAATTTCTATCACTAAAGGGCTCCGACAGTGTTGCTGTATATCCCCAACACTATTTAAAATTTATATTACCAAGGCCTTATATCTATGGAAAAGAAAATGTAACGGAATGGGTATAGAACTAAATGACATATGCCTATACACCTTGCAATTTGCAGACGACCAGGCCATAATTGCAAACGACAAAGATGACATGGAATATATGGTGCAGAAAATAATTGAAGAATACGCTAAATGGGGTCTCACAGTAAATACAGAAAAAACAAAACACCTTCCAATTGGATCCAATACAGAAAATCTTATTTTGGACAATAATAAGGAAATTAGGGCATGTGAAGATTACAGGTACCTGGGATCGATATTTACAGGAGATGGAACGGACGATAGAGAAATAAACAACAGAGTAATACAGGCACGAAGAGTTATCAGATGCATAAATGGCATTCTATGGAGCACTGAAATTACAAAAAACAGGAAATATAATATATACGAGACACTAGTTAAAAGCATATTACTCTATGGATGTGAAACATGGCGACTCACTGAAAGGAATAAAAAGAAATTAGAGACAACAGAAATGGAGGCGATTAGAAGAGCAATGAGAATTTCACGGAGGGATAAGATCAGAAATGAAGACATTAGACAACAGATGGGAACAGAGGGAACAATAGTAAATGATATAGAACAAAAACAATTAATATGGTACGGCCATGTTCAGAGAATGCACAATGAAAGAATTCCAAAACAAGTCATTCATTGGATACCACCTGGTAAACGAAAGAGAGGACGTCCCAAGAAAACATGGATGGAAGGAATAAGAAGGTCGATGAGCGAGAAAAATCTGACCGAAGATCGATGGGAAAATCGTACAGGGTGGAAGTTAGGCATCGGACAACGTCGTAGGACGTTCTGACCCGAATTTATATATATACATACAAGAACTCAACGAAGACGATTTTGATCGTCGCGGGCTGGTATTTTTCGAAATTCTATTGTAGGTCAGTTTAACTATATTGAGAAGAACTTCAACGCACAAGTCACAGAACAGCTATCTAGCAACTACCGCACCTGATCGTTCAGCCTTGTGGCAAGTGAAAAAATGCGTAAACATCTAGGAATAACAAGAAAAAACAGCAAATTGGTCGAAGGAATTTATCCTTATCATTTACTATGATAAATGTTTAAATAAACTTTTCAAATTTCAATCATTTATATTTTCACAACGACTCGACCGATTTTCAAAAACGAAGCGGGGAAATATAGAGAATAGAAAGTAGTGATGGGTTGTTATTTAACTATCTGTTATTTTATAACAACTATTTATAAATAACATAACGCAACCGTTACTACTTCTAAAAAATAACAAATATAAAATAACGACACGTAGAGATCGGCCGCTCGTGAAACGAAAAACGAAGTCGGCGCTCTGCATCACCACGAAATTCTATGCTGCTCGAAGCAATTCCAAAAAACAACTAGTATGGATGGAAAACATGTTATTTCGTCAACCATCGATACAGGCGGCGAGACAACGGACAACGGAGTGGGGAAAGCGCTACGGCGAACGTAGCTGCTTCGGTCGATACCGTCAATGGTCGTATTTACAACAGCTTAAAAATAATAGGATATAAAAGAAGCAGGTTTTTTGAAACAGTTGAGGGCATAACGCCTGGCGGTGGAGATAACAGGAGTGGGAAAGGAACGCTGCTGCATCGGTCGATTGTCGATGGAGGCTCGCAACGGGTTGGAGAAGCAGTCATTTTAGATATGTTGTTTTTCAACCTGTTACAAGTATAACAGGGCGGCGGACGAGATAATAGGTGTGGGAAAGGAACGCTGCTGCATCGGTCGATTGTCGATGGAGGTTCGAAACAGGTTGGGGAATAACGCATCAGTTGTTTTAGATACATTCTGTTTCAACCTGTTACGAGCATAACGGACGGAGGTCGAGATATTATGGCGCTGTATGTTCAGTACTTACTTATTAAGTTTCAATATTTAGGTATTTATTTATTCTGAAAAATTTTCAGAATATTTTAAGATTTTTAAAATGTATACAGGGTGTTTTGAAAAATCTGGTCATTGATTAATCACGATCCTGCTTAAAGCCCTTGACGTAAAAAGCTGATTTTTGGAAAAACGGATTGACTTTAGTGTGTAGAAGTTCGATAAGAAGGGATTTTCGAAACTCGAATTCTAAGGGGTGAAACTACTCTCAAATATTAGAATATTTTTTATTTAAAAACCGGTGAGTTTTTCGGAAAAACTCTTAAAACACGTATATTTTATTATGTTGTTTTACATATTTTAAGATTTTTTAAAAATATATACAGGGTGTTTCATAAAATATGACCATTGAGTAATATTCTGCTTAAACTGCTGGGCGTTTAAAGCTGATTTTTTGCAAACGGATTGACTGTGGGGTTGAGGTTCGATAAGGAGGGGTTTCTCGAATCTCAAATTCCAACAGGGTGAAAACGCCCCTCAAATATTACAATATTTGTTATTTAAAAAACGGTTAGTCTTTCGGGAAAACGCCTGGACACGCATAATTTATTTTGTTTTTTTTACATATTTTGAATTTTTTAAAAAATCATACAGGGTGTTCCAAAAAGTTGAGTAATTGATTAACCACGGTTCTGCTTAAACTGCTCGACGTTAGAAAGCTTATTTTTGGCAAATGCGAGAAAATTTTATCCAGTTTGTATGTTAATGGAAATTCTTGTTTTGCTTTATCATCACCATTTGAAATTATTAATTCGATGCGAACAAAGTCGCGGGTACACGCTAGTTTAAGTGTAAAATTAATTCGAACTCTAGTGTGTAGTTGGTTTACTTATGAAGAATATACTACATATTTTCTTATATTGCTATTTTTTTACCGCAAATGGTAAAATCATAACTAAGAGCTTCTCGCCCGTCGAGTGATATGCACCCTGTACACTGCTACGCAATTCAGGATCTACGTGGATCGAGGGGCAGGGCGTAGGTAGACCGCAATGTGTAGGTATAGACGAGTGGCGGAATTTTGGCTTTTTTTATATCGCAATTTGTAAACAGCGCTTATTTGTAAACAACGAACGTTTTTAGAGAGGTATTTTAGATAACAATCGAATTTAGAAATGTTTTGACACCCTGGAAATACTACCACCGAGCACGTCATTGTTGCAACTTGCAACTGCGTTAATACGCCTGGCGGTGACCGTCTCATACTCTTTCAGATATTTAGCAGTAAAATAAAGAAACCTGTTATTTTTAAGCTGTTATTTTAAGCTGTTTTTTATAAATAACTATAACAGTTTCAACTGTTATCTAAAAATAACAGTTTTGCCCATCACTAATAGAAAGCTCTTTTCATTGCGGCGCCACTTGACCCCCCTTCCTATTTGAAAACAGTTGGGGGATGACACCCCCGCTTAGAGGGTTGAAGATTTTGCAATCATTTTTGGGGCAAAAGTTGTCCCCCTCACAAACAAAATTGACGAGTTTTTGAATTTTTTGAAAAAAAATATCTTGGCCGTTATGCCTTGCGGAACGTTTTCGATGGGCCACCCTGTATTATATTTGCCCGATCCTGTCGTGTTAAGCAACACCCAAAATTCCATATAATAAATATTTTTATAAATAATTTTTTTGAATTTGGCAATGGTTAAAATTTATTATCTATTGATCAAGCCTTCCTTCCAGGTCTATTTTCCAGCCTCCTAATGAATAACTTTGTTCGTATTCGTTCCCAGCTAGTGGGCGTAAAGATAGACAGAAAAAGCAAAAAAAATACCACGTAAAGCAAAAGAAAGCAGCGTGCAGTGGGAACCGACAAATAATACAAAAATCCGTATAATTTGCTGGAATAGACTGTCTCCCTGAATGAGCACAGAGGTATAACTCTTAGAAAATATCGACATCTAGCGGAGATTTTTTTCTATCCTTTTTTTCCTTTCCAATGGGAAATTATTATGTATTATAAATCTGATTGGTTGTTTTCGGAATCAGTGAGAAATATAAATTATTTCTTGTTACCTTTTTCCAATAAGTTTTGATAGGAGTATCAGATAACCCAAATCAAAATCAAATCAAATCAAATGTCAAGAATGAAATGCGAAATATATACTTTTGTTTTTTTTTTGTTTTCTTTATAAAAAGGCTTTTACTTTTATGATTTTTTTTTGTAAAAAGTTTAATAGAGTTTTAGCTTCAAACTTGAGTGACAGGGATATCAAATATCGAGAGAATTCTGATTTTTTTTTCAGTTTAATGAGTAGAGTTTAAGTTATGTTAAGAGTTTATTTTTTTTGTTCTTTGATATTTATGGATAATTTCATTGGATTATGATCAAAAGAATATATTAAAACTGATTTATAACGAGAAAACTTTCCTGGACTGGGTCCTTTTGAACTGGATGGCATGTGTCCATCGGCAGTTTACCATTAGCTGAAGAAGTATGATTCTACGGTTGTGGGGTATAAATTCATAATTAAATAACATTATTATGATCAAAAGAATACATTAAAACCGAATTATAACGAGAAAACTTTCCTGGACTGGGTCCTTTTGAACTGGATGGCATGTGTCCATCAGCAGTTTACCATTAGCTGAAGAAGTATGATTCTACGGTTGTGGGGTATAAATTCATTATTAAATAACATTATTATGATCAAAAGAATATATTAAAACCGAATTATAACGAGAAAACTTTCCTGGACTGGGTTCTTTTGAACTGGATGGCATGTGTCCATCAGCAGTTTACCATTAGCTGAAGAAGTATGATTCTACGGTTGTGGGGTATAAATTCATTCTTAAATAACATTATTATGATCAAAAGAATATATTAAAACCGAATTATAACGAGAAAACTTTCCTGGCATGGGTCCTTTAGAACTGGATGGCATGTGTCCATCAGCAGTTTACCATTAGCTGAAGAAGTATGATTCTACGGTTGTGGGGTATAAATTCATTATTAAATAACATTATAATGATCAAAAGAATATATTAAAACCGAATTATAACGAGAAAACTTTCCTGGCATGGGTCCTTTAGAACTGGATGGCATGTGTCCATCAGCAGTTTACCATTAGCTGAAGAAGTATGATTCTACGGTTGTGGGGTATAAATTCATTATTAAATAGCATTATTATAATCAAAAGAATATATTAAAACCGAATTATAACGAGGAAACATTCCTGGCCTGGGTCCTTTTGAACTGGATGGCATGTGTCCATCAGCAGTTTACCATTAGCTGAAGAAGTATGATTCTACGTTTGTGGGGTATAAATTCATTATTAAATAACATTATTATGATCAAAAGAATATATTAAAACCGAATTATAACGAGAAAACTTTCCTGGCATGGGTCCTTTTGAACTGGATGGCATGTGTCCATCAGCAGTTTACCATTAGCTGAAGAAGTATGATTCTACGGTTGTGGGGTATAAATTCATTATTAAATAACATTATTATGATCAAAAGAATATATTAAAACCGAATTATAACGAGAAAACTTTCCTGGCATGGGTCCTTTTGAACTGGATGGCATGTGTCCATCAGCAGTTTACCATTAGCTGAAGAAGTATGATTCTACGGTTGCGGGGTATAAATTCATTACTAACTAACATTATTATGATGAAAAGAATATATTAAAACCGAATTATAACGAGAAAACTTTCCTGGCATGGGTCCTTTAGAACTGGATGGCATGTGTCCATCAGCAGTTTACCATTAGCTGAAGAAGTATGATTCTACGGTTGTGGGGTATAAATTCATTATTAAATAGCATTATTATGATCAAAAGAATATATTAAAAACCCGAATTATAACGAAAACTTTCCTGGACTGGGTCCTTTTGAACTGGATGGCATGTGTCCATCAGCAGTTTACCATTAGCTGAAGAAGTATGATTCTACGGTTGTGGGGTATAAATTCATTATTAAATAACATTATTATGATCAAAAGAATATATTAAAACCGAATTATAACGAGAAAACTTTCCTGGCATGGGTCCTTTAAAACTGGATGGCATGTGTCCATCAGCAGTTTACCATTAGCTGAAGAAGTATGATTCTACGGTTGTGGGGTATAAATTCATTATTAAATAACATTATAATGATCAAAAGAATATATTAAAACCGAATTATAACGAGAAAACTTTCCTGGCATGGGTCCTTTAGAACTGGATGGCATGTGTCCATCAGCAGTTTACCATTAGCTGAAGAAGTATGATTCTACGGTTGTGGGGTATAAATTCATTATTAAATAGCATTATTATGATCAAAAGAATATATTAAAACCGAATTATAACGAGAAAACTTTCCTGGACTGGGTCCTTTTGAACTGGATGGCATGTGTCCATCAGCAGTTTACCATTAGCTGAAGAAGTATGATTCTACGGTTGTGGGGTATAAATTCATTATTAAATAGCATTATTATGATCAAAAGAATATATTAAAACCGAATTATAACGAGAAAACTTTTTCCTGGACTGGGTCCTTTTTGAACTGGATGGCATGTGTGTCCATCAGCAGTTTACCATTAGCTGAAGAAGTATGATTTTCTACGGTTGTGGGGTATAAATTCATTATTAAATAACATTATTATGATCAAAAGAATATATTAAAACCGAATTATAACGAGAAAACTTTCTTGGCATGGGTCCTTTAAAACTGGATGGCATGTGTCCATCAGCAGTTTACCATTAGCTGAAGAAGTATGATTCTACGGTTGTGGGGTATAAATTCATTATTAAATAACATTATAATGATCAAAAGAATATATTAAAACCGAATTATAACGAGAAAACTTTCCTGGCATGGGTCCTTTAGAACTGGATGGCATGTGTCCATCAGCAGTTTACCATTAGCTGAAGAAGTATGATTCTACGGTTGTGGGGTATAAATTCATTATTAAATAGCATTATTATAATCAAAAGAATATATTAAAACCGAATTATAACGAGGAAACATTCCTGGCCTGGGTCCTTTTGAACTGGATGGCATGTGTCCATCAGCAGTATACCATTAGCTGAAGAAGTATGATTCTACGGGTGTGGGGTATAAATTCATTATTAAATAACATTATTATGATCAAAAGAATATATTAAAACCGAATTATAACGAGAAAACTTTCCTGGACTGGGTCCTTTCGAACTGGATGGAATGTGTCCATCAGCAGTTTACCATTAGCTGAAGAAGTATGATTCTTTGGTTGTGGGGTATAAATTCATTATTAAATAACATTATTATGATCAAAAAAATATATTAAAACCGAATTATAACGAGAAAACTTTCCTGGACTGGGTCCTTTTGAACTGGATGGAATGTGTCCATCAGCAGTTTACCATTAGCTGAAGAAGTATGATTCTTTGGTTGTGGGGTATAAATTCATTATTAAATAACATTATTATGATCAAAAAAATATATTAAAACCGAATTATAACGAGAAAACTTTCCTGGACTGGGTCCTTTTGAACTGGATGGAATGTGTCCATCAGCAGTTTACCATTAGCTGAAGAAGTATGATTCTTTGGTTGTGGGGTATAAATTCATTATTAAATAACATTATTATGATCAAAAAAATATATTAAAACCGAATTATAACGAGAAAACTTTCCTGGACTGGGTCCTTTTGAACTGGATGGAATGTGTCCATCAGCAGTTTACCATTAGCTGAAGAAGTATGATTCTTTGGTTGTGGGGTATAAATTCATTATTAAATAACATTATTATGATCAAAAAAAGAATATATTAAAAACCGAATTATAACGAGAAAACTTTCCTGGCCTGGGTCCTTTAGAACTGGATGGCATGTGTCCATCAGCAGTTTACCATTAGCTGAAGAAGTATGATTCTACGGTTGTGGGGTATAACTTCATTATTAACTAACATTATTATGATCAAAAGAATATATTAAAACCGAATTATAACGAGAAAACTTTCCTGGCATGGGTCCTTTAGAACTGGATGGCATGTGTCCATCAGCAGTTTACCATTAGCTGAAGAAGTATGATTCTACGGTTGTGGGGTATAAATTCATTATTAAATAACATTATTATGATCAAAAGAATATATTAAAACCGAATTATAACGAGAAAACTTTCCTGGCCTGGGTCCTTTAGAACTGGATGGCATGTGTCCATCAGCAGTTTACCATTAGCTGAAGAAGTATGATTCTACGGTTGTGGGGTATAAATTCATTATTAAATAACATTATTATGATCAAAAGAATATATTAAAACCGAATTATAACGAGAAAACTTTCCTGGCCTGGGTCTTTAGAACTGGATGGCATGTGTCCATCAGCAGTTTACCATTAGCTGAAGAAGTATGATTCTACGGTTGTGGGGTATAAATTCATTATTAAATAACATTATTATGATCAAAAGAATGTATTAAAACCGAATTATAACGAGAAAACTTTCCTGGCATGGGTATTTTAGAACTGGATGGCATGTGTCCATCAGCAGTTTACCATTAGCTGAAGAAGTATGATTCTACGGTTGTGGGGTATAAATTCATTATTAAATAACATTATTATGATCAAAAGAATATATTAAAACCGAATTATAACGAGAGAACTTTCCTGGCCTGGGTCCTTTAGAACTGGATGGCATGTGTCCATCAGCAGTTTACCATTAGCTGAAGAAGTATGATTCTACGGTTGTGGGGTATAAATGCATTATTAAATAGCATTATTATGATCAAAAGAATATATTAAAAGCGAATTATAACGAGAAAACTTTCCTGGATTGGGTCCTTTTGAACTGGATGGCATGTGTCCATCTGCAGTTTACCATTAGCTGAAGAAGTATGATTCTACGGTTGTGGGGTATAAATTCATTATTAAATAACATTATTATGATCAAAAGAATATATTAAAACCGAATTATAACGAGAAAACTTTCCTGGACTGGGTCCTTTTGAACTGGATGGCATGTGTCCATCAGCAGTTTACCATTAGCTGAAGAAGTATGATTCTAGAGTTGTGGGGTATAAATTCATTATTAAATAGCATTATTATGATCAAAAGAATATATTAAAAGCGAATTATAACGAGAAAACTTTCCTGGATTGGGTCCTTTTGAACTGGATGGCATGTGTCCATCAGCAGTTTACCATTAGCTGAAGAAGTATGATTCTAGAGTTGTGGGGTATAAATTCATTTTTAAATAGCATTATTATGATCAAAAGAATATATTAAAAGCGAATTATAACGAGAAAACTTTCCTGGATTGGGTCCTTTTGAACTGGATGGCATGTGTCCATCTGCAGTTTACCATTAGCTGAAGAAGTATGATTCTACGGTTGTGGGGTATAAATTCATTATTAAATAACATTATTATGATCAAAAGAATATATTAAAACCGAATTATAACGAGAAAACTTTCCTGGCCTGGGTCCTTTAGAACTGGATGGCATGTGTCCATCAGCAGTTTACCATTAGCTGAAGAAGTATGATTCTACGGTTGTGGGGTATAAATTCATTATTAAATAACATTATTATGATCAAAAGAATATATTAAAACCGAATTATAACGAGAAAATTTTCCTGGACTGGGTTCTTTTGAACTGGATGGCATGTGTCCATCTGCAGTTTACCATTAGCTGAAGAAGTATGATTCTACGGTTGTGGTATAAATTCATTATTAAATAACATTATTATGATCAAAAGAATATATTAAAACCGAATTATAACGAGAAAACTTTCCTGGACTGGGTTTTTTTGAACTGGATGGCATGTGTCCATCAGCAGTTTACCATTAGCTGAAGAAGTATGATTCTACGGTTGTGGGGTATAAATTCATTATTAAATAACACTATTATGATCAAAAGAATATATTAAAACCGAATTATAACGAGAAAACTTTCTTGGACTGGGTCCTTTTGAACTGGATGGCATGTGTCCATCAGCAGTTTACCATTAGCTGAAGAAGTATGATTCTACGGTTGTGGGGTATAAATTTATTATTAAATAACTATATTATGATCAAAAGAATATATTAAAACCGAATTATAACGAGAAAACTTTCTTGGACTGGGTCCTTTTGAACTGGATGGCATGTGTCCATCAACAGTTTACCATTAGCTGAAGAAGTATGATTCTAGAGTTGTGGGGTATAAATTCATTATTAAATAGCATTATTATGATCAAAAGAATATATTAAAACCGAATTATAACGAGAAAGCTCTCCTGGACTGGGTCCTTTTGAACTGGATGGCATGTGTCCATCAGCAGTTTACCATTAGCTGAAGAAATATGATTCTACGGTTGTGGGGTATAAATTCATTATTAAATAACATTATTATGATCAAAAGAATATATTAAAACCGAATTATAACGAGAAAACTTTCCTGGCATGGGTCCTTTTGAACTGGATGGCATGTGTCCATCAGCAGTTTACCATTAGCTGAAGAAGTATGATTCTTCGGTTGGGTGGTACAAATTCATTATTAAATAACATTATCATCATCAAAAGTATATATTAAAGCCGAATTACAACGATAAATCTTTCCTGCAGTGGTTAGGATTACAAATTTATGATATTTGTTCATACTCCATGTTTACTTATTTTTCTGAAGTCACCACAACGTTTTACCTTGATTGCTACGTGTTATTTCACAAAGTAGCACAATAAATATAAGCCGTGTTATAAAAATTAGTTCCCACGTTTCCTGAAATTCATCGAGACGCGCCGTGATTGGTTGTTTGTTTTTTATTGCTAACCCAGATTAACATGAGAGAGAAAAAGTTAATCAGAGCCTTATTATTTAAAAAAAAACCTTATCAAAAATTATATGTTGGATATATTTTTACAGTTCTATGTTCAAGAAATGTTAATCTACACTTACTATGACATCGTTTTTATTCGATAACAGAGGGTATTAAAACCAAGGTAACTAAACATTTCCCCGTACTTTGAGGGTCTTAAAATTATGGGCGGAAATAAAATTAGTCCCGGATAAGGGAGGAAGTCATTAAATTTATAAACCTAATCGTATTCTAATTAAAATTAAGGGAAGGTTCTTTAAGGGAGCTCGAATCGACAGTGTTACGTGTTAGATTATTATTAGGAAGTTTTACACTAATTACTATTATCTGACAGCAGATAAAATAAACCTGAGTATAAGTATTGGATGTGTTTTTCTAAATTAAAAACCAAAAAAATTTGTGCGGGGTGATGCATCCTTGTTGGAAACATAAAACCGAATTATAACGAGAAAACATTCCTGGACTGGGTTCTTTTGTACTGGATGGCATGTGTCCATCAGCAGTTTACCATTTGCTGAAGAAGTATGATTCTACGGTTGTGGGGTATAAATTCATTATTAAATAACATTATTATGATCAAAAGTATATATTAAAACCGAATTATAACGAGAAAACATTCCTGGACTGGGTGCTTTTGAACTGGATGGCATGTGTCCATCAGCAGTTTACCATTAGCTGAAAAAGTATGATTCTACGGTTGTGGGGTATAAATTCATTATTAAATAACATTATTATGATCAAAAGAATATATTAAAACCGAATTATAACGAGAAAACTTTCTTGGACTGGGTCCTTTTGAACTGGATGGCATGTGTCCATCAGCAGCTTACCATTAGCTGAAGAAGTATGATTCTACCGTTGTGGGGTATAAATTCATTATTAAATAACATTATTATGATCAAAAGAATATATTAAAACCGAATTATAACGAGGAAACATTCCTGGCCTGGGTCCTTTTGAACTGGATGGCATGTGTCCATCAGCAGCTTACCATTAGCTGAAGAAGTATGATTCTACAGTTGTGGGGTATAAATTCATTATTAAATAGCATTATTATAATCAAAAGAATATATTAAAACCGAATTATAACGAGGAAACATTCCTGGCCTGGGTCCTTTTGAACTGGATGGCATGTGTGCATCAGCAGCTTACCATTAGCTGAAGAAGTATGATTCTACGGTTGTGGGGTATAAATTCATTATTAAATAACATTATTATAATCAAAAGAATATATTAAAACCGAATTATAACGAGGAAACATTCCTGGCCTGGGTCCTTTTGAACTGGATGGCATGTGTGCATCAGCAGCTTACCATTAGCTGAAGAAGTATGATTCTACAGTTGTGGGGTATAAATTCATTATTAAATAGCATTATTATAATCAAAAGAATATATTAAAACCGAATTATAACGAGGAAACATTCCTGGCCTGGGTCCTTTTGAACTGGATGGCACGTGTCCATCAGCAGTTTACCATTAGCTGAAGAAGTATGATTCTACAGTTGTGGGGTATAAATTCATTATTAAATAGCATTATTATAATCAAAAGAATATATTAAAACCGAATTATAACGAGGAAACATTCCTGGACTGGGTTCTTTTGAACTGGATGGCATGTGTCCATCAGCAGCTTACCATTAGCTGAAGAAGTATGATTCTACAGTTGTGGGGTATAAATTCATTATTAAATAGCATTATTATAATCAAAAGTATATATTAAAACCGAATTATAACGAGGAAACATTCCTGGCCTGGGTCCTTTTGAACTGGATGGCATGTGTCCATCAGCAGCTTACCATTAGCTGAAGAAGTATGATTCTACAGTTGTGGGGTATAAATTCATTATTAAATAGCATTATTATAATCAAAAGAATATATTAAAACCGAATTATAACGAGGAAACATTCCTGGCCTGGGTCCTTTTGAACTGGATGGCATGTGTCCATCAGCAGTTTACCATTAGCTGAAGAAGTATGATTCTACGGTTGTGGGGTATAAATTCATTATTAAATAACATTATTATGATCAAAAGAATATATTAAAACCGAATTATAACGAGAAAACTTTCTTGGACTGGGTCCTTTTGAACTGGATGGCATGTGTCCATCAGCAGCTTACCATTAGCTGAAGAAGTATGATTCTACCGTTGTGGGGTATAAATTCATTATTAAATAACATTATTATGATCAAAAGTATATATTAAAACCGAATTATAACAAGAAAACATTCCTGGACTGGGTTCTTTTGAACTGGATGGCATGTGTCCATCAGCAGTTTACCATTAGCTGAAGAAGTATGATTCTACGGTTGTGGGGTATAAATTCATTATTAAATAACATTATTATGATCAAAAGTATATATTAAAACCGAATTATAACAAGAAAACATTCCTGGACTGGGTGCTTTTGAACTGGATGGCATGTGTCCATCAGCAGTTTACCATTAGCTGAAGAAGTATGATTCTACGGTTGTGGGGTATAAATTCATTATTAAATAACATTATTATGATCAAAAGAATATATTAAAACCGAATTATAACAAGAAAACATTCCTGGACTGGGTTCTTTTGAACTGGATGGCATGTGTCCATCAGCAGTTTACCATTAGCTGAAGAAGTATGATTCTACGGTTGTGGGGTATAAATTCATTATTAAATAACATTATTATGATCAAAAGTATATATTAAAACCGAATTATAACGAGAAAACATTCCTGGACTGGGTGCTTTTGAACTGGATGGCATGTGTCCATCAGCAGTTTACCATTAGCTGAAGAAGTATGATTCTACGGTTGTGGGGTATAAATTCATTATTAAATAACATTATTATGATCAAAAGAATATATTAAAACCGAATTATAACGAGAAAACATTCCTGGACTGGGTTCTTTTTAACTGGATGGCATGTGTCCATCAGCAGTTTACCATTAGCTGAAGAAGTATGATTCTACGGTTGTGGGGTATAAATTCATTATTAAATAACATTATTATGATCAAAAGTATATATTAAAACCGAATTATAACGAGAAAACATTCCTGGACTGGGTGCTTTTGAACTGGATGGCATCTGTCCATCAGCAGTTTACCATTAGCTGAAGAAGTATGATTCTACGGTTGTGGGGTATAAATTCATTATTAAATAACATTATTATGATCAAAAGAATATATTAAAACCGAATTATAACGAGAAAACTTTCTTGGACTGGGTCCTTTTGAACTGGATGGCATGTGTCCATCAGCAGCTTACCATTAGCTGAAGAAGTATGATTCTACAGTTGTGGGGTATAAATTCATTATTAAATAGCATTATTATAATCAAAAGAATATATTAAAACCGAATTATAACGAGGAAACAGTCCTGGCCTGGGTCCTTTTGAACTGGATGGCATGTGTCCATCAGCAGCTTACCATTAGCTGAAGAAGTATGATTCTACGGTTGTGGGGTATAAATTCATTATTAAATAACATTATTATGATCAAAAGTATATATTAAAACCGAATTATAACAAGAAAACATTCCTGGACTGGGTTCTTTTGAACTGGATGGCATGTGTCCATCAGCAGTTTACCATTAGCTGAAGAAGTATGATTCTACGGTTGTGGGGTATAAATTCATTATTAAATAACATTATTATGATCAAAAGTATATATTAAAACCGAATTATAACGAGAAAACATTCCTGGACTGGGTGCTTTTTGAACTGGATGGCATGTGTCCATCAGCAGTTTACCATTAGCTGAAGAAGTATGATTCTACGGTTGTGGGGTATAAATTCATTATTAAATAACATTATTATGATCAAAAGAATATATTAAAACCGAATTATAACGAGAAAACTTTCTTGGACTGGGTCCTTTTGAACTGGATGGCATGTGTCCATCAGCAGCTTACCATTAGCTGAGGAAGTATGATTCTACAGTTGTGGGGTATAAATTCATTATTAAATAGCATTATTATAATCAAAAGAATATATTAAAACCGAATTATAACGAGGAAACAGTCCTGGCCTGGGTCCTTTTGAACTGGATGGCATGTGTCCATCAGCAGCTTACCATTAGCTGAAGAAGTATGATTCTACGGTTGTGGGTATAAATTCATTATTAAATAACATTATTATGATCAAAAGTATATATTAAAACCGAATTATAACAAGAAAACATTCCTGGACTGGGTTCTTTTGAACTGGATGGCATGTGTCCATCAGCAGTTTACCATTAGCTGAAGAAGTATGATTCTACGGTTGTGGGGTATAAATTCATTATTAAATAACATTATTATGATCAAAAGTATATATTAAAAACCGAATTATAACGAGAAAACATTCCTGGACTGGGTGCTTTTGAACTGGATGGCATGTGTCCATCAGCAGTTTACCATTAGCTGAAGAAGTATGATTCTACGGTTGTGGGGTATAAATTCATTATTAAATAACATTATTATGATCAAAAGAATATATTAAAACCGAATTATAACGAGAAAACTTTCTTGGACTGGGTCCTTTTCAACTGGATGGCATGTGTCCATCAGCAGCTTACCATTAGCTGAAGAAGTATGATTCTACAGTTGTGGGGTATAAATTCATTATTAAATAGCATTATTATAATCAAAAGAATATATTAAAACCGAATTATAACGAGGAAACATTCCTGGCCTGGGTCCTTTTGAACTGGATGGCATGTGTCCATCTGCAGTTTACCATTAGCTGAAGAAGTATGATTCTACGGTTGTGGGGTATAAATTCATTATTAAATAACATTATTATGATCAAAAAAAAATATTTATAACTAAAGAGAGCATGAGAAATTGCTGGAAATTATTTTCAAGTATGTAGAGCGGCCGCTAGAGGGCGTAACTGCTATTAAAATCAGAAAAAAAAGTTTTTTAACAATTTTGCCTAGATAATGGATACTATAAATAATAGATTTATAATCTTTTAGGCGTCATCGCCTTGTTTCTTATTCATTGTCATTGATATTTATCATTAATTATTAGATATTAATACACCTAGTATTATGGTATTCTGGTACATTGTCGATTTTTTGAATGAAATAATCTTTTCTACCTTATTTTTTATTAGAATGGTCATAATGAAGAGGGCTAGGGATACCGTGTTAGGAAGATAAGATAATTAAGGGCTTATTTTTTCTTATTTATTATAATTTTGCTAATAACTTGGGTTTGAGAAAAGATATCAAGATGCGTTTTTCGCCGAATTTTTAAACTTTTATTACTCTTTAGAATCAGCTAAAGTTACATATACTATCGCATGTAACTATTTCGAAAAAACGCGTAATGTTTGTTAAATTGTAAGACAGCGTCCCCTAGCGTCTACGTTCAAAAGATTATTTTTATTTTTTATATAGTATAATATAGGATAAGAAACGCTCTTTTAAACGAGCCCTCACTTGTTGTCTATGGTACTAAGTCGTATTTGTTCTATTTTATGTTTACCCACTTTAAAACAACCTTACAAATCGACTTCACATAACAATACTTCAAAGTTTTCCAATACCCCAAACTCCACTCAAAAAGATTTACTATTTTTACCCAGTTTTCAAACTACAAATCTCCAGCAATTCGAACTTTTTCAAAATCCTAAAATGTTGAAAGATTCTAAAGATGAAATAGTTATTTACCGAGGACAAAATCTCTGTCCGTTGAACCTATATATTGGGTTGTTTTTTTACTATAACTTTAAAACACCCTGTGCAATAATTTTGTGTCTAAATTTTCCTTAAATATAATTTTACACTCAGAACCATAATATAATTTTACACTCAGTCTCCTAAGCATTTTGGTTTTTGGATCATGTTCAATACATGTTTTGGTTAATTAAACAATTTGCAATTTTTTCAATTATCATTCCTTTTTTGAAGTTATTTTTCAATGTGAAAAAGCGGCTTTGGTGATTATTGTGAACTAAATACTCTCTGAACTACCCATCATCTTGGACGTTTGGCATATGCTTGGCAGGAAGGTTAGAGGTCGCGAAGCAGTGCCAGCTTCATTAAATGAACTTCGCTTGGTCCTTAATAAAGAATGGGAAAATATTACGCAATATGATATATTATGCAGTCTTAATGACAGTATGAACGGACCTATACAGGCAATTATAGCAGCCAAGGACGGCAATACAAAGTATTACGGTATTTTTTACATTTTTTTCTGTTCGTATACTTAAATATTACAGATGTTTTCTTTAATATCGTTAGTTCTGTTATCGTTATTAATGTTTATTAAAACCCGGACTGTATTGTTAGTCGTTAACGTTTTTTTAATGTTAGTATAGAGTATCCAATGCCGTGTAATATGACGTTACGACAATAGGCACCAAAACCATCTCGTCATATTAGAGAAAAATTACATCCAAAAGTATTGATAATTAAAAAAATTGCAAATTGATCATTTTGCTGTTAAAAAAAACAACCAAACCAAAGCATGAATTGACATGAATCAAAAAACAATATGCTCAGAAGTCATGGTTCTGACCGTAAAATTATATTTTAAGAAAATTTACAGACGAAATTATTGCACAGGGTGTTTGGAAGTTAAGGTAAAAAAACAACCCCTCTATTAACCCTGTATAATATGCCAAATACTAAAGTTTATAGAAAACTGAGTTTACGAATTTAACTTGATATAATTATACCGTGCTGGCAACTGTTACTCTTGGGACGGTATTTACATGTGTGGAAGTAAATCGCATAGGGATCTTATTAAGTCGAAGAAAATACAGCAGAAATATTAAGAAAGTTTTTGAAAAAACTACAATCAATTATTTCTAATAGATTTCGAGATATCGATTTTTGAATTCAGAGTTCTAATAGCGCGACCACTATCGAACACCCACTCAATTCCACTTATTTTTACCAAAAATGCAAGTGTTTCTAGCTTGCACTTAAAAAATTCAAGCTATAGGGAAAATTACAAGGACTTGTTAATAAATTAACAAATTAAGTATCACGAGACGTAAT
The DNA here is from genome assembly GCF_002938485.1 of Sitophilus oryzae. Taxonomy (NCBI): domain Eukaryota; kingdom Metazoa; phylum Arthropoda; class Insecta; order Coleoptera; family Curculionidae; genus Sitophilus; species Sitophilus oryzae. The sequence continues at coordinate 2,347,363 of NW_022147078.1, forward strand.
TAAATCGTGAAGCTGAACGCATGACGTACCTACACCTTTCCCTAGAACTTTAAGTACTGACAGAGGTATTGATTGGGTCGACCGGTCAACTGCGACAAATCTGCTATATCCCCTTCCACGTCTCTTAGCGATGTGCACAGTTTCTCGGTTTATTTCATACGTTTGGCAACGTGTTTACTGTCCTCTCTTTGTTCAGTACATTATAAACGCATTGTACTCTTCTTACATACGGAAATCTCGACCTAAGACTAGCCTTTGCCAGCCCTTAGTATACGGCTTGTTAAAAAAAATCATGAAAATAGGGCCAAAAATAACAAAAATATAACACTTTAGAAATTTGGCCAAAAATTTCTCTGTTGCCTTTTCTTCATCTGAGTGTAGTATATTCCCAAGTAGCATCTATCTGACTTCGAACTAAATCTGACCTGAAGCGACGTCAGACTTTGTGCAAATTTAGGTCGGGTGCTGGTGATACGACCGGTGACGTCGCTTTCCTATTAAAAGCGACGTCGTTGAATCCGAGTCGGTAAATCCAACGATCTGTCGACGTACAAAATAACAACGTACCATTTTTATTACTTTCCCAAGGTCGTTCCCACGTTGGCTTGCACGACGTACATATACTTGAACTAGCCCGACGTCTACCCGTTGTCCGAATAGTCTCACTGATAATCCCTAAAGTAACGTCCAATTATATTTTGTTGTATTTTATGTTCATATTTATAATCTAATTTACGTATCTCTATTTACGTCAGTAAATACAACCCATTAAGTAGCATTTGCGACCTAATGAACATCATGAACATAACCTAATAAAAAGTTTTTGTAAACAAACTTAATTTTTTATTATGCCTAAAAAACACTAAAAAGGCATTTAGACATTCATCTACATTTACAGAAAGAGGTCGAGGCTTTGCAAAATAATAATAGTAGTAGTGATGTCTTGCCTCCACCTTTAAATGCTTTTTATCCGGAAGAGATGCTGCATTACACTGGTGCATCTTAATTTCATTTTTTAGCTTAGGAAACTAGCAGACCCCATCCTCCTCCGACATGTGAGGTTAGGCTTAAAAAAGTGGCTGCCCATTTTTTTTTAAGGAGAAAACAAAAACTAAAATATAGTTGCACAAATCCACAAATCACTTTTACGCAAAGTGAGGTTACGTGGCGTACGTTGGAATTATATACGTCATAATACGATTGCCGGTCGTCCGGTTTGATGACTTCGGTCGTGTGAGACGACTAATGTTGGAGACCCGGTCGGAATTGGTATTTCGTATTAAGTCGGACACAGAAATCCGTCATTCTTAACAAGTATCCGATTGTCAGCCATTTTATAATCGTTTTTTGTTTTTAAAATTTATATTCACATTTCGATTTCTAGTAGAATAATATTGATAAGGTTGAGTTTTGGGGGAACCACAGTACAGTTTTATCATTAAACCAGCTAGAAAATTAAAAAAATGTTTTGCGAGTTACTTTTTTATATACATTTTTATTTCATAAATCTACCTAATTTTGAAGGCGCTCGTTGTTTTCCGGTGTATTTTAATCAGATATATCAAAAAAGTGACTTCCGTTGACAAAACTGATGTCTGGATTAATAATTCAGAATTATTATAATATGAAATTAGATAGGCACTTATATTCGAGGAGTGATTATGAATCCATTTTTAATTAGGTAGTTTGGTTAGGTTTTTATGTATTCTTGGTAGCGAATATGAGATCAAACGTAACGTAAGTGCTTAGCGACGAATTTTAAGTGACTAAAGTCCAACGTAATATGACGTTGGTAATTAGTAGAATTACATTCCCTATTAGGTCAGATACCGACGTCGAGGCGACCCGAATCTGTATTCCCCATTTAGGTGCAAATAAGGGTCGTCAGGCGGTCGAACCGACGTTGGTACCCGACGTCGGGTTTATTGAACGCGACGTATACCCGACGTTAGATAACGTCCAAATGCTACTTGTGTTGATATTTAATTTGATCATGATTTTTACAAACTTTTTCCATTTCTAATTTTCTACTTTATGTTTACAAAATACAGACACGAATTTCTTTATAATTTCTCATTTGAAGAGAACAAACTTTGTGTCATTCCTAGACCTCTAACTTCTCTTACTTGTTTACCAACAAACAGCCCTCTAAAATATCATACCGCGATAGTGTTTTCAGAAATAATTTTCTTGAGAAAATAATAACAACTCTGCCGGATTGTAATAACCTAGGGCGTGCTCTTGAAACAACTGTTTGCTACAATTTAAGTTTTCCTAATCAAAATGTTTTAGTTTGTTGCGAAAACAAAGCTCGTTTTGCTCGATATACATATTTAATAGAGATAAAACAATTTGGAGGCTTGTCAAAAGTTTGTGTTACTGTCTTCTATGACATAGAACGCACAAGAAGTTTGTTACGACATGTAAGATTTTCAGTAAAAACTTTTTAGTAATACCCTATATGTATTATTTTGAATTATATAAAGTTTGGTTGTTTTTAAACAGACTGGGATAGAAATGTTTTACATAACTTATTAGTATAGGATTCACATTTCTTCATAACTTATTAATATATGATTTACATTTCTTCATAACTTATTAGTATATGATTAAAAGTTGATGATTATTCCATATCCGTTCTGTATTTTTTTTATTGTATTGACGCTATACGTAAGCTTCCGTTCCGTATCAGTTCCATACTTTTTATTGTACCGTTCTGGCAACTGTTACTTTTGGGTCGGCATTTACATGTGTGGAAGTAAATCGCATAGGGATCTTATTAAGTCGGAGTGAGAGAAATGCGACCAACCGACGCGACGCGCGGCTATTGCAGCGTTGCCGATACGCCTTTCCCTATCAAGTAAAATCTAGAGATAACTAGATAAAATCATTAGACATGTTTCTGAGCAACTGAAATGGAATTATAAGGATATCGTTAAGGTGTCATTTTTTTTATAACGAGAAAACGTCAGTAATCGCGATAATTTAAAATCTCAACTTTTTAACACATAACAGGCCATAACTCAAGAACCACTTTAGATATTGAAACTTTTTTTTATTTTCAAGATCGGATATTTTACAATATGTTTACATAAGAAAAAATCGATAAGGTTGTTTTTTCCATTCAAAAATTGTAAACAATCCATCCATTTACTTTTAGAGCATAGGAATTTTCAGCAATCGTGTAATTTTTTTATTGATAAAGATTTTCACATACTGTCTACAAAGAAAATACAGCAGAAATATTAACAAAGTTCTTGAAAAAACTACAATCTGTTATTTCTAATAGATTTCGAGATATCGATTTTTGAATTCAGAGTTCTAATAGCGCGACCACTATCGAACACCCACTCAATTCCACTTATTTTTACCAAAAATGCATGTGTTTCTAGCTTGCACTGAAAAAAATCAAGCTATAGGGAAAATTACAACGGCTCGTTAATAAATAAACAAATCAAGTATCACGGGACGTAATTAAATCGTGAAGCTGAACGCATGACGTACACCTTTCCCTAGAACTTTAAGTACTGACAGAGGTATTGATATTGATTGGGTCGACCGGTCAACTGCGACAAATCTGCTATATCCCCTTCCACGTCTCTTAGCGATGTGCACAGTTTCTCGGTTTATTTCATACGTTTGGCAACGTGTTTACGGTCCCCTCTTTGTTCAGTACATTACAAACGCATCGTACTCTTCTTACATACGGAAATCTCGACCCAAGACTAACCTTTGCCAGCCCTTAGTATTGTCAGGCTAGAGAAAATATAATGAAATTATTATATTATTAAAGCTGATAGAGTCTTATCTAGAAAATTTTATCTATTTTCATTCAATCACGATTCATTCAATGAACTTCGTTTCCCTCAACTTTTCTTTCTGAATTGATTGGACTGCCTACACACTGACAGACCGTATTTTCATTTCACTCTATTCCCAGTTATTTTTGGGTCGCCTCTGGCATTCCAAGTAGAGTTTATCGATAGAGAGGACCATCTGATTTTGCTATTGTTTCCTTTTGGGAACTGATAGAATAGATTCCTTTGTGTTTTGGATGACAATTTTAAAATGTGATTTCACTATTTTCCACTATTTTTTTATTTTAATGAAAATTTATACAAAAAAACGTCATCAATTTTAGTGTACCTAATCAAATTATGGGTAAATACCATTTTCCACTTTTTGATGAGTTTTTTTGGGATCCCTCATGAGGTTCTTTAGCTCTTGGAGGACTAAACTCCTTCTATCTTCATTGACTTCAGAAGGCATGGTTAGGCAAGTCGTTTTCTTTCATGAGCTTTTCTGTGACTGAAAAGCCCGATACGTGATGTTATCTCTCTTCCGCACTCCGGACATTCAAAAATATCATTGCTTATCTGTACCGTTTCGGAGTTACGGAGTGTTTTACAAAAATGTGCATTTTTAACAAATCGTAACAATTTAACAAATTTTAACAAACTTTTTTGCTCTGGAAAATTTTGTATTTTTGTGAAAACATTTCCAAAGCACCTTTTTACGAAGAATTTAGAGGTTTACGTATATTTTTTTTGGAATTAATAATTTAAGAATTATCAACAGAAAATTTGATTTTTTATATGGGACACTTTGTATATTTTTGATTCATTCAAAAGAATTTAAAATTACCTTTCCAAAAATATAGCATACTTGATATTTTGCTCTATTCCACTTCGAGATATAGAATTTTTAAAAATTCACCCACTTGAAATAAGTAGACTTTGAACGACGCCGGCTGTAATGCAAAAAAATTCTAGCCTGTGAGCAGCAATTAAAACGAAAATAATATTTGCAATGGGAGATGCAGAATTTTATAACAATTTAACCTATATTTAATAACAAGAAAAATAAATAGCAAACCAAGACATAAGATTTTGCTACTACTTTTGAACATTTCTCGCGGAATTCATTAACTCAGTGGGGGTGAAAGATACCCTCTCATAACTGCTAAGTATTTCTAATTCTTGTCTAGATTATACGGAAGAATAAGGAACCTTTATTCTTCCGCAAATATATCCATATAGGATTAGATCCATGGGCACTAAGTCAGGCGGCCTCGACGGCCAACGCCTGAGATCTTGGTTAGCTATTCAATTATTCTCGAAATTGGCTGCAATAATTTGATGATAACTTCAGCGTTCTGAGGCACATATGCCCGTCTTGCTGGAAAAATATAGGAGGTGATAAAGATGAAGCTTCGAACTATCGCCCAATTGCACTCCTGCCCACATTATCTAAGATCATTGAAAGATTGGTTAAAAAAAGGTTTCTATCTTTTCTCCTTAAATATAAAATACTTACTACCCATCAATTTGGATTTCTAAGTAACAGTTGCACAAATGATGCTATGTTCAACCTTTTTAATAAATTATACTCTAGCCTGAATAACCATCACTCTACAGCTACAATTTTCTGTGATTTCTCTAAGGCTTTCGATTGTGTAAATCATAATATCTTAATTAACAAATTGCAATACTATGGTTTCAGGGGAGTGCCGCTCGAATGGCTTAAGTCATATCTTGGCAACAGAGAGCAGCTTGTGAGGATTGATACGTCTATGTCTTCTTGTAAGCCTATAGAATGTTGTGTCCCTCAGGGTTCAGTACTTGGCCCTATTTTGTTTCTGGTGTTTATCAACGACATTGCAAATCTAGACATTAGCGGTAAAATCTGCCTCTTTGCGGGCGATACTAGTTTCACTTGGAGCGGCCCAGATGTTGCGGCGCTATATGATACTATATCCAATGACTTACGCACCATTAAGTCTTGGTGCGATTCTAATCTCCTATACCTCAACCTATCAAAAACTAAAGTTTTGTCATATAAAAGTACTATACGGCCTTTTGTACTTAATAACACTACTATTGACGTCGTGGACTCTGTGAAATTCTTAGGACTTCTTGTAGACAACTCGTTAAAATGGGACTCTCACATTGAAGCTCTATCAAAGAAACTAAGCGCTGCCTGTTTTGCGCTAAGATCAGTTTCTAAGGAACTTAACTTCTCAACCTCTAGAATAGCCTATTATGCCCTTTTTGAGTCACATCTTCGTTATGCCCTTCCATTCTGGGGTACTTGCTGCGCAACAAAATTTGATCGTGTTTTCATACTTCAAAAGAGAGCAGTTCGATATTTATTGGGACTGAACAGTAGAACTCACTGCCAGAATTTCTTTAAAAATTTGAAAATACTGACTCTTCCTTCTTTATTCATTTTTGAATCCGTTTGCTTAATCCGCAAGCACATATCTGCTATTCCCGAAAGGCCATCTCATAACTATCCACTTAGGAATGCAGAGCACGATCTTTATCTGCCAACCCCGAGCTCAGAACTAGTTAAGGGTTCAATACTGTACAATGCCAAAAAAATGTACAATCATCTGCCTTTGAATATCAAGTCGCTTTCATTCTTTCTCGCATTTCGCAAAGCTCTAAAATCATACTTACTGGAGAGAGCCCTATATGCGGTAAACGACTTTTTGTTGATGTTTAATTATGAACAATTTTGAATTTTAAAATTTTGATCATCTCACACACTGGTCAAAGGTCAAGTATTTAATATTCTATAACTCTAAAACTATATCTATTTACTGCGTACTGTTCTAAAATTGTCCATGTATATTCTTTTTGTAATTTTAAAGACTTAAATTTTTTTGAATTCTATTATTTGTATTGTGTATTTTTTGTTGTTTGTATTTTTTTGTGATTTTGTTGTTTGTGAGTGCTTTGTCGATGAAGCTGTTTTGGCTTTTTGTACAATAAAGCGTTGTTTGTTTGTTTGTTTGTTATGTTTTCGAGTTCCATTAGGGGCAGATCATCAATAAGGGATCCAAAGTCTACTGGTTAAAAGTGGCAAACTTTTAAAAATTCTGTATTTCGAAGGAGACTATAACAAAATATCAAGTGTGCTATATTTTTGGAAAGGTAATTTTAAGTCCTTTTCAGATAATTAAAAATATACAGGGTGTCCCAAATAAAAAAATCAATTTTTCTGTTGATAACTCTTAAATTATTAATTTAAAAAAACTACTAAAACCATTAAATTCTACGTAAAAAGGTTGCGTACAGGGTACTACACCCTGTACACGTTGTTGTTGATTCTTTTGGAGTGATATATTCTTCTCAAAAAATTGCAGCTATAAATTTCTATTAGATCCAACACAAACAAGACACATCCGACAAAGTGTGTGCCTTCTTTTTAAGCAAATAGAAAGCTCCGATACGAACTTTAAACAAAATGCAATCAGGCAAAGTAGAAAATAAATAGCCGTACACATTTTCCAGCTAAAACTTTAAGTAGGTAGAGCTCCGTAACAGAGGGAGCCAAAAAAACTGGAAACTTTGCATATTTTGCCGGGAATAAGGATGGAATTCTCCGCTGTTCGTCTTCGGGAAAACGGAATTGGGAACGTTCTGGAAGTCTCCGTTTTTCTGCAGACTGAAATTTGCTCAATAAAATTTGCATTTCTATCAAAGGAAGAGTATGTCGTATAATTATTAAGGCTTAGGTGAAGAGTAGAATATAATAAAAGGCTTGAACTGGGCACGAAAAATAGGTCAGTTCCTTAAAAACAGTAACTCTATCAAATTTGATTTTTCTTAATAATGTCACACAAACCAAAAGAAATAAAATCGCTCAGTACAGGGTGTAGGAGGGGCTCCTCTCATGCGACGGGGAGGCTCCAAGGAGAACAACAATTTCTGTTTGTGACATATAGAGAGCTCTACAGAGAGTTCCCAAAAAAGTTCCATATCAAAGTTGTGTTTTTTGTAATGGAACACCCTATACAGGATTGTTCACCACATACGACACGGAGTATTGTAGCTAAACGATGAGATTTTTACAAATTGTAAGTTTTAGGTTCGATGAAGGACTATTAGAGGTATAATTTAAAAATAATTTTACATGATACAGAGTGTCCCAAATAAGTAAAAAATATCAAAGTTGTATTTTTTTAAATGGAACACCCTGTATATTATTACATTTTTAGTTTCTACGATTAAAATAAAGGTAAATTTGATTAAGATTTATTATACTTAAACCTTACCGTTTTTGAAATATTTTCAATTTTGTGAAATTGCAGTAAAGATTTTAAGGCTTCATTTCTCCAAGGGTATCAAAGTTTTTAGTACTAAATATTTACTGAAGTTTATTTACTGATCAGTTATTGTGTTGCAATAATAAAAATAATACTACCTTATACAGAGTGTCTAAAAATTTATTTTAAATAATTTCTAGCTTTAAACGCCAATAACTTCTTTAATTTAAATGGAATGCCCTGTATATTTTAGGAGAATCAGATGCACAATTTAATTGTCTATCAAATTGTATTATACCATTTTTTACCTATCCCTACAAGTTTTCGTAGAAAATGCATTTTCTTATAATTTAGACCTCATTTATCGATATACCCATGGAATATTGACATTTGAGATTGTTTTTAAAGCAACAAATGTACAAAATGTACAGGCTAGTAATATTATCGTTTTTAGCAAAACGATAATATTACTAGCCCATTTGTATGCAAAAAGAAAACTCTTTAAATCTTTATAAAAGAGTATACCAATAATTAAATATAACACCATTATTTCCGCCCATATACTAATTAATTACATACTTAATTGTGTTCGTTAATAAATTATTCTAAATAAATGTGGATTTGAGTCAGAAATCAATATAATAATCTAATACCCATACAAAATTCAGTTTTTTAGTATTTGGAGCAATTATTATTACTCAACGCAAACAGTCAGTTCATGTAGTTTGAATACTGGAATCATATTAATTGGTCCTCTTTAACAAATATTTAAACAGTTTTTTTTTTATTTTTTAATGAAATAAACGAATTATATCGACAATATTAGTATCTGTACTCTTTAAAAATTTGGTACATCTTTAAAAATAATCTAAAATGTCAATAGTCCATGGGTATATTGATAAATAAGTTCTAAATTACAAGAAAATGCATTTTCTACGGAAATTTAAAGAGATAGGTACAATCTAAAATCTTCTAAATTTTAATGCTATTCAATTACTTTAACGCGATAAAAAGTTAATGTTATTTTTTAATACATTTGTGTATAATATTTTTCATATTTATATTTGGCAAAACTATCAATAAATATTATTATTTATGCAAAAACTATATGCAGTACCATATGGCACAATACAAAAGCCCGACTATTGCGGTGACGTAACAAATCGATGTCTCTGGCCCGTATCTCATGTTGGTTATGATCTAGCTAATTTTTGCCACATAATTATACGTTTATATTTAATTTTAATTCTGTAATTATTAAAATATGTTTTAAACTTGTATTTTTCTATTACCGTTGAGTACTTTACTCTACAATCCTTTAATTTTTGTTGAATTAGTAAAATGCATATCACAATAATCTAGATTTTTTCAAAAAATTCAGATTTACTGACGCAAAACCATAAAAATTTAAATATCTAGGAAAATCTTTGTCTGACACAAAGCTTCATAATATTTTGAAGATATAGAAATTCCTCATTGAACACCGGAATAATATACGGGGTGTTCCATTTAAAATAAAGGAGTAACTTGCTTTTAAAAGCGACAAATGTTCCTTATTAATTTTGTCTCACCCCGTATAACTTTTCGGGTCAAATTTTAATTCGATTTAACATACAAAGCTTATTGTATTTAAATATCGGGCTATACAGGGTAAATTAAAATATAGGCAGCTATTGTGAAATATGTCAGAATCCTTACATTTTACATTTATTTTTTTCCTAGAATGCGAAAATTAATTAATATATGGGGTGTTCCATTACAAAAAACACAACTTTGATGTGTAACTTTTTTTGGGGATACCGTGTAGAACTGTATATTATTTTTATAAAATGCTTTCATTTAACCTACATAATATGCATCCAAAATTTTATTCGTCGTATGAGAGGCTCCTGTATATGGTACTTGGGATGACCTAATTTCTCATTAATGCTCTCTCTCATTTTTTTTCGCACGATCTTGGTGAAATCTAATCGATGTGATGGCTTCTTAATCTAATGGAAATTTCTCTCAGAGATAAGTGATTTTTTCTTTATTAGCATGCCATAAAGTGGGACTATAAACGGGAAATGGTATTCCCGTAGGACGCCTTCCTTAAACCAATTTTATGACCCACTTTTTCTTCCAAAAGGCGATAAAAATGGGAGCAATATTTTTTCTATACAGTGTTGTTCACCACATACGACACGGAGTATTGTAGCTAAACGATTAGATTTTTACAAATTTCAAGTTTTGGGTTCGATGAAGGACTATTAGAGGTACAATTTAAAAATAATTTGACAAGATACAGAGTGTCCCAAATAAGTAAAAAATATCAAAGTTGTATTTTTTTAAATGGAACACCCTGTATATTATTACATTTTTAGTTTCTACGATTAAAATAAAGGTAAATTTGATTAAGGTTTATTATACTTAAAGCTTACCGTTTTTGAAATATTTTCAATTTTGGGAAATTGCAGTAAAAATTTTAAGGCTTCATTTCTCCAAGGGTATCAAAGTTTTTAATACTAAATATTTACTGAAGTTTATTTATTGATCAGTTATTTTGTTGCAATAATAAAAATAATACTACCTTATACAGAGTGCCTAAAAATTTATTTTAAATAATTATTAGCTTCAAACGGCAATAATTGGTTTAATTTAAACGGAACACCTTGTATATTTTACGAGAATCAGATGCACAATTTAATTGTCTATCAAATTATATTATACCAATATTGACATTTTAGATTATTTTTAAAGATGTACCAAATTTTTAAAGAGTACAGATACTAATATTGTCGATATAATTTGTTTATTTTATTAAAAAATAAAAAAACTGTTTAAATATTTGTTAAAGGGGACCAATTAATATGATTCCAGTATTCAAACTACATTAACTGACTGTTTGCGTTGATTAATAATAATTGCTCCAAATACTAAAAAACTGAATTTTGTATGGGTATTAGACAGTGTGATAAAAAGAAACACCTTAAAAATGATATTTCATTTTTTAATAAATACTTATTTATAACAACAGAGACTTTAATTTTGATAACTTATTATTATATTGATTTCTGACTCAAATCCACATTTATTTAGAATAATTTATTAACAAACACAATCAAGTATGTAATTAATTAGTATATGGGCGGAAATAATGGTGTTATATTTAATTAATGGTATACTCTTTTATAAAGATTTAAATAGTTTTCTTTTTGCATACAAATGGGCTAGTAATATTATCGTTTTGCTAAAAACGATAATATTACTAGCCTGTACATTTTGTACATTTGTTGCTTTAAAAACAATCTAAAATGTCAATATTCCATGGGTATATTGATAAATAGGGTCTAAATTATAAGAAAATGCATTTTCTACGAAAACTTAAGGGATGGGTAAAAAATGGTATAATACAATTTGATAGACAATTAAATTGTGCATCTGATTCTCCTAAAATATACAGGGCGTCCCATTTAAATTAAAGAAGTTATTGGCGTTTAAAACTAGAAATTATTTAAAATAAATTTTTAGACACTCTGTATAAGGTAGTATTATTTTTATTATTGCAACACAATAACTGATCAATAAATAAACTTCAGTAAATATTTAGTATTAAAAACTTTGATACCCTTGGAGAAATGAAGCCTTAAAATTTTTACTGCAATTTCCCAAAATTGAAAATATTTCAAAAACGGTAAGCTTTAAGTATAATAAACCTTAATCAAATTTACCTTTATTTTAATCGTAGAAACTAAAAATGAAATAATATACAGGGTGTTCCATTTAAAAAAATACAACTTTGATATTTTTTATTTATTTGGGACACTCTGTATCTTGTAAAAATATTTTTAAATTGTAGTTCTAATAGTCCTTCAACGAATCCCAAACTTACAATTTGTAAAAATCTCATCGTTTAGCTACAATACTCCGTGTCGTTTGTGGTGAACAACCCTGTATATTATACAGGATGTCTCTGAAATATGTAAAAGAATTTTAACTGACAGACTAGTTTGATTGCATAGGGTACATAATATTATGGAAAAAACTTGTGTACTAACAGTCATGACCTATGCATGCAAAAACTGAACACAAAGGATAATGTCTTTAATTTCTCCTTGATTTTTACCGAAAAAATTTAAGAAACTTTTTTGTGGAGGTGTGTGTTTTTAACTTTATTTTAGTGCATTGCAAGAACTAATTTAAATAAAAAAAGTAATTTTATGCCTTTAAAATATAATTATTCAAAGTGACTTCTTAACTTTTTAATATTAAACAGATTAACCTAAGAAATTTGAATATGGGATCATAAAAAAGTAAGAGTAGGGCCTAAGGGTACTCTAAAAAAGGATAAGAGTTTATTATGAATCTGATTAAAAGTTTAATAATGATAATTTTTAAAGAAAAAAATTTGTGGTAAGGGTTAAAACTTTGTAAAATGCTAATCATTATTTACATATTCCGAGGAATCAGAAAATTTCAATATTTTTTTAGTTTTTTATTACTTAAAGCCACTCGTCTATTTTATAATATGTAGCAAGAGCTACATGTTAACAGCAAGCTGTCTTTGTTCCATTCCTCTTCTTCTTCTCTCTTGGGGCATCCAGTTCAGCAGTGATTGAATATTTATTTTTTAATTCAGTAAAAAAGTCATGAATTCTATGGACCTATAGGTGATACCAAATAAACTTTTGGTTACGTCATCGAGGGCGTGATTATTAAATTCATTGTTGCCAACCAAGGACATATTCGGCGCCCCTGGCTGACTAACTGGAATTTAAATTTCCCGCAGGGGAGTCAGATGGTAGCTCTGCTGTAAAAAATGTCAAGTTGCCACATTGCCATTTATTTATTTCCTGACATTTCGATTAATTTTGACACTTTAGTTTTGTTTTACGAGTTTTTGGTTTAAATGAATTATGTTGTGATACTTTAACTTAAAAAATTTTACTAGCAGGCCTTGCAGTCGAACATTGTTCTTTTTAGAACCTCTTTTAGTGCGAAATGTTCTTAATAGCCGTTGCAAAAAACTCATCGCAACTTTATTAGAATATTTTGAACGGGAAAGCGGTAGTAAGGGAACTCTGTGGCCCTTAAGTACTATTAAGAAGTTGAGTTTCGTTGATGTAAATATTAACAGTTTGTATATTTATAATTAATTTATTCTTGTTTCCTAAAATATTTTGATTTAAAGAAAATATGTAAAAGTCGGCAACGTTGTGCCGGTCAAGCTTAATCATGTGTCTAAAACTAACTATAGACCATAGACTTAAAATAAAATATAGACTGAGCATCTCATTCATAAATAGCTGGAACATGCGGTCAGACAATGTCTTGTTATTGTTGTGTTATTATTTTAGGTTATAACGAGTGCGACACGAGCGATAGATAGGTTGTCTCTGTCGTAATGGTCGTTCCCTGGCGACACTGCCGAGAAACACAACACTGCCTTTCGTTTCTCAAGTACACCTGAACTCTCCGTATCATAGCCGGGTATTTTTTTTATTTTAATGAAGCTATAATTAAATTAAAAATATATCGTATTTAAACTTTTTTATATTTTATTAAGATTTAGGACAGGTTTTTTAAATAAAAATTTAGAAAAAACGTCTTAGAGTCCAAAAAGGATAAAAATAATAAAATACACGTTATAGAAGAAATTTTATAATTACGTAATCGAAATTACGTAATTTTTGAAATTAATAATAATAAATTATTAATTTTAGTCAAACATTTACAACCCTTAATATTAATCAAAACGGGATCTATTCCACAGATATAATAGAATCGGCGACAGGGAGAGAAACAAATATGATTGTTGTAATTTTTTTTCTGGTTAAGTGATGTCTTATTATGTAAATTAGAGAAAACATAAATCTGTTCCATTAAAGCAAGGAAGGTGATAGGAAGTGGATAAAATGAAAACTACATTTATTTAACTCGGTACTGTCTTTATTATACCGGGTGCGTCCCAAAAGTGGCTCATTCCCATAATTTTTTTATACTTTCAAATAAAAAAAACAAGATTTAGTATGTTAGTATATGACATAAATTAGGATTGATTGACGTTTCAATGTTTTTGGTCACTTCCTGTTTCACCGGAAATGACTATAACTTTTAATTTTTAAACGGCACCCGCGGTATATTTCTACTTTATTCGATAGAAAATGACACTCTGAATAGAATGACATATCATATGTCAACTTTTGACATTTTCGCATATGGTTTAATTGTAATTGTAACACGCGGTTCATAACGACAATTTGACTCGAAATACCAAGTGTGTGGTATCAATATATTCATAAAAAAATACTTTTTCCAAATATGCTAATGAGTCACCCTTGCTCCATTTGAAAAAATGGACATATGTATGATTAAAAATACGCGATTTGTACATCTTTTAACCGGCCTAGACAAGACACTAAACCCATTAGACGATCAAAACTATTTTTCCAAGGCTCCTTCATTAAAACTTAGTGTTTTTAACAACACCATGGCACCCTGGATTGAAATTTAAAATACGATTTGTTTTTAAGCGACAATGTCAAAAGTTGACATATGATATGTCATTCTATTCAGAGTGTCATTTTTTATCGAATAAAGTAGCAATATACCGAGGGTGCCTTTAAAAATCAAAAGATGTAATCATTTCGGTGAAACAGGAAGAGACCAAAAACAATTGAATACGTCAATAAATCCTAATTTATGTCATATACCTACTAACATACAAATCTGTTTTTTTTTATCTGAAAAAATAAAAAAGTTATAGGGGTGAGCCACTTTTGAGACGACCCGGTATATTAAAAAATATTGTTTCATAATGTAATATCATTTTAAAATTCTTGTATGTTATTTTAGATTCTGAAGATAATTTTAGAATAAACCGGAATATATTTTTAATAAAAACATTATTAATTACACAGGCCGACAAAAAAAAATTTTTTCGATGTAACACAAAGCTCAATAGGATATTGTGGTAGAATGAACCTATCTAATCACGAAAGTGGCAAAAAAAAAGTCGTAACACGTAAGGTTTTTTTGTTACATTAATAAAACATCATTCAATATTACAATATTCAATATATTAAGATAGCTATTCAAAACATGATTTAAGAACTTCTTAAGCCTATATACCGATTATATTTTATAGTTTACACTCCTCAAACATTACTTATACCTAAAAAGTACAAAAACAATCGAAACGAGATCAAAACATAAACAAAAACTTTTACTTTTTCCTTTTATGAGGGACCGCGTCTTCTCTCTTCAAAAACCAACAGTAATCACCCATCATGGCTGGATCCCATCGTCCTTGATAACGAATTTCCATTGTCCTTATGTCTTGATGGAATCTCTCACCTTGCTCATCACTGACAGCACCCATATTTTCAGGGAAAAATGACAAATGAGAATGGAGAAAGTGAATTTTTAAAGACATTCGGGCACCAAGCGATTTATAAGCATCTAAAAGCTCATTAACCAATTGTTCGTAGTTCGCATCCTTATTGTTTCCCAAAAATCCCCTCACTACACTAACAAATGAGGTCCATGCTCTGAGTTCCTGCCTGGTAAGCGTGTCTGTGAAATTTGTGTCGTCCAACAATTTCCTGATTTGTGGTCCAATAAAAATACCCTCTTTCAATTTGGCATCACTCAACTGGGGAAAGACTTGCCTTAGGTATTTAAATCCATCACCTTCTTTATTCATAGCTTTCACGAAGTTTTTCATGAGGCCAAGTTTGATATGAAGAGGAGGCAGGAGGACGTCTTTGGGGTCTACAAGAGGGATATACTTGACATTTTGGGAACCCGGTTGAAATTCACTTCTTTCTGGCCAAATTTTCTGTACATAATGATGATTTACTGCACGACTGTCCCACAAACAAAGAAAACAGCAATATTTTGTAAATCCTCCCTGAAGTCCCACTAAAATTCCTATAACTTTCAAGTCCCCACATATCTGCCATTTATACCTGTTGTAGTTGATTCTATCTAAAAGCATGCGCATATTTTCATAAGTTTCCTTCATTGTCACTGAATGGGCAACTGGTATAGAGGGTTTTAAATTTCCGTTATGCAATAACACAGCTTTTAGGCTATATTTCGACGAATCTATGAATAAGCGCCACTCACAGGGAGAATGTTCTATAGAAAGTTCCTGCATTAAGCCATCGATATCAGTACATGCACACAACGAATCCTCCATACTGTAGAATGCAGAGAACGGAGCATTTCTTTTTCTAAAAGTGGTGATTTTTGTTTCATTGGCTAACAGATTCCATTCCTTAAGCCGGGATCCAAGAAGTTCTGACTGCTGCTTTGATAACCCCAAGTCACGCACTAAGTCATTCAACTCGCTTTGAACAATCAAATGTGGCTTGTCGGAACCGCCCTCTGGGGTAAAGGTAGGATCAGTACACTGGTCTCCAGAGCTGTTTGATTCAATATCTTCCTTATCTTCCAAAACAATACCTTGCCAGTCTAAGGGCGCGATCGGCACTGGGAGATCTGCACCATGAAGAACAGGTCGTATGGCAGACGGCAAATTGGGATACTCGATCTTGTGCTTTTGTTTTTTGGAAAAACCTTCAGTTTTCGTCAGGCAAAAATAGCAATCGTCAAAATGGTTAGTTGGTTCTCGCCATACCATTGGAACCGCAAATGGCATTTTTTTCCTCTTCCCTTTCATCCACTGCACAAGCGACACGCTACAAGTAACGCAGCACACATGAGGAGCCCACTGCTTGTCTTGATCTCCAACCAAAACTCCAAAATACTTGAAGTAGGCTTTCTTCACATTTTCAGAAAATGGTCTGGCTTGTGATTGCACCATAAATTCTCCACAAATGTAACAAAATCGATCAGGAGACACTTTACAACTGCGGCGCGTTTGACTTGACATTTTCGTACTATTTATCTACACGCATAGAACAACTCACGTCGAAAATCAACTGAAAACTGAACTCTCTTATGTTTTCACAATATATTATAGTGCACAAAATGCGTCCCTTTCAATCATCCCATCATAAAATTTACCTGTATGTAAACGAATCTACCTAGACTTAATACCTGACATCTATAAAATTGACTACCTGCAAAAAAGAGGCGTAATTAGGCAACTGAAAAGTGGTACGTGTAGGAGCTTCAGGAGTATTTTTTCTGTTATTAGAAGCATATTTTTATGAAGAAATTCTGCAACTGACTCGTGTTACAAAAATCATGTCGGCCTGTGTTATTAACAGGGTTATAATTATGATTTTGTTACAATGTAAGTAAGTAAATAATGTAATGTAAGAAAAAAAAATCAGATTTTACATTTTACTAAAATATTATCTTAATAAGCGCCTTTCTACAACAACGCCACTGACTCCCAATGGGTAAATTGAGGGTTGCCTACCGGTCGAAAGTCGTTTCAAGACTTAAATGGATTATTTAAGTCAAATTTCTTGCAAATTTGGCACTGGCGATCCATATTTTATAGTTCTTGAACAGAAAACGTCAATAAAATAAACACTTAAGGACTACAAGCTAAGAAAATGCGTTAATACAGCCGGGGACATAGCGGCAACAAAGCTTTACCGCACACGTGCGACGCGTACTACAAGGTAATAAATGAATGAATAGGCTCCTTCGCCTCTAATCGGTGTTGTCATATTATAAAGAACTTATCCTTTTTAAACAGTATCCGACTTATAATTTAGTAGTATAAGGACTATTTAATACATCTATGGAATATTAAAACCTACTACTTTAGTAAAATGTAGTATTAATATCTCAATATATGTGTATAACAAGAAAAAAAATATTGATAATATTAAAGACGTGACAACATAGGCTGGATGAGGACATGTGTACAAAAAAGATTTTTTGACCGCGTTTAGATGTAAATAGTGTAGTCTATATTTTATTTTAAGTCTATGCTATAGATAGTGTGATGAGTTATAACTCTAGGAAGGGGGGCACAATAGATCTTTGAAGTTAATTCTTCTTCTACATTGCTAAAATCACAATCAATATTAATGCTCTAATTAGTGACATGTGAGCAGCTGCGAACATGACCGGCTGGTACCGAATAATCTGTGGTTTTCAGTAAATTAATTTCATTATTTTGGAGGGGATATCTAACGTGATTATTTATAAAATTTCCACCCCTTATCATGAACTTCTACCCTACTGTAACGTAAGAAAACATCCCCGTAACCGAGAAAATATCAATTTTCTCCATCCCTCCAAAAAAACAAGGGCCGCAAGACCACAGGGGAAGTAAGATGGAACGGAGGGGTTATCGATTGGGGGGAGGGGTTAACAAAGTGTGGAGCTATCATGAACAGCAACATGTGTTTATAAAGAGTGAGGCTGTTCGATGCTGGGTGCCGATAAGGACTCTCCCCAGTGGCAAAGCGGTTATTATTTCAGCACTCTCCAGAATGATAAAACAGCAGCTTAAGAGAAAAAGAACGACAAGGAGAGTGTGTGAAGGAATTTTATAGGCCATTCTGTGAGATGGGAGGATGAGAATGAGGTATGGATGGCCGGAGATGGCGGTTTATAAAATAAAAACACGATTTTGAAAAATATTGACTAAAAAAATGTACATAGAAAATTTTTTACATATTTTTTTAGTACTAGCTCAACTACCAGTCCGATTCTGCTTTGTTTCGTAGCTGCAGGGTGTTAAAATCTTATTATTTTTGGATTTATTATAATTTTCTTCCAAGTACTTTTAGTGATTCGAGTGAAATTTTGAGGGTAAAAGTTACTATAAGTGTATATTATATACCGTGCTGGCAACTGTTACTTTTGGGTCGGCATTTACATGTGTGGAAGTAAATCGCATAGGGATCTTATTAAGTCGGAGTGAGAGAAATGCGACGGTGTGCTGTTGCGGCGTTGCCGGTACGCCTTTCCCTATCAAGTAAAGTAAAATCACGATCGCAAACCGCTTAATTTTAAAAGACTTTTTCTTCAAGAGATAACTAGATAAAATCATTAGACATGTTTCTGAGCATCTGGAATGGAATTATAAGGATATCGTTAGGGTGTCATTTTTTTTATAACGAGAAAACGTCAGTAATCGCGATAATTAAAAAACTCAACTTTTTAACACATAACAAGCCATAACTCAAGAACCACTTTAGATATTGAAATTTTTTTTTATTTTCAAGAGATCGGATATTTTACAATATGCTTACATAAGAAAAATTCGATAAGGTTGTTTTTTCCATTCAAAAATTGTAAACAATCCATCCATTTACTTTTAGAGCATATCAATTTTCAGCAATCGCGTAATTTTTTTATTGATAAAGATTTTCACATACTGTCTCCAAAGAAAATACAGCAGAAATATTAACAAAGTTCTTGAAAAAACTACAATCTATTATTTCTAATAGATTTCGAGATATCGATTTTTGAATTCAGAGTTCTAATAGCGCGACCACTATCGAACACCCACTCAATTCCACTTATTTTTACCAAAAATGCAAGTGTTTCTAGCTTGCACTTAAGAAAATTCAAGCTATAGGGAAAAGTACAATGACTCGTTAATAAAAAACAAATTAAGTATCACGAGACGTAATTAAATCGTGAAGCTGAACGCATGACGTACACCTTTCCCTAGAACTTTAAGTACTGACAGAGGCACAAATTAACTATAACAGATGAGAAAGAACACCGAATTCCGCGTTTCGGTTTCTGTGACCTTCAGAAAGAGTTCATAGACAATCCGCATCAATGTATAGTTTGCGTTATTATTTGTTTGGGTTAAAATAATATGCGCCAATATGTGATCGAGGCATATAATCTCAAAGTAATTTAATAGATTGCTCGTCATATATCAGTTCGTAGGAAATTAGGGAAAATAAGAGGATAAATAAAAAATAAGGTTTAAAAAGGGTAAATCCTGGCGCTTAACTGGATTATCGAGCTCTAATGGAATATAATGGATAATTTCCTTATCTGAGAGGTTTTTAATGGAGGTATAAACGTTTCGATGGAGCCCGAAATCAAACATTTAACATCTGGAACAATAAACTGAACGTTGTAAAACGGGATCTCGATCACTATCTAAACGTTATATAATATAAAGATAAATTTATATAACATCATCACGGGTTTTAATTATGGAGGGATATCCTGTCCGGGGACATACTGTATAATATAAAATCTTTGGATTTATCTAGTAGATTTACACAATATGTTACTGAATTGAGTTGTCTAATAACAGCACATTCCTTTCTAAACTTATAATACTTTAAAGTATGAAATCTGTTAAAGTTAAAACCATTTTTTTATTAAAATTAATAGAGTACCTATTGTTCTGTGAACTGAACTGAATAGTTGTCGAAGTTTAGAGTTCATAACAATCTGTTCTTGAAGGTAACAAA
Source organism: Sitophilus oryzae (assembly GCF_002938485.1). Taxonomy (NCBI): domain Eukaryota; kingdom Metazoa; phylum Arthropoda; class Insecta; order Coleoptera; family Curculionidae; genus Sitophilus; species Sitophilus oryzae. Next base: position 2,367,775 of record NW_022147078.1, read on the forward strand.
TTCAACAGCAAGTTAGTTGCACAGTTCATTTCATAAAGTTTGGTAGGCCCTAAATTTCTTGTTCTTGCATTACTACATAGTTTACAACACCTTGTCTGTTCTGTAGTCATAATTACTTACACTATTTTATATACAGAGCACAGTTTAATGAATTATACATACAGTGTGACCCACTCAAGACCGGGCACCCTCCATAAAATCTGTGTTTATAGTCCGATTTTGATGATTTTTTTTCAAATATAAAGTTGCAAAAAATGTACTTTAGGGCTCAATGTCATGTTATTTCCCAAAAAAAAGGCCTACTTAATAAAGTTTTTGTGGTGAAAAATTTGCAAAATCATATTAGCGATTTTTTTTCAAAAAATTTGAGTACACCCCTACATTCGGCATCCCCCAAAACAGTTCTGTACCAAATTTCGTTAAAAAATATTAATTATTAATAATTCTGCAGTTAAATTAAATAATTCCCTATTTTTGCCAATTTAACGATGAGTTATCACGTAACCCTTGAAAAACACAATCCACAACAATGGGTTTTATTAGCTGTCAATTCTTGCAGCGTAGAATTGAATATTAATTTAATAGCACGCAGAAAAGTGTTGTATCAAGAAATATTATTTGCATTATGGAACAATTAAATATTAGGGATAAAATTGAAATTATTCGTTTAGTGGGTGATAACTATCTTCAAGCAGGAGAAGCTGAACAAGAAGCTTAACAACAGACATCCCGACAGACCTGCAGTAAGTAGAAGCACGGTTCAACGAATAAATAGAGTTTTTAATGAAACTGGTTGTGTGTCAAAATACTTACTAAAAAACAGAAGGCCGGAACATCGAATAAATAGGCGGAATGAGGAAATATTAGAATATTTTCGTAACAATCCTCGTGCAAGCATTAGAGGCGCCAGTGTTGATTTGGATATACCAAGGGAAAATATTAGGAGATGTTTGCGAACTAATAAAGTTAAACCCTTTAAACCAAAGATTTTACACACTTTGGAAAACGGAGATGATGTTAGACGATTAGAATTCTGCTTATGGGCTCAAGCAGAGTATTTAAATAATAGAAATTTCTTAAAAGAAATTTTATTTAGTGATGAGGCAACATTTAGTACAAACGGAGTAGTATCCTCTCAAAATTCGCGATTCTGGGCAGTCGAAAACCCTGAATGGGTGATCAATACAAGAAGACAGTATTCTCAGAAATTAAATGTGTGGTGTGGCATACTTGATGATAGAATCATTGGTCCATATTTTTTTGAGAGAAATTTGAATAGTCCAACGTTTTTGAATTTTCTGATTAATGACTTTTGGGATGCAATACATAATTTACCATGCCAAACCCGTTTGAATTTAAAATTTCAATTGGACGGATCACCTGTGCATAACGCGGCAGTTGTCAGGGAATGGTTAAATGAAAATTTTGAAAATAAGTGGATAGGTCGAAATAGCCCGCTAATTGAGTGGCCACCGAGATCCGGTTTCTTAAAGCAACAAGTTTACAAGTCTAGACCTCAATCTGTAGATGAATTACGTATTAGAATTACAGAGGCTTCTGCAAATATTACACCACAGCAGCTTAGGAATGTAACTGTTAATCTAAGAAAAAGATGCGACAAATGTATTGAACTGAATGGAGGGCTGGTAGAAGCAACTAGAATTATTTGAATATGTTTAACTTATTATTCGGTTATTGTGTTGCTTGTAGTATTTTTATCATTGTTTGTAATAAAACTCGTTGTCGTGGATTGTTTTTTTCAAGGGTTACTTGATAACTCATCGTTAAATTGGCAAAAATAGGGAATTATTTAATTCAACTGTAGAATTATTAATAATTAATATTTTTAAACGAAATTTGGCACAGAACTGTTTTGGGGGATGCCGAATGTAGGGGTGTACTCAAATTTTTTGAAAAAAAATCGCTAATATGATTTTGCAAATTTTTCACCACAAAAACTTTATTAAGTAGGCCTTGTTTTTTGTGAAATAACATGACAATTGAGCCCTAAAGTACATTTTTTGAAACTTTATATTTGAAAAAAAAATCATCAAAATCGGACTATAAACACAGATTTTATGGAGGGTGCCCGGTCTTGAGTGGGTCACACGTATATAATTCTTGAAACTGTATATAGAGTATGTTCCTGGATTATCTTCACAATAGAAAAAACTTTTTTATTATTAATATTTAAAGAAAAATGCATCCTTAATAAAAATGTCTGCTTGCTAAGATAGTTAATTCCATATTTTCTAAACTTTTATAACATCACTAGCGTGTACCAGCGACTTCGTTCGCGTCGAATTAATCATTTGTGGTGGTGATGATAAAGCAAAGCAAGAATTCCCATTAACATACAAACTGGATAAAATTTTCTCACATTTTTGTCAGCATGAGAAAAAACAATATGTCGATATTATTTTATAACTTGGTAATATTTGAGGGTTAGTTTAATCTCGTTGGAATTTGACTTTCGAAAAATCCGTTTGCCAAAAATAAGCTTTTTACGTCAAGCAGTTTAAGCAGAATCGTAGTTATGAAATTACCCAACTTTTTGGAACACCCTGAATGATTTTAAAAAAAAAATCAAAATTTGTAAAAAACCAAATAAATTATGCTTGTCCAAGCGTTTTCCCGAAAGACTAACCGTTTTTTAACAAATATTGTAATATTTGAGGGGCGTTTTCACCCTCTTGGAATTTGAGATTCGAGAAACCCCTCCTTATCGAACCTCTACACCCCACAGTCAATCCGTTTGCCAAAAATCGGCTTTAAACGTCAAGCAGTTTAAGCAGAATCGTGATTACTCAATGGTCATATTTTATGAAACACCCTCTATAAATTTATAAAAAATCTTAAAATATGTAAAACAACAAAATAAAATATACGTGTTTAAGAATTTTTTTCCGAAAAACTTAACGGTTTTTAAATAAAAAATATGTTGATATTTGAGGGATTAGTTTCACCCCCTTAGAATTCGAGTTTCGAAAAATCCCTTCTTATCGAACCTGTACACCCTAAAGTCAATCTGTTTTCCAAAAATCAGCTTTTTACCTCAAGCGCTTTAAGCAGGATCGTGATTAATCAACGACCAGATTTTTCGAAACACCCTGTGTACATTTTTAAAAAATCTTAAAATATGTAAAAAAACAAAATAAAATATATGTGTTTAAGCGTTTTTTCGGAAACTTGACCGTTTTTCAAATAAAAAATATTGTAATATTTGAGGGGTGGTTTCACCCTCTTGGAACTGGACCGGACCAAGTAAATGACGTCTGGGGCTTGACCTCGCCAAAATTATCATCGATTCTCGTTCCCCAGCCGTCTTTGACGCCGTTTTTTTTTTGATCTTATAGTATATTTTTTCCAAAATTTACAGTAATAAATTATTTTAAAATTATTTGTTTACGTCTATAAAAAAATCTAAAAACTTTTCCTGCCTCTGTATTCTCCAAACGTGTATATAATCAATACCGCTAAGTACGTGCTAAATATTATTTATGGCATTTATCAAAACAAATACCCCGAATTCGTTAATATTAAAAATAGAAACAACACATAAACATTTTTTCTTCTTCGGGAAAATAAATTGTCTATTGCAGGCCATTGTTTATCTTTGTCTCTCTTCAAGCAATTTCCCGCTAAAAGCAGCACCTGTCAACATGGTAATCTGTTGTTTCATTAAAACAAATAGGTAAACGAAAGGGTACGTATACGCGTACATAGCGCAAATTTATGACCACTTACCGGTATGCCATAAATTTTATAAGTACATATTTATATAAACTGACGGGGGCATCGAATATATTTTCAACAAAATTCAAAAGAGAATTTTCAACAAATACCAGATGGGTATAAATGTTTGCATATAAATGTATTTTATTTAAAAATATAAGGGTTCTGTCAAACGCGTCGGGAAAAATTTCAGAGATATGGAGGTAAAAATTTCAGAGAGAGAAAAAGTTTCTAATATTTTTTTAAGTTAGCTATGGAAGGGTTTAAACATAAATTCGTCATGCGTTGTCTTTTGTTGTTTTGAACCAATTTTATTGGTTTATTTCAAAAATGACAGATCATATTTCAATTTTATTGGTTTGACGGAACGATAAACGACAAACTGAGGCCGATGCGTATGAACTCGCCTTTAGATTTTTGAGGCTTGTCGAAGTCTTGCCAAATTATAGGTTATAATTTTGTGTCAACTTATGTCAAATATCTGCGTTTTAGAAGATGATGCAGTTGGCTGTCCTCCTTTGGGTTCTGGGGTATGGAGGACATGGAGTATTTTCATTCAGTATAATCCTTGTATATGAATTTTTAAAGTAGCTCAACCTAAGACGTTTATGGATGTAAAGCACCAGATGGCGGGGCGTATTTCACAGTCTTTTACTACAGAAAAATATTTTTTGTTACTCTGAATTTAGAAGCGACCAATAAAAACAGAGAAAATAAAAATCGATAATTTTCGGACTGTGCCAATTGGTTACTAATCGACCAGATACTTTTTGTCTATTAGATATGCTATAAAAGCTGGTAATTATACAATTCGACCATTGTAAATACCCGACAAATTCCGCAAGGCCGACGAGGCCGATGCTTTTCACTGATAAGAAAAAGAAATGTTTGTTTAGATAATTTTCGAGATATTTTTTCTTTCTGAATGCATATTTTTAAAGTATTTTATATTCTTTGTCCGCTTGATCTATTATACTGGTCGCACGTATCGAAGTTCTGTTTCTTCTAGTTTTAATAATGTTCTTATTTCTTTGTAGTTGTAGTAGTTGTAGTCTAAAATTAGATTAATTTTATTAAGTTTAATTATAATTTTTAGTGTAGAATACCAGAAATAGTTTAGTAGTGTTTTTATAGTTTATTTTGTAGTTAAGTAGTAGATGAAGGGATAATTTGGTTATTTTTTCTTTTTGTTTGATTAATTAGTAAGTTTGATAAGTTTTTCAATGTAGAATACAAGAAGTAGTTGTGTAGTGTTTTTATAAGAGATTATATTCGTTTATTTTGTAGATGAGTAGTAGGTGAAGATATTTGGGTATTTTTGTTTTTCTTCTAATTGTAGTAATTCTATTAAGTATTGTGATAGATACACAATATGTATCTTCCTTCAACTTCGTTGAAAAGTGCGTTATCATATAATTTTGGTTTTCTGGTAGTTGAATATACAAAAAAAAAATCTAATCAGATTTATTTTAATTAAATTAATCGAGTCTTATTAATCAAATTAATCTAGTCAAATAAAAATAATACCGTATGATCGAAAAAAAAACGGCGTCTAGTTGTCTTGGAAATGACGATCGATAACATTTCCCATAAAATTTTACATATAAAATGCGAGCGATCTTCATTTCATAGCTATCGTTGACGCCGTTTTTATTCGATCATACGGTAGTTAGTTTCTAAATACTATACAGGGTGAGTTTCCTACGATGTTCTCTATGGGTATCTCGAAAACTACTGGAGATAGAGAGTCGGTTAAATGGGGAAAGAATTGCACTTTTGTGGGGTCATAAATATGCGCCTTTCGGATTTTTCGGAGAAGTTCAAGGCTTACTAGATATTTCGAAAAAAAAACAAATTTTGGCTATTTTAAAACTTGCCTCTAATTCCATTATAATCTACCTATGATCGAATAAAAACGGCGTCAACGATGGTTATGAAATAAAAATCGCTGTCATTTTATATGTAAAATTATATGGGAAATATCATCGATGGTCATTTCATAGCCATCGCTGACGCCGTTTTTATTCGATCGTACGGTATTTTAGACAAAAAGTTTTCAGATAAAAGTTGTAGATAATCACATACCTAGTGAGTTTGTGTTTCCTGTTTTTTTTTTCTAAAGCCTGTCATTTTTGACATATGACACAAACATGTTTTTTTTTAAATGGAAATCATAGTTGTAATAACTTCATAAAAAGCACAATTTTTTAAGCTTTTCAGCGATATTGGTATAATATGTTTTTTTTTTCGAAAAGTTACAAATTATAGCCAATTCTTTTCTTTCTTGGCTAATTTCCATACCAATAATACCATGCCAATTAGTTGGCATCAAAAATGTAGAAAGTTTTATGTTTTCAAAAGAAAAATATCGTAAAATTCGTAAAGCACTCAATTTAGAATAAAATAATCTAAGCATGAAATAGTTCTTTTATAAACCTGTATTAAATTAAGTTAAAATAGGTATGTAACTTTTTTTTAGATATTAATTAACAGCAATTAGCATTATCATAAATTATAAATAATGTACCAACATATCGAAATAATAATTTCTTTGTTAATACGGTTTAGAATCCTTAAAATAACTGCAAAAATAATCGAAAATCAACAATGAAATAATAGTTTTGTTTAAATTTCTGATTCAGCTGATCACTATTAAAGTTCGCAGAAACCCGGGGCTATATTATTACATTACTCTGAGGAAAATAACGAAAATAATCGATATTTTTGACTCCGCCCCGAAAGGTTCACGATTTGTCCTCCAGTTGGCAGCACATTTTGTCTAGTCGGTTGAACAACTTTAAGAATATATAAACAAGGGTATAATTTAAAATAAAATAAATTTCAGAAATATTTTTACTACATCGAATAAATTAGACACTAACAATCAACACATAAATTCATAAAACTCCTGTGTTTACCTTTCTCATTCCTCTCTAACGAGACCTTTATCCATTTTGTTATAATAAATACCCCGTCTGATCATATCTAAATATTTATATGGCGATAATAATAATAAAATCGCTCCAAAGGAAATATTAGTTTTCAGAGCCGAGGCGCTGTCAAATAAATTTCACACGACAAGACATTGTTTAAATTGAACGAAAACGTTCAGAATCATTTTTCTCTACGTTTTCTTCAATTTCTAAAACCGTTTTACCTACTGTAAACATACCTAGTTTTATTTAAAAGCGCATAATACATTGAAAACGGTGATTTAATTGGGTTATGTTTAAAACAAAAGCTTTTATTGAGTTTTATACAATATGAACGGTATATTGAGATAAATAAAAATATTTTATTATCTAAATACAACAGACTGTAAAGGTTGGTCTACACCTAACGTTTTCCCTGTCGTTTTTTGGCAGAATGAGCATTATTTATAGTTTCAAACATTAATTATAATACAGGATATTGAAAATACTACTTGGAATTATTAAAAATAGTTTGGTTTGGATGTGGTACAAAATATATTAAAAGCATTTTACATATTTTTACTGCTATAATGAAAAAATGTACATTTTATGACCACATAACAAAAGTTGCGTATCGATTTTTACCTGCGAAATGTAACTCCAGCCACTTTTTTCTCGCTTCGGCCTTTGTAGCCATACGCTGAACATCTCATCATACTAAACAATACAGTTTATAAATTTAAAACAAAACAATTGTCACAAAAAACATAAAAATTCGCTCGGTGTCACCTCGAAATCTTGTCACCAAAGTATGGCCGCCGATCGAATTTTGGCCTCACAAACCGATCACGGGAGAATATGCGTGTTAGCCGTTCCCTCTCTTCCCTTGTCTAAGTTCCACGGGGTGTTTCAAACTTTCACCAAAATATCAACATTTTGTTTTCCCTCGTATAATTAATAGATGGAAACTTCCATTTTTAATTTAGAAAAAGACAATAAAAAATCAATTAATCTAGCTACAAATTGCTTAAAAATTCATCAAAATCGGCCTATTAGAACAAAACTAAATAACTTTAAACTACATCAAAATTTCAAGGTGCTCCTGAATGTATTTTCTAAGTTTCTAATCGCTTTTTGGTTGACTGAAAATCCTGGTCACTTTACATATTATCCCCTGTAGAATAACCTTTGCCCTGTGATGTATAATGCACGGCCAGGCTTTCGCAAACAAACGCTAAAACAAGCCAACTTATATTCGCCAATTTCCCCAAACGCAAACTATAAATTCACCGCTAGATAAGCTGTCGTTTCGCTATCCTGGTATCACTAGTGTCCCTAGAGTTTTTACAGATTCAGATTATTATGGAGTAGGGATGTCTAAAAATATCGATATAAAAAGTATCGATAATAATTATGAATTTGATTTGAAATTTTGTGGATTTCTTAGACTTTACTGGGCTTCTTTTATGGTATTTATTATTTATTCTACAAATGGTAGTTGTTTAGAGGTAGTAAATAGAGTGACACTATTGCCATTTATCGAAAAAGACTGTAAAATAGTTGGTTGTGTAGCGTGCGGTAGATCTCGGTCAAAAATCGAGGAACTAATTGAATAACTTTTCACTAGTATGTGACTATACTAAGAGCTGGCAAAGGTTAGTCTTGGGTCGAGATTTCCGTATGTAAGTAGAGTACAATGCCTTTATAATGTACTGAACAAGGAGAGGACAGTAAACACGTTGCCAAACGTATGAAATAAACCGAGAAACTGTGCACATCGCTAAGAGACGTGGAAGGGGATATAGCAGATTTGTCGCAGTTGACCGATCGACCCAATCAATACCTCTGTCAGTACTTAAAGTTCTAGGGAAAGGTGTACGTCATGCGTTCAGCTTCACGATTTAATTACGTATCGTGATACTTAATTTGTTTATTTATTAACGAGTCGTTGTAATTTTCCCTCTAGCTTGAATTTTTTTAAGTGCAAGCTAGAAACACTTGCATTTTTGGTAAAAAATAAGTGGAATTGAGTGGGTGTTTGATAGTGGTCGCGCTATTAGAACTCTGAATTCAAAAATTGATATCTCAAAATCTATTAGAAATAATATTTATTGACAACATTATTTATTGAACAACATTTATTGACAACGTGAAATAAAACAACATATTATTGAATCTACCCTACATCATATTTTACACGTTTTGAATAAAATTAGAACGGCACTGATAAACCGGAATTTAAGTCGGCCATTTTTGGTCGCCATAATTTCTTCAGCATCTCTATAGACAGTCTTTGACCAACTTCGAATTGATGGTTAATGAGTTGATCGCTTCTAATGCTGCTTGAATATTGGATCAGATGGATATCTATTGTTTCCGATAGTTCCTATCTAAGATAAGTTGTACCAATCTTTCGATAGCCTAGATTTCTGCAGAAAGGATGATGAGGTAGTTCTTGGTATAAATCAACGCCATAAGTTTAGCATTAAAAAATATGTCTCCAACATCACGACATACCATTTTCAAACCTTCTGTATTGCAATTATGAAACGTCCAATAGGTTAATCTTTCTCGAGGACCTTACTTTGCCCACGCCCATTAGAAGTTGCACGTATTTCTAAAATAATCACAATTTTATACGGATACGGTTTTGGAAAGTACAAATTATACATCGTTATGGAAACTAACTTTTCATTGTCATCATATTGTCATAATCATATTTAATAATCTTATTTCCATCGTGTAACGACGCTTTTTTTTGCGTTTTTTAATTTAAAAATTGTATTAATTACTCTTTTATAGACCGCTTTTATATAGCCAAGTTAATTTTAAGTTTGTGCAATTATATAAAAAAACTACAGAGAACAAAGATCAAACATCTCAATTTTATATCGATAATTTTCTTTACGTGCCCCTCCCTACTCCGGAGTTCCCACAGATTATTATGCAGCAGGAAAATTCCAAAAGTGCGCCAGATTTACGACACGGAGGACTTTTATAAGTCCGGAACCAGCAGGAAAAACCGATATCCGGTTTAGTTCCCGATAAATTTTAATTTTTACTAGCCCGGAGTTTAAGCCAAAACGAGATTTACCGAAGGATTTTATAGGTCAGATTAAGGTTTTTTAATTTTTTTTTCTCCATGTTTCCATGAGAAAATATACTTCTGGTAAATTTAGTTTAAGGTATATAATAAGGAATGGTAAGGTTTGCTTGTTATAATTAGTTTTAGTAAGCTTCCAGTAAAGGAATTCATAGAGAAAATTGTTTTTTTGAACCCTTAATGTTTGAGGTATTTTTTGAGGATGTTTAAAACAATCCCTACATCCATAACTGTTCTAGTAAGACTACAATGGCCTGTATTTTCATATTCTACACCTTTTTCATATGTAAATAACAGCAGTTACACGAAACGCCAATTTTCATGACTATATGTATGGAAATAAATCGAAAAATGTTCGTTTTTTGACTATTTTTTACTAGATTTTCAAAGGTCTTAGAAAGGTGTAGTACATAATCCAAAACTTATGAAAGTTTTAATACTTGTAGGAAATTTTATGTAGATTTAAAATATATACACCTTCGGAGACTTGGATTCCTTGATTTTGTGAGAAAATTATTTTTTTGAACCTCTGTCTTTGAGCTAAATTCGTCCCATACATCCATAAGTGTTCTCGTAAGACCACAATGGCCTGTATGTTGTTATTCTATGTCTTTTAATAAATAAATAACAACAGTGACATGACTATATGTATAAAAAAAGTCGAAAAAATGCCCGTTTTTGACTATTTTTTACTACATTTTCATAGGCCTTGGAAAGGTATTAAACATAGTCCAAAAATTAAGAAAATTTTAATACTTGTATAAAATTTTATGCAGATTCAGAATATATACATTTGTAAAAAAAATAATTTTTGAGCCCATGTCTTTCAGGTATTTTTGATGATGGTTAAAGCATCCCTTGCATCCATTACTGTTCTCGTAAGACTACAATGCCATATATTTTCTTACTCTACGCCTTTTAATTAGTAAATAATTTAGTTTAAACAAAATTGGTGACATGGCAAAAATCCCACATTTCCATATGTATGAAAAAATTCAAAAAATGCCCGTTTTTTTACTATTTTATACTACATTTTCAAATGTTTTAGAAAGATAGTAAACATAGTCCTAAAATTATGAAAACTTTACTACTTGTAGGAAATTTTATGTAGATTCAGAATATATATCACTTTTAGAGGCTTGAAAACTTTGGTTTTGTGAGAAAATTAATTTTTTGAATCCGTGTTTTTGATCTATTTTTTGAGCATGGTTCTATCCCTAACTGTTCTCTGTTAACGATCCCAATGGCCTGTATTTTTTATTCTACGCCTTTTGATAAGTAAATAACAGCAGTTTTAAAAAAATCGGTAACAATTTTCTTGACTTTGTGTGAAAAAAAGTCAAAAAAATGCCCATTTTTGTCGATTTTTTATATATTCTCAAAGGTTTGAGAAAGACAGTAAACATAGTCCTAAAATTATGAAATTTTCAGTATTTGTAGGAAATTTTATGTAGATTCACAATACATACACCTTTGGATGCTTGGATACCTTAATTTTGTTAGAAAATTAATTTTTTAAGCCCTTGTTTTTTAGCAATTTTTCAAAAGATTGCTAGAAAAAAAAATAATAGAAATAAAACTACAATGAAACTGGTAGTATAGTCAATAAAATGAATAACTTTGAATTTTGACCGTTATTTCTTACCAACACGGCAAATATAAAATCCCTCTGTCAAAAAAGTTACTGATATTCTTTAAATTGAGTGCCTGAACGAATCAGATAGGTAACTCTTTTTACTTTCGTGAAATAGAAAAGGAAAATAATAAAACAAGAGACAGTTTTTCCTCTTCTTCCAAAAATCAACCCGAAATGTCATAATTGTCAAAGGTAAAATGTCATCAGCTTTTGACATTTCTAAATATCAGACCAATGCCGTCTCTAATGGAACAGCCTCTGGGCGAGATTTATGACGTCACGCTAGTTAGATACTATGGATTAATAAATATGTTGTTGAATACATGGAAAACATAACTATTCCCCGTATTTTTGGTTTGTATTTTAAAATCAAAGTTTGTTTTTCAAATACAAACCAAAAATACGAAGATTAATTATGTTTTCCATGTATTCTACAACATATTTATTAATCCGTAGTATCTAACTAGCGTGACGTCATAAATCCCGCTCAGAGGCTGTTCTATTAGAGACGGCATTGCGTCAGCATGGCTGCAAGTTGCTAACCTAATAAAATAAACACTGAAAAAGCCCGCGGGAACTATCAAATTCAAAGTTATTCATTTCACAGACTATATCATTGTAAATATGATACTGGGTACACTATTTTAAACGCAAAATGGAGCAGTGTTTTCTACAATTGTGTCGTTTATTACAATTTTTTTCCGTGTATATGTCTGACTAGGTTTTACATGAGTTTCCACAACATTTGATGGCGAAAGAACTGCCTTACCATACAATGGCATTTTTTTACATTGTATCTCTTTGAAGCGAAGTTATTATTCACTAACTCTGTCTAGGGGAAACCCAGCCCAGTTTCCCAGGTGATTTATTTCTCTTTCTCTGTACTTCACATGGACGTAGCGGTTGGAAACGCGATACGTCCGCCATCGGAGCGTTAAAATAAATAAAACCCGCTCTTAGATAACGTAAATTAGAAAAGGTTTTCTCGTTTTTCCACGGAGGGAACAGTTTAATTAACTTTGAAATATGACCGCCTGAGAGCGCTGTTTCCATATTGTCCCGACCGCTGCTGTTGCCTGCTTTATTTTCCACGTTTTTCCAAGCGTTTTCCGTTTTGTTATTGCAGAATTGTGGGTTTACAGCGATTGTACGAAATTTCGTATTTTATTTCTCTCGCTTTTTTATTTTTCAATTTTTTAACATGTTTGTTCTATTTTGAGGGATGTGGTTTTAAAGGTAATGTACTATTTTTAGTACATTCTCTTTGTATATTTTTTTAATGGTTTCGCAGATACAAGCAGCATTATTTTATATGGCTCTTTCAATGGTAAAATACGAGAGAATAAATAATTAATTTATAAATTTTTATCAAAGCCACCCAGTGATTTTTCTCTCGTATTTTACCGAATTAAAAATGTTCATTTTTTAATTCTCTTCCTAATAAAAAATAATATACAGGGTGTTCCATTTCAAAAAAAAACGGAGAAAAATTATTTTATAATTTAGAAAGTTTGGCGTAGAATTTTGAACATCCTGTATGATTTACGGTGACCATATTTATAGAAAAATAAGTACAGACCATCTAAAGTAAATACATAATATAGTTTTGATTTCAGAACAGTTCTTGTATTTTTAAATTTTTTTTTCAAAAAGGCTGAATAATATATTTATTTTTCTTTATTTATTAATATCCCTGAAACTATCAAATCGTATTTATTCATATCTTAGGATTATATAAACTGATCTGAAAGAAAGCCAAAAATGCAATAATATACAGGGTGTTCCTTTTAAAAAAATCATCGCGACCCACTCACACTTTTTTGAGCCATCCTGTAGAAGAATTTTCCTGAAATACATCCTAGTACTTTACAGTTGAGGGTTGGAACCTTTGGTGTTACACAGCAAAATAAAAACACTAAATCACCACAATACACCAAAACACTTTTACGTTTACACTGGACGCGCGTTTCGCTAACCATGTTAGCATCATCAGCAGATGATTATAAACTAAGTTTATAATCCGCTAAGTATAAACTGAGTTTATAATCATCTGCTGATGATGCTAACATGGTTAGCGAAACGCGCGTCCAGTGTAAAAGTAAAAGTGTTTTGGTGTATTGTGGTGATTTAGTGTTTTTATTTTTTATCCTAGTACATACTCTAGGTTTGCACTTAAAGAAAAAAGTTTTTTATTCTAAGAACTACAGATGTATAATACTATGTGATCAAAAAATTTATATAGGAAGTACTTAGGAGTTTTTTTTATCTGTACAAGTTAAAACTAGATCGATCATTTAACTTTTTAATCATATAATACCTCACAATATAAACGGAAAAAAAACAATATAAAAAAATAAATATTTCCTAAAACATAATCAAAAAATAATACAAATTTGGTCTTATAATTAGAAATTAGCTACTATTAAATATCTTACTAAAGAAAAATATAATTTTAACCCAAAAATAACATTTTATGCTGGTATAAGTAAAAATTACAAACACTAAAGCAGCATAGTATTGTGTGCTTCTTTAGGTGTTGCATCACCAGCCGAACTACCCGAATCCAACCCAAAAGTTTCTCTAAAACACTTTTTAAAAGTCTTCTCGTAAACATACAATAACACCAATAAAATACAAGCATTACTATACCCCAAGAAATAAGTTGCACTGATCAAATCATAGGAAATTCTCAGCATCAAAAAAAGCTGACCATAAAGACATAACCAATTTGGTAGCCAACACACGAAATATGAAGTCACTAAAAGCAGTTCTAAGTTTGATTTCTCTATAACTACACTAGAGAATTTAACCTTGTAACACCTGAGAAGTAAAATAATGCTTATCAGGAGAAATACTATGAAGTATCCCATAAAAAAGCACATTAAAGTTAGAGGGTACGAATAGTTATTAATGCAGAGCGTTACACTTATTACCGAAACTACAAAAATAAGTAACCAGATTATCGTGATGGTGAACTTGTATGAATTCCTGCACCTCGTAGCACATGATTGCTGACAATACGTCGTAGTGTACCAGTCCATGAGCAAGACAGCAACAAAAATCAAGTTTCCAAACAAAATTCCGTTTAGTGTTTCGTCCCAAACACACAAAATTTCGTAGGATATGTCCTCAACCCATCCGAATAAATTCAAAGATGTTGGAGCTGAGATCAGTACGAAAAAATTACAAAAACACCAGTTTGCTAGGTATATATTGGTCCTGGTGTAGAGGATTGGTGATTTTGAGATGACGAACACTATGATTATGTTGGCTATGGCTGCGAGGATTGCTGATATGGCATTGATGACGTCCAGTGGCGACACTGGGATGGTGTAGGTGGTGTCCCCGTCAAATGTAGAGTTTTCTGTGAGATTTGCTATGCCTAGGTCCATTTTTGGCTAATCCAGGAATCTGGAACAAGAGATAATAATGATAAGTTTAGATTTTGTCATTCGATTCAGAGTTTCAGTCATTTTCTATCGAATAAAGTAAAAAAATACCGAGGCTGTCATTTAAAATTCTAAGTTTGTAGTCATTTCCGGTGAAACAAGAAGTGACCGAAAACAATTCAATACGTCAATGAATCCTAATTTATGTCATATTCTAACATACCAAATCTCGCTTTTTTATCTGAAGAAATAAAAAGTTATAGGGGGGCGAGCCACTTTTGAGACGCACCCGGTATACACCATTTAAAATAATTTTAAATCTCATTAAAAAAAATACATTCTTTTTAAGAGCAAGTTTAAGCACTAAGCATCATAAAAAACTGTAGAAACGTACGGGCCAATTAATGACGTCTAGAGATTGACCTCGGCAAAATTATCATCGGTTGTCATTCCCAGCCATCTTTGACGCCCTTTTTTTTCGATCTGCTGCATATTTATATTAATTTTCTGAGCTATGTACGGAATTGTATCAAAAATATTTATTAGATAGAAAAATTACGAACTGATTTATTAATTTATTTGCTATAAACCCTAAATTTCGTGAAATATTTTTGAGATATCTTGGCTGATCTAGAGGAATTTAAATGGAATCAGAGTGGAGTAAGTTATAACTCCTCGTCAACCCTCAAATGAAAATTCCAGGGCATATCTTAGCTTCCCCTCCCCCCAAGTTTCCCTCAGGTCTTCATTATTGCCATCATTCATCTTTATTTTCCTGAAGAATCTTAATAATCTAAGAGTAAATACAGAGAGTTTGATAAACAGATTTCTTAAAAGATACTTAATAATTAAATAAAATTAAGAGACACTTCATTTTTACAGAAAAATTTTCTCACAGACGTACAGGGTGGTTCAAATTCGATGCTCATCATTGGGATTTCGGAAACCGTAAGAGATACAGGATCGGTTAGTGAACTTTAACATAATAAAAATGATTTACGTTATTAACTAATATACAGGGTCCTGCAATAGTGCGTCGGGCAACTGTAGCTCCTAGAATAAAACACTTGGGAATCTTTGTACTAGGATGTATTTCAGTTGTATTTTAATATTTTTCTGTATTTTAAATATTTTAACTTCCACAGGGCGGCTCAAAAAAGTGTGAGTGGATCGGGATGATTTTTTTTAATAAAACACCCTGTATCTTATCACATTTTGAGCTTTGTTTCAGATCACTTTAAATAATCCTAAGATATGAGTAAATATATTTGGATAGTTTCAGAGATATTAATAAATAAATAAAAAATATATACAGGGTTGTTCACCACATACGACACGGAGTATTGTAGCTAAACGATTAGATTTTTACAAATTGTAAATTTTGGGTTCGTTGAAGGACTATTAGAGCTACAATTTAAAAATATTTTTACATGATACAGAGTGTCCCAAATAAATAAAAAATATCAAAGTTGTATTTTTTTAAATGGAACACCCTGTATATTATTACATTTTTAGTTTCTACGATTAAAATAAAGGTAAATTTGATTAGGGTTTATTATACTTAAACCTTGCCGTTTTTGAAATATTTTCAATTTTGTGAAATTGCAGTAAAAATTTTAAAGCTTCATTTCTCCAAGGGTATCAAAGTTTTTAATACTGAATATTTAATGAAGTTTATTTATTGATCAGTTATTGTGTTGCAATAATAAAAATAATACTACCTTATACAGAGTGTCTAAAAATTTATTTTAAATAATTATTAGCTTCAAACGGCAATAACTTCTTTAATTTAAATGGAATGCCCTGTATATTTTAGGAGAATCAGATGCACAATTAAATTGTCTATCAAATTGTATTATACCATTTTTTACCTATCCCTTCAAGTTTTCGTATAAAATGCATTTTCTTATAATTTAGACCTCATTTATCAATATATCAATGGAATATTGACATTTTAGATTGTTTTTAAAGCAACAAATGTACAAAATGTACAGACTAGTAATATTATCGTTTTTAGCAAAACGATAATATTACTAGCCCATTTGTATGCAAAAAGAAAACTATTTAAATCTTTATAAAAGAGTATACCATTAATTAAATATAACACCATTATTTGCGCCCATATACTAATTAATTACATACTTAATTGTGTTCGTTATTAAATTATTATAAATAAATGTGGATTTGAGTCAGAAATCAATATAATAATAAGTTATCAAATTAAAGTCTCTGTAGTTATAAATAAGCATTTATTAAAAAATGAAATATCATTTTTAAGGTGTTACTTTTTATCACACTGTCTAATGCCCATACAAAATTCAGTTTTTTAGTATTTGGAGCAATTATTATTAATCAAAGCAAACAGTCAGTTAATGTTGTTTGAATACTGGAATCATATTAACTGATCCTCTTTAACAAATATTTAAACAGTTTTTTTTTATTTTTTAATGAAATAAACGAATTATATCGACAATATTAGTATCTGTACTCTTTAAAAATTTGGTACATCTTTAAAAATAATCTAAAATGTCAATAGTCCATGGGTATATTGATAAATAAGTTCTAAATTACAAGAAAATGCATTTTCTACGGAAACTTAAAGAGATAGGTAAAAAATGGTATAATATAATTTGATAAACAATTAAATTGTGCATCTGATTCTCGTAAAATATACAGGGTGTTCCATTTAAATTAAACAAGTTATTGCCGTTTGAAGCTAATAATTATTTAAAATAAATTTTTAGACACTCTGTATAAGGTAGTATTATTTTTATTATTGCAACACACTAACTGATCAGTAAGTAAACTTCAGTAAATATTTAGTATTAAAAACTTTGATACCCTTGGAGAAATGAAGCCTTAAAATTTTTACTGCAATTTCACAAAAATGAAAATATTTCAAAAACGGTAATGTTTAAGTATAATAAACCTTAATCAAATTTACCTTTATTTTAATCGTAGAAACTAAAAATGTAATAATATACAGGGTGTTCCATTAAAAAAAATATTAAAAATACAAGAACCGTCCTGAAATCAAAACTAAAAATTGTATTTGTACGAAACTAAAAATGTACAAATTTCTATACAAAAATGTACTATATTTTTGGACAACCCTGTTGACTATATTTTTTTTTGTTCAAAACCTTATTAAAAAATCTTTGACTTTGGAAACAAAAATAGTCAAAAACAATTTGGATACAGAATTTTAATGATTTTTATGAAATATCTTGAAAAAAAAAAAGAGGGTAAAACAAATAAAATGGATATTGTATGTATTGGTTCTGTGGTATTATTATATCGAAAAGGAATATATGGGCGTCTATCTATCTTCTCCTGATTTCTTTAATAAAAGCAATATATATTTTCCAATATCCGGCAGGATATCTATCTATAGGGCGTAAAAAATGAAAAGGTTCGACCTTAAAGGTTTCGATGATCGTATGTCATCAAACTGTCTACTACGTAATCGACGAATAGGATATTGTAAAGGAAATACACAAATTTTACCTTTTATTCCATTTTTGGATCCTTGGACATAAAATAAGGCATTTATTATAAGCGTTAAATATGTTTAAAAGCCTTTGGTTTTTCAGATATTCAAATATGCATGCTATAATAGAAAAGATTTTCAACGCCCTGTACAGGGTGGGTCAAATTCGACGCTTTTAAATGGAGACACCCTTTTCTATAGGAGATAGACAAAAACTAATATCGGTGTCTGGAGCTTAATTTTTGTCAAAAACATGATGATGAAAACCGCACATCGATATCTGTTACCGTTTCGGAGTTACGGGGTGTTTTTCAAAAATATGCATTTTTAACAAATCGCTGTAACTTTTTTGCTATGGAAAATTTTGTATTTTTATGAAAACATTTCCAAAGCACCTTTTTACGTAGAATTTAATGGTTTAAGTATATTTTTTTTTAAATTAATAATTTAAGAATTACCAACAGAAAATTTGATTTTTTATATGGGACACCCGGTATATTTTTAATTTATTGAAAAGAATTTAAAATTACCTTTCCAAAAATATAACACACTTGATATTTTTGATATTCGAGATATAGGGTATATAAAAATTCGCCCGCTTTAAATAAGTAGGCTTTGAACGGCACCGGCTGTAATGCAAAAAAATTCTGTGAGCATCAATTAAAACGAAAATAATATTTGCTATGAGAGATGCAGAATTTTATACCAATTTAAAATATATTTAACAAATATCAACACATTTAAACTATATCTCATAACAATAAAAATAAATAGCAAACCAGGACATGAGATTTTGCTACAGGTGACAGACGGGGCAGTTTTTGAACATTTCTTGCGGAATTCATTAACTCAGTGGGGGTGAAAGATACCCTCTCATAACTGCTAAGTATTTCTAATTCTTGTCTAGATTATACAGAAGAATAAGGAACCTTTATTCTTAAATATATCCATAGGATTAGATCCATGGACACTAAGTCAGGCGGCCTCGACGGCCAACGGCTGGGTTCTTGGTCAGCTATTCAATTATTCTTGAAATTGGCTGCAGAAATTTGCTGATAACTTTAGCGTTCAGAGGCGGTGCGTCGTCTTGCTGGAAAAATATGTTTTTTAGGTCCATTTTAAAGGCATTATCATCAATGAGGTGTCCAAAGCCTACTAGTTAAAAGTGGCGAACTTTTAAAAAATCTGTATTTCGAAGGGGATTATAACAAAATATCAAGTGTGCTATATTTTTGGAAAGGTAATTTTAAATTCTTTTCAGCTAATTAAAAATATACAGGGTGTCCCATATAAAAAATCAAATTTTCTGTTGGTAATTCTTAAATTATTAATTTAAAAAAATATATACTTAAACCATTAAATTCTACGTAAAAAGGTGCTTTGGAAATGTTTGCATAAAAATACAAAATTTTCCATAGCAAAAAAGTTAGAGCGATTTGTTAAAAATGCATATTTTTGAAAAACACCCCGTAACTCCGAAACGGTAACAGATATCGATATGCGGTTTTCACCATCATGTTTTTGACAAAAATTGAGCTCCAGACACCGATATTAGTTTTTGTCTATCTCCTATAGAAAAGGGTGTTTCCATTTAAAAGCGTCGAATTTGACTCACCCTGTACAGTACTTTTCAGAATTAATTCTAGTGCTGACTTTTAAGACAGTGAAATAAAATTTACTAAAAAATTTGATTGCTTCCTTAAATCTATACAGGGGTATCAAAAATTGCTGGTCTATTTTGAATATTTATTTTCCATAAAAACTTCGTTATTTCAAATGCAACACTCTGTATTTTTTTAAATAGGTCGTCACGGCAATTTTCTAATAACAATTAGTAGCTATTTTCCAAATCATTATTTAAATTTATAACAGTTTACTTTTACAAAATTAACTAAGCAAAAAAAGTTCAATGAAAATCATCCTGTTGAAAAACATATTAAATATATTTACATACCTTACTACTTATCACGAAATTTCAACTATATCACACAAAGAAACACCATTTTTCTTAGTCAAACTTCATAAAAAAAGTGTCGTATCCATAAAAGCCAGGAAAAATCTTCACATTTCAGCACATTTTGAATTATTACCTGGTAATTTCGACAATTTCCACGCCAACTATCAAAAGTACATCTCCACGAAGTACGCGACAGGCAAATTCAATTAGAGAATTGTTTAATTGAGCCAGAATGGCCGGCAGACATGGTACCATTACGAAATTTGACCTTTTATTGACACAATGTAAACTTGGAGGCGCCCATTAGAGCACACACTGTTTAAAATGAGGCTCTGTGAGAAAAATACAGAAATATTTGGACGTTGTTAGCCTATTATTTGTTTACCAGTGACAGGGAATGCTGAAAAATAGTTTCAGAGCTTAATTAAATAAAAATTCTTAATAATAAACGATGTATTGAGACGTAAAAACCATGGGCGTAGTTAAAAAGCAAGAGTTAGGAATAGAAGGTTTTTTAAATTACCAAAAATTGTTTTTTAAACATTATTTACTTCTTGGTACGTCCAAATTAAGTGGAAGTGACTACCAATATGCATATTTTTAATAATTAATGCAGGCAAACCTAAGCTGAAGAAATAGGAAAAGATAAACGAAGAGATATTAAATATATTTATTTTTTATTTTTTCTGCTCCCAACTGAAAAAAAACAACTCTCCGCCTATGTTATATGTATCTATCTTGACAAGTCATTAGTAACTTGAGTCATTGGTAGAGCTGATCTAAATTAGTTATACAAAACTAAATACTTAAGTATCGTATATCGCTAGTAATTATTGTAATATTTATTATTTCACCTGTATACATTAAACAATAAATAGTTATTAGTCATTTTTTAAAAAAATTATATACAGGGTGACGCCTCTCATACGCCACGAAAGCTCCAAGAACGACAGTTTCTATTGAAATGAGATTTTGTGATATTTAGGTTAATTTAGAATCATTTTTTAACATAGGATACAGCTATGAAACTATGAACTCTTCCCGGACACAAACGGTACATTGTGAAACAGGAAATTGTAGAGAGAAACAAGCCCTATAACACAGGATACAACATTTTAATGAACAGTGCTTTCCATAAAATCAATAAAATGAAAAATATACGAAATAATATAAATGTACTGATTTCTTTCGAAAATCGACAACTATGAAACTATGAATTCTTCCCGGACACAAACGGTACATTGTGAAATAGGAAATTGTAGAGAGAAACAAGCCGTATAACATAAGATACAACATTTTAATGAACAGTGCTTTCCATAAAATCAATAAAATAAAAAATACACGAAATAATATAAATGTACTGATTTCTTTCGAAAATCGACAACTATGAAACTATGAATTCTTCCCGGACACAAACGGTACATTGTGAAATAGGAAATTGTAGAGAGAAACAAGCCGTATAACATAAGATACAACATTTTAATGAACAGTGCTTTCCATAAAATCAATAAAATAAAAAATATACGAAATAATATAAATGTACTGATTTCTTTCGAAAATCGACAACTATGAATATATGAACTCTTCCCGGACACAAACGGTACATTGTGAAACAGGAAATTGTAGAGAGAAACAAGCTTTATAACATAGGATACAACATTTTAATGAACAGTGCTTTCCATAAAATCAATAAAATGAAAAATATACGAAATAATATAAATGTACTGATTTCTTTCGAAAATCGACAACTATGGAACTATGAACTCTTCCCGGACACAAACGGTACATTGTGAAATAGGAAATTGTAGAGAGAAACAAGCCCTATAACATAAGATACAACATTTTAATGAACAGTGCTTTCCAAAAAATCAATAAAATGAAAAATATACGAAATAATATAAATGTACTGATTTCTTTCGAAAATCGACAACTATGAAACTATGAACTCTAGCTATATCAGAGTTGTGTTTTTTTGTAATTCAATTTCAAATTTTATCAAAAAAATAAAGATGAGTTTCATTAAAAAACAAATAATAAATTGTAGGGATTTTGGCATATTGAACGTTTTGTAAAAACGATGAATAAATTTTAAATTTCTACAAAAGCTACCTAAATTTTAATTTACTTTGTATATAGCTTAATATTCAGTTATAATATGTACTGAACATTAAACCAAATTGAAATTTAATCCAAAAAGTTATACATGGCCAGAGGAAATTAAAATTGAACATTGGTCAATTTTAAAAACAAGTTACTACTTTTATTTTAAAGCGAACACCCAGTATATTATTTTGACATTCAATGGAGAATTCATGTCTCAGCACCCTGTATTTTTGATTCGATCCTTATAATATAAAATTTTCTATGAACTGCTAAAACCCTGCTACTAAAAAATGGGCAACACTATATAAATAAAACTTAATATTAATAAATAAAATATCATTTTTAGAATTAAGTACTGTTTATTCTCTAAATTTACATTTGACTATTCTACTAAAAATCTTTCTAAAAGGTTGATAAAATTTGGTAAAATACCAAAAAACAACTAGAAAACACGAATACTGCAGAACTACACTAAAAAACACAAGATACTTTGATACTACAACATTACTAACATGCTCAATAAGCTCTATACCGAAGTATAGACTAAAAAAGACACCAAACAATGTAGGAACTACCAAAGCAAAGTCACTTTTTAATGCAAGAATCTGTTTTCTCCCTAATATACATTTCAAAACATTAATTGATAAAACAAATACAAAATACAAGGTAAAATAAGGATAGTTTTTGACTTGAATGATTTTCAAATTCATACAAGACATCGTTGAGTAAAACCCCAGTGTAAAAAATACAAAAAGTATCAAAAGCTTCACCAAAACGTGACTTTTCTCATATTTAACATAAGAAGGATAAAACAAACTCTTCAAAATCCAATCCAGACATAATAAACTATTCAGGTAGATCATTTGAGACAATAAGAAATATATTGATCGACTTACTATGCACACACCAAAAGTAAACTTGAAAATGCTTCTTCTAACGTGCTCGAAAAGGTACCTATCTGCTGGGGAAAGCACTACGTACAGGGTGGCACAAATAATCAACATTAATAAGATGAAATCACGAATATCCGTGAATTTTTTGAGCTTGATCACTGCATAGAGCATGATTAAGTTTGCTACAGTTGCCAGGAAGCATACCAGGAATAACAAGCATTCTCTACAGTAAAATAAGAAAATGCTTTCGTATGTTGACGTTGAATTACTATATCCTGTAAAGTTATCCATAATTTTGTGAGAAATCTAAAAAAAATAAGTTAAATTAGGGTTGGATATATTTAAATTTGAAGTTTTTTACCTTTATTTTACTAAAAAAGTTTCCAGAATCATTTTTAGGACACTAAACAGAACAATGTTTGATAGACTATGTTGGGAAGTGCGTATTAGACATAAAGACCAAACGTAGTTAGGTCTAGTTAAGAAAATTGCACTAAATTGTTAAGTTAGATTAATTTTTATGTTGCAAAGATATTAAATATAATTTTTTTTGTTTCAGGGTCAGCCAAATGAACTGAAACATCTTGTTTCTTCTTTAAGTAAGTATGTACTGTCAATAAGGCAGTATAATTTAATAAGATTTTTTTTATAAATGAATAACTTCATTTAAAGAATGTATATTTAACTATGTTTTTGTTAATAAATTTTTCAAAAATATTTATTTATAACATGATACAAATATCAAAAGGCAGTATATTATGATTAAGTGACAATATATACAACAAATATATTTAAAAAAAACGATTAAAACGTTATAAACAATTTTAATAAATAAAATAAACAGATAGCTATATCTTCTTAGCTAGATAACTCTTCTGGAACGGTATCCAGCCTACTATAATCCAAATCCTTTCTGGATTTACACATAACCTTACAAAAAGCCAACTTAAAGAACTTGTTTAACTTAAACAACTTATAAATCAAGACAAAAGTAGCGCTGTAAGCCATATATTCAAAAATAAACGAATATACCTGCCAAATATCCAAATCCTCGATATGATTTGCATCTAAAATGTTTAATAAGTTATAATAAACAATTATTGGAAGGTAGAACAAGAATACAAAGCTTGAAACTTCCAAAACTATTCTTAGGAGTTGTGTTTGAATATTTTGCAACTCTTTTTTCAAACTCATTGCTATTCTGATTAAAGCCAAAAGCAAAAGGGCATATGTTACGGTGACTATAATAAAACTGACATCAAATTTGACTTTTTTGGTGCTACCAAAACATACACCCGTTACAATAAACAAAAATAGTACGTGTATAATATAGAGACTTCCTATAAAGTACTTGTACCCATTAAAATATGCAGTTAGCAAGTTATTTTTGCAAGAAATCCTGATATATTCGTCCAGAGCGTACATAGCTATGAACATTATGCAGAGGTTCAAAAAGTAGTTTTCTATTTGTACCAATGTGCAGTACCAGTTCACTTCCAAGTACCCCTCGAAAAATATGTCCATTACAACATGAAGTATGGTGTTTGAGGACAAATATATGATGTTGCATATGGCGTAATGAAGTAGGTATACGTTGTTGCGGGTTTTCAAAGCGTATGTACTATCAATAGGCAGTATAATTTAGTAAGATTTATTTTTATAAATAAATAACTTCATTTAAAGAATGTATATTTAACTATGTTTTTATTAATAAATGTTTCAAAAATATTTATTTATAATATGATGCAAATATCAAAAGGCAATATATTATGATTAAGTGACAATATATACAACAAATATATTTAAAAAAAGGGATTAAACATTATAAACAATTTTAATAAATAAAATAAACAGATAGCTATATCTTCTAGTTAGATAACTCTTCTGAACGGTATCTACTATAATCCAAACTCTTTCTGATTTACATAACCTTACAAAAGCCAACTTAAAGAACTTGTTTAACTTAAACAACTTATAAATCAAGACAAAAGTAGCGCTGTAAGCCATATATTCGTAAATAAACGAATATACCTGCAAATATCCAAATCTCGATAAGGATTTGCATCTAAAATGTTTACTGTTATAATAACAATGTTGGAAGATAGAACAAGAATACAAAGCTTGAAACTTCCAAAACTATTCTTAGAGTTGTGTTTGAATATTTTGCAACTCTTTTTCAAACCTATTGCTATTCTGATTAAAAGCCAAAAGCAAAAGGGCATATGCCATGGTGACTATAATAAAACTGACATCAAATTTGACTTTTTGTGCTACCAAACATACACCCGTTACACAAACAAAAATAGTACGTGTATAATATAGAGACTTCCTATAAAGTACTTGTACCCATTAAAATATGCAGTTAGCAAGTTATTTTTGCAAGAAATCCTGATATACTCATCCAGAGCGTACATAGCTATGAACATTATGCAGAGGTTCAAAAAGTAAAGTTCTCATTTGTACCAATGTGCAGTACCAGTTCACTTCCAAGTACCTCTCGAAAATATGCGTCCATTACAATATGAAGTATGTTGAGGACAAATATATGATGTCAACTAAAGTTACGAAGTAGGGGTATACGTTGTTGCGGGTTTTCAAAGCGTATGTACTATCAATAGGCAGTATAATTTAGTAAGATTTATTTTTATAAATAAATAACTTCATTTAAAGAATGTATATTTAACTATGTTTTATTAATAAATGTTTCAAAAATATTTATTTATAATATGATGCAAATATCAAAAGGCAATATATTATGATTAAGTGACAATATATACAACAAATATATTTAAAAAAAAACGATTAAAACGTTATAAACAATTTTAATAAATAAAATAAACAGATAGCTATATCTTCTTAGCTAGATAACTCTTCTGGAACGGTATCCAGCCTACTATAATCCAAATCTTTCCTAGATTTACACATAACCTTGCAAAAAGCCAACTTAAAGAACTTGTTTAATTTAAACAATCAAATCAAGACAAAAGTAGCGCTGTAAGCCATATATTCAAAAATAAACGAATATACTCACAAATATCCAAATCGTCGATATGATTTGCATCTAAAATGTTTAATAAGTTATAATAAACAATTATTGGAAGGTAGAACAAGAATACAAAGCTTGAAACTTCCAAAACTATTCTTAGGAGTTGTGTTTGAATATTTTGCAACTCTTTTTCAAACTCATTGCTATTCTGATTAAGGCCAAAAGCAAAAGGGCATATGTTACGGTAACTATAATAAAACTGACATCAAATTTGACTTTTTTGGTGCTACCAAAACATACACCCGTTACAATAAACAAAAATAGTACGTGTATAATATAGAGACTTCCTATAAAGTACTTGTAACCATTAAAATATGCAGTTAGCAAGTTATTTTTGCAAGAAATCCTGATATACTCATCCAGAGCGTACATAGCTATGAACATTATGCAGAGGTTCAAAAAGTAGTTCTCTATTTGTACCAATGTGCAGTACCAGTTCACTTCCAAGTACCCCTCGAAAAATATGTCCATTACAATATGAAGTATGGTGTTTGAGGACAAATATATGATGTTGCATATGGCGTAATGAAGTAGGTATACGTTGTTGCGGGTTTTCAAAGCTTTATATCTTCTTATAACGAAAATGAGGATGGTATCTAAGATTATTGCTATCAAACTGATTATAATTCCTATGGATATGGTGGTGGTACGAAGAGTTTGGTGGGTACCATTGTGGTATGTACCGTGTTGGTCGTGGGTGATGTATTCTTCGTCTAAAGATGTCGGTGATTTGTTTACGTACATTTTGTTTTCTTCTGAAAAAAAATAAGTCAAAATTAAAAATTTCCATCGAGTTGTTCAATATATTTTGTTCTGGAGGTCCGATGTTGCCGATTTTTTAATTTTGATTAACGTCATATTTTTGCTAAAGTATCACATTTTCCAAAAAACCAATTATATTTTAATTTTCTCTAAAACGGTATGGAAATTTGCAATAGTAAAAACAGGGATAACCGTTTTAAAACAAGCAAAAATTTATGTGAAGAATGCATTTGTAAAGATAATCCGGGGACATACCGTATATGGTTCTTTCAACAGTAAATTGTTACGAAAGCCATATAATGATGTTGTTTTGCTTCTTTTTATTTTTAAATACACAAAAACATACAAAAGAAAAATAATATACAGAGCTCCATTAAAAAAAATAGAAAAAATACTTCTACGTATTTTAACAATTTTCACATCAAATTTTGACCACCCTGTATAATTTAGGATTACGATATTTATAGTAAAGTAAACTGTAGTTAACTCCGAGCCTTGTTTTTAAAAACCAAAGGCATCTTTGTAAAAATTTTGCTAAAATATAAATATGCAAATTCTAGTAAAAAATAATAAATTATTTGAAATGAAAATATGATTAAAAACATTTTAAAATAACTATGTGGTCTTTTGGGCTGCTTAAACTTGGAAAAAATTGCTTGTAAATTACTTAATAAGAAATTTAGACTGAAATACAACAGTGTAATTGATAGTTGAGGTCATCTAGTGGGTGTTGAAAATAAACGATGATCTACTGTGCCAGTTATTTTTTAATACGGTTGCATATAAGGCGAAAAATACGTCTGTAATTCAAGCAATCGCTTTACCAAACATATTTATTTCTATACAGGGTACTGCAAAAGTGTGTGAGACGTCTGTTGATTCTGTAAGAAAGAACTTATGGATCTAAACTCTGTACTAGGACGTATTACAAGAGAAAAAAAATGTATTTTTTTTAAATGGAACATCCTGTATAATATTTCGGCATTCTAAAAATATAATACCAGATGTTTCTAAAAATTGACTCATCCCTATAACTTTTTTATTTTTTTCAGATAAAAACCAGATTTGGTATTTTCATATATGACAACCTTGGTATTTTTTTACTTTATTCGATAGAAAATGACACCCTGAAAGAATATGACATATCATATGTCAACTTTTGATATTTTCGTATATGGTTTATTTGAAATAATTGTAACGTGCGGTTCGTAACAACAATTTGACTCGAAATACCGAGTGTGTGGTACCAAATTATTCGTAAAAAAATGCTTTTTCCAAATATGCTAATGAGCTCAATAAAAAATTGAGATATGATTAAAAATACGATTTGGGCATCTTTTAACCGGCCAGGAAAAGACACGAAAAACATTAGACGAGCAAATCTATTTTTCCAAGGCTCCTTGATTAAAAATTAGTGTTTTTAACCACGGCACTCTAGATTGAAATTTACAATACGATTTTTTTATAAGCGAAAATGTCAAAAGTTGACATACGTTTTTATTCTATTCACAGTTTAAAATCACAAGTTGTAGTCATTTCCGGTGAAACAGGAAATGACCGAAAACAATTGAATACGTCAATCAATCCTAATTTATGTCATATACTTACATACCAAATCTCGTTTTTTTATTTGAAAAAATAAAAAAGTTATAGAGGTGAGCCACTTTTGAGAAACATCCGGTATTATATTTTTAGAATGCTTGTAACGAGGAAAAATAAAAAACTACAGTGTGTTCCATTTAATTCTTATATTTAAAGTTTTTTATCTCCTCCAATAGGTAAGCCTGCAAGTATGGCACTAAATAAGTATATCAGAAAATCCTATACATCAAATATAACTAGAATTTAAATAAGTAAACTAGCATTGGTCGTTTCTACCTGATACACCCGGTATAAAAGACTTTTGTTGGAAAAAATATGCAACTAAAAACAGCAATCATGTTTTTTTTTTTGTGATAATAGTTTACTACTAAATTAGATTCAAAAAAATACTTTTAAAAACCCTGTATAAACATATTTATTATTAAATCCAATAAACTAAAAGTTCAATTATTGTATTTTGAGTATTTTGTGCATTTTACTATAGTATTTTAAGAGATATCTAAGTACAAAAATTAATTTTACTTACAGTTTTACTTTTCTAAATCTATCCTAGCCTGATGATGTCTAAACCACTAACCAACAATTATTTTTATCCGCCTCATTACAAGCTCTCTGTAATTGCTACCATTTACTCCAATAATTTCTAAAAGGTTACACAGAACATCATAAAAAATCTTACACCTACATTGCTCCACAATTTTAGAACAATTTCCTCAATTATATCGTTTAAAAATCGTCAAAAATCGAATTTTAATACTGACATATACTAAAAATTAAAGAGAAATAAACTATATATCAACAATAAGAGAGATGATGTTTATAGATTTGTTTTATTAGGATGGCATGGATGCTGTTTACCGCCGATTTGAAACATGCGTAGTATCTGAGAAGCGCTCGAATTGTTTATGTGCATAATTTTGCATTTGTTTGTAATTTTAAACAGACAGGTGGTGTGTAATGTATGAAATAATCCTTTGTTTAGATCATACACAGGCTGTCTCAATATAGACACAAAATATATACAAACTTATATGGAATCATCTAGTATTTTTCATAATTTTTGAGATGTATGAAAATGTTGTGTTTATGAATAAAACTCAGTCCTTACCAATAATTTTTAATGAAAAATAATTCATATAGCAATAAAAAAAATTAATCAGTTCCCAAAATAAAGAAAATGGTTTCTGAAACGAACTTAAGATTTAAATTTTCAATGGCCAAAAAGCATAAACAAAAAGAAAATTGATAATTTTAATATTCCTTGTTGCCACCTCTAGCACAAATTACCTATAACAGATGCGAAAGAAAGCGACTGCATCGGAAACCGCTCGGCAAACCCGACACGCCTATTGAGTGGTGTAAATACACCAGTCGTTTAGTCCGGAAAGCTATGCTGTGTCGTATTCGCTTGCTGGAATGACATAGTGCGTGGTTATATGTTTTATTTTAAAAATGCGTGTAGGGTTTTTGTTGAACTTTTGAACTGTTATTTCTAAGTTTTGGTAATTTGTATATCTTATTTAAAATGGGATGCAAATGTGTTTATTTATAAGGAAAAAAAAGATATTTATAGTATAAAAAATTAATTTATATAACAAAATTTAATTAAAAATGTGACAAAATAGTTACCAATAGACAGGTTCTATCGGACTTTTTTCGACTATATAAATCTTTATTTGTAAACTTTAATACATCAAATATTTTCAATCTAATAAATCATTTAATGATGTAAATAATGCAATTAATGATGTAATTGAAAATATTTTATGCATTAAAGTTTACAAAAAATAAAGATTTATATAGTCGAAAAAAGTTCGATAGAACCAATAGAAATGTAAATATTTTGTCACATCTTTAATTAAATTTTGTTAAATAAATTAATTTTTTATACTATAAATATCTTTTTTTTTTCCTAATCTCCTACGAACTGATATAATATGACGAGCAATCTATTAAATTACTGTGAGATTATACAGAAAAGTCCACAGACTTCGAGACATAGGAAAATCAAGTCCATTTAGCGTGTGTCCAAATTTTGACAAGTTTTCAAAAATGACAGTTTTGTTTAGACTGACGTTTAATTTCACCTGACTTCTCGGTGAATGATTCTTTTTATGGGGGTACATAAAATCTAAAATTTACGGCCATGAAGAAATTCAAAACTTGGAGCAGTTAAGGCAGAAAATATTTAATGCCTTTGACACTGTCACCCCTGATATGTTATCCAATGTGAGGAGGGGATTTTATGATCGTTTGGGTTATTGTTTAATGCAAGAGGGAGGCACTTTTGAACAATTTTTGTAATTTTTTAAATTTCATTATCCTGTTTTTTTACCGTTTACCCATTACCTACCTTGACGAACATGGGAAAACGAAGGTCCTTTTCAGGACCACAAATATTTTGATTGAGAAAATTGGTAACTTTTTTTTGGATTAAAAAACAAAAGTTGTTAATATAATACCAATTTAAAAGTGTTTTAGTAGTTTTAATACACACTATGATATAAAATTTATTATTATTATAATGTACATTATTAATACTATTGTTCATTCGAAATGGCATTAAGGCCCAATTGCAACAATGATTTAAATTCTTCTTAAAGATAAGTAGAGCTTAGAATGAGCTGTATTTATATTTACTTTAATATTCACCTTAAATGAGGAAATTTAACTGATACAATTTTTGAATTTGAATTGTTTTTAATAATACTAACAATTTTAGTTCAATTTTTAATAAAATTTATTTAATATTAATAGAAATCCAAGAGATTTGAAACCTCTTTTAGCGATTTATAACATTCTCAAATGAATTACAGGTGCCCTTATTTTCTGTGAAAATCACACAGCTTTTTTCATAGTCGCTGCAGTTGCTATAGCTATAAAAACTAATTTTTTAAGGTGTGAAAATTGCGACACACGCTAAATGGACCTGATTTTTCGTATGTCTCGAAGTCTGTGGACCTTTTTGTATGCCTCGATAACATATTGGTGCAGATTATTTTCACCCAAAAAAATAATAACCCAAACTATACATTGATGCGGATTGTCTATGAACTCTTTCTGAAGGTCACAGAAACCTGAACGCGTAATTCGGTGTTCTTTCGCATCTGTTGTAGTTAATTTGTGCCTTTAGCCCTTATGCAAACATCTATCCGCGCTGGCATGCTTCTTGTTAAATTATCCACTATTACAGTTGAGGGTTGGAACCTTTGGTGTTACACAGCAAAATAAAAACACTAAATCACCACAATACACCAAAACACTTTTACTTTTACACTGGACGCGCGTTTCGCTAACCATGTTAGCATCATCAGCAGATGATTATAAACTGAGTTGAGTTGATAATCATCTGCTGATGATGCTAACATGGTTAGCGAAACGCGCGTCCAGTGTAAAAGTAAAAGTGTTTTGGTGTATTGTGGTGATTTAGTGTTTTTATTTAGCTTAAATTATCCACGTTGTCTTCGGGTATGTTTTCCCATTCTGCTAATGCTGCATCAATAAGCTGTGCGAGATTTCCTGGATTGTTTTGACGAGCTCTAACTCTTCTTTTGAGCTAGTCCCACAAGTGTTCGATAAGGTTTAGATCTAGTAAATAGGCAGGCCAGTCCAAAACTATGACATCTTCCGTTTCAAGACGTTCTCTAGTCACTCTGCTGGTATGGGGAGATGCACTATCAGAAATAAAGAATGAGTCCGTATAAGTTTGGTTGTGTATGTTACTATCAGATAGTATTTTAGAAAATTGTAGATGATAGATTATATGTAAGGGGAAAAATTATCCAGTTCTATCAAGACGGAATCATGTGATTTCACTTCCCTGAAGTCATGTGTGTGTAATGCAAGCATGTTGTTAGAGTACTGCTGGTTAGGTTAGGTTAAAAAACCTTTATATTCCTTCAACTTCACAAAAAAATCCAGATCTTGTGAAAAATCACCAAAAAAAAATTTTTAAAAACTTATTTCTCGTAATTTTTGGACACCAATGTGTCCAAAAATTACCACTGCTACTTAAAAAATAGCACACATCAAAAATGCAGCGTAGTATACTCGACAGCACTTGACTGTAAAATCCTTCATATTGAGGGAAATCCTTCAATTCTGACAACACTGTCTCAGGATATAATTAGCAAGTAAGCACTAAATGAAGGTAGAGACTTTTTATTAAGTGAAAGTAAAGACAACCTGTACACATACGTAATTCTTAATTAGTATTTTTCATTTCTTTTAATGACTAATCAGCTTGCTATTTTAATTGTTTATTGTTAAAATACTCGTCTGCCTGTAATAATCCATTTGTATTCCTTGCAAAATACATTTTACTGGTGTGTATCTAATATAATTTCTAACTATTTTTTTTTATTTAACAAATAATAATCCAATACTCCGAAATTATGTGAAGAATTAAAAAAGGAACAAAAATTTATTAGCATATCGACAGGTATGGTAGGCTCTTACGATCGGCAAAACAAAAAGTTTTTCTAATTTCACTCAAAATGAGTTATTTGTGTCATAAATAACCTAAATACAAAATATTTTCATGGTGTCCGTCTGTCCGTCTGTTTGTCTGTCCGTCTGTTTGTCTGTCCGTCTGTTTGTCTGTCTGTCTGTCTGTCCGTCTGTCTGTCCGTCTGTCCGTCTGTCCGTCTGTCCGTCTGTCCGTCTGTCCGTCTGTCCGTCTGTCCGTCTGTCCGTCTGTCCGTCTGTCCGTCTGTCCGTCTGTCTGTCCGTCTGTCTGTCCGTCTGTCTGTCTGTCCGTCTGTCTGTCCGTCTGTCTGTCCGTCTGTCTGTCCGTCTGTCTGTCCGTATGTCTGTCCGTCTGTCTGTCCGTCTGTCTGTCCGTCTGTCTGTCCGTCTGTCTGTCCGTCTGTCTGTCCGTCTGTCTGTCCGTCTGTCTGTCCGTCTGTCTGTCCGTCTGTCTGTCCGTCTGTCTGTCCGTCTGTCTGTCTGTCCGTCTGTCTGTCCGTCTGTCTGTCCGTCTGTCTGTCCGTCTGTCTGTCCGTCTGTCTGTCTGTCCGTCTGTCTGTCCGTCTGTCTGTCCGTCTGTCTGTCTGTCCGTCTGTCTGTCCGTCTGTCTGTCCGTCTGTCTGTCCGTCTGTCTGTCCGTCTGTCTGTCCAAGTCCGTCTGTCCGTCTCGTCTGTCCGTCTGTCGTCTGTCTGTCTGTCTGTCCGTCCGTCCGTCCGTCTGTCTGTCTGTCTGTCTGTCTGTCTGTCTGTCCGTCTGTCTGTCCGTCTGTCTGTCCGTCTGTCTGTCCGTCAGTCTGTCCGTCTGTCTGTCCGTCTGTCTGTCCGTCTGTAACACGATAACTCAAAAACCGCTAAACCGATTTTAACCAAATTTGGCACAAAAATAGTTTGGCACCCGAGAATCTGGCCATTAGTTTTTGGTGGGGGTGGGGGGTTGGTAAGGGGGTATGGGAGGGGGTTAAAAATTTTAAAAAATCGTAACTCCAAAATTACAGTAGCTAGCTTAAAAAAATAAACTTACAAAAATATATTTTTTAGCGTATGCATAAATGAGATCAATGTTAGACATATTGTATAATGTAACATTTTATTGAATATACAAAACTAATGACAAAAAAAACTAGAGATTGACAACTTGTCCATCAAAAGTCACAGTGGTATCTTCACTACCAACATCAGAAACTGCATCCTGGAAATTCTCATTTTTATATTTTCCCTTACAGCACTCCAAGTCCGCCATCTTGAAGTGCTTGTCGTATTTACCTAACAAAAGCACCACTACAATCACTCCCAAATATGACACAATAGCTAAACAGTCCAGAAGAACCTCATGATTAACACTATAGTATTCAGGACGCTGAAAAACATTCACTACATAAAATATATTCAGCGGTAATGACATCAAGAAATATACCCAAGGAACAATCAAGGAATACTCGTATTTTTTAGATGTACTATTGGGCGTTTTACGTTTCCAAGTAATGAACAACAACGTTAGAGTAATGAAACACAGAAAAAATGAAGCTAAATCGAAAAAGTCCAGAAAAATAAAATTATCCGCCTGTCCCAAAATGTGATCGTTTACGAAACATGATAACAAAACTACAAAGCTTTTAAAAAAAAGTATCAAAAAGGATACCAAGACGCCGTGATTAAAAACCTTCAAATGTTTGTCATAGAACAGTCTGTAGTAATGAAAAAAATACCAGTCGATAGCCATGAAGGTTAGGACGTACAAACCCATCTCTAGGCAAAAACAGTCGATGATTGTGACAAGCAGAGAACGAGTTTGGGAGAGGCCATGAGAAATAACCTCGAAAAACATGCTTAAAATTTGCGACAAGAGCATGTAGCACAGATGGGATATGGCAAAAGCAAGAAAGTACTTGTAGGAACGAGAGCTTTCAAGGGTTTTGAATTTTTTGATTACTACTATTAGGTAGATGTCCATTGAAAGAGCTGCAAGTGATACTATAATCCATAGTAAATGTATGAAGAATGATGTGTGGTAAAGTGGACCAACTTGATCAATATACATTGGGTTGAATGTAAAGTTTTCCATGTCTTGGTCCATTGTATTAATAATATCTGAAAAGAAAAAAGATTGTAATAAAAAGGCAATAATTTCAAAAATATACCTATATAAAAATCTATATTAACTAACATTTTACTGATTTTTTTTCTGCTAAATATCAGGTTATAACATAAAATCTATCCAAAGTAAGTATACACTCATTCCTTAAATAAGTCGTATTTTAGTGTGAAAATAAGTTTTAATCACACTGTATATTAAAGAAAATAATTATACACATATTTTGAAAATAAAAACGTATGTATATCACCCTGTAGATACTTTCTGAAATTTCCATGCCGTTTTAGAGAAAACTAAAGAAATAGAAAATATATAGTAGCATTTTTTCTAAATTAACCAGTTTAAAACAAGCAAAAATTTTTCTCAAAATGTCAATAATAAAAAAGTTTTTTCTTTGTAAAGACAGTCCGGGGACATACTGTACAGGGTGGATCAAATTCGACGCTTTTAAATGGAAACACCCTTTTCTATAGGAGATAGACGAAATCGATATTAGATTTCGTGTCTGGAGCTCAATTTTCATCAAAAACATGATGGTGAAAACCGCACATCAATATCTGTTACCGTTTCGGAGTTACGGGGTGTTTTTGAAAAATGTGCATTTTTAACAAATCTCTGTAACTTTTTTGCTATGGAAAATTTTGTATTTTTATGAAAACATTTTCAAAGCACCGTTTTACATAGAATTTAATGGTTTAAGTATAATTTTTTTAAAATTAATAATTTAAAAATTATCACCAGAAAATTTGATTTTTATATGGGACACCTGTATATTTTAATTTATTGAAAATAATTTAAAATTACCTTTCCAAAAATATAACACATGATATTTTGCTCGATTCCTCTTCGAGATATAGAGTATATAAAAATTCGCCCGCTTTAAATATGTAGGCTTTGAACGGCACCGGCTCTAATGCAAAAAAATTCTAGCTGTGAGCATCAATGAAAACGAAAATAATATTTGAAATGAGAGATACAGAATTTTATAACAATTTAAAATATATTTAACCAACATCAACACATTTAAACTATATCTAATAACAATAAAAATAAATAGCAAACCACGACATGAGATTTTGCTACAGGTGTTCGACATATCGACCGTCTTCTGTTATGGACAGACGGGGCAGTTTTTGAACATTTCTTGCGGAATTCGTTAACTCAGTGGCGGTGAAAGATACCTTTATTCTTCCGCAAATATATCCATATGATTAGATCCATGGGCACTAAGTCAGGCGGCCTCGACGGCCAACGGCTGGGATCTTGGTTAGCTATTCAATTATTCTTGAAATTGGCTGCAAAAATTTGCTGACAACTTCAGGGTTCAGAGACGGTGCGTCGTCTTGCTGGAAAAATATGTTTTCGAGTTCCATTAAGGGCATATCATCAATAAGGGGTCCAAAGCCTACTATAGTTAAAAGTGGCGAACTTTTAAAAATTCTGTATTTCGAAGGGGATTATAACAAAATATCAAGTGTGCTATATTTTTGGAAAGGTAATTTTAAATTCTTTTATGTTAATTAAAAATATAGAGGGTGTCCCAAATAAAAAATCAATTTTTCTGTTGATAACTCTTAAATTATTAATTTTAAAAAAATTATACGTAAACAGGTGCTTTGGAAATGTTTTCATAGAAATACAAAAAATTTTCCGCAGCAAAAAGTTACAGCGATTTGTTAAAAATGCACATTTTGAAAAACACCCCGCAACCTCGAAACGGTAACAGATATTGATGTGCGGTTTTTCACCATCATGTTTTGATGATGAAAATTGAGCTCAGACACCGATATTAGTTTTCGTCTATCTCCTATAGAAAAGGATGTTTCCATTTAAAAGCCTCGAATTTCGATCCACCCTGTACATAGATCCTATACGTGTATTTATCTTCAGCCTATACAAAATTTTATTTAGTAATTCTTGTCTGTAGAATTTTTTTAAGAACAAATACTAATTTGATAGAACATCACTAAAATATAACTGTGATTTCATAACTCTAGGGGTGTAAATCATAATATTACCTTCTTGTAAGTCACTTGATAATCCTAAAAAACACAAAAGCTCTCTGGATATACTTAAATCAATTTGAACTTGCGGTTTTCTCGCATTGTATTATGGTTAAACTTCATAATTTTTTTCCACAAAATAGTTGCATTTTACTAGTGACACTCACTTGATGCTGTTCCGTTTATGGAGAAAACACGCAATCAACTGGCTTATTTATCTATTAATGCAGTTCACGAATTTATGTAGGCAAATACTCAAACTTTTACATTTCTGCAGTAATTGTTTTGAACAGAATGATCAAAAAGGTTATAGTAAATAAAAATAGTATTAATAATGTGCCAAATAGTATTTGCATAAACAAATATAAAGTGGTGTAGTATGCTCTTATATTGTAAGAGATCTAATGGACTAATTTTTGTTAAATAAAAAAATTACCAATCTCAATAAAATTATATATATAAGGAAAAATTGTTCTGAAAATTTTACAATTTAGAAAAAACTGGAATTTCTTGTTCTGAAGAGATTTCTATATGAATTCAAGATATAACTGGCTATTTTAAGAGTGATTATTTCCCTCATCGTGAAATGGACCAATCAGCTAATCTAATTTTTCGAATAAATTTTGTTTATACAGGGTTGTTCACCACATACGATACGGAGTATTGTAGCTAAACGATGAGATTTTTACAAATTTTAAGTTTGGGGTTCGTTGAAGGACTATTAGAGCTACAATTTAAAAATAATTTTACAAGATACAGAGTGTCCCAAATAAATAAAAAATATCAAAGTTGTATTTTTTTAAATGGAACACCCTGTATATTATTACATTTTTAGTTTCGACGATTAAAATAAAAAGGTAAATTTGATTAAAGTTTATTATGTAAACGCTTGCCGTTTTGAAATATTTTCAATTTTGTGAAATTGCAGTAAAAATTTTAAGGCTTCATTTCTCCAAGGGTATCAAAGTTTTTTAATACTAAATATTTACTGAAGTTTATTTACTGATCAGTTATTGTGTTGCAATAATAAAAATAATACTACCTTATACAGAGTGTCTAAAAATTTATTTTAAA
Organism: Sitophilus oryzae; assembly: GCF_002938485.1. Lineage (NCBI taxonomy): Eukaryota > Metazoa > Arthropoda > Insecta > Coleoptera > Curculionidae > Sitophilus > Sitophilus oryzae. The sequence continues at coordinate 2,406,039 of NW_022147078.1, forward strand.
TAATTATTAGTTTCAAACGGCAATAACTTGTTTAATTTAAATGGAACACCCTGTATATTTTACGAGAATCAGATGCACAATTTAATTGTCTATCAGATTATATTATACCATTTTTTACCTATCTCTTTAAGATTCCGTAGAAAATGCATTTTCTTGTAATTTAGAACTTATTTATCAAAATACCCATGGACTATTGACATTTTAGATTATTTTTAAAGATGTACCAAATTTTTAAAGAGTACAGATACTAATATTGTCGATATAATTTGTTTATTTTATTAAAAAATAAAAAAACTGTTTAAATATTTGTTAAAGGGGACCAATTAATATGATTCCGGTATTCAAACTACATTAACTGACTGTTTGCGTTGATTAATAATAATTGCTCCAAATACTAAAAAACTGAATTTTGTATGGGCATTAGACAGTGTGATAAAAAGTAACACCTTAAAAATGATATTTCATTTTTAATAAATGCTTATTTATAACAACAAAAGACTTTAATTTGATAACTTATTATTATATTGATTTCTGACTCAAAAATCCACATTTTATTTATAATAATTTATTAACGAACACAATTAAGTATGTAATTAATTAGTATATGGGCGGAAATATTGGTGTTATATTTAATTAATGGTATACTCTTTTATAAAGATTTAAATAGTTTTTCTTTTTGCATACAAATGGGCTAGTAATATTATCGTTTTGCTAAAAACGATAATATTACTAATCTATACATTTGTACATTTGTTGCTTTAAAAACAATCTAAAATGTCAATATTCCATAGATATATTGATAAATGAGGTCTAAATTATAAGAAAATGCATTTTCTACGAAAACTTGAAAGGGATAGGTAAATAATGATATAATACAATTTGATAGACAATTTAATTGTGCATCTGATTTCTCCTAAAATATACAGGGGCATTCCACATTTAAATTAAAAAAGTTGTGCCGTTTGAAGCTAATAATTATTTAAAATAATAAATTTTTAGACACTCTGTACAAGGTAGTATTATTTTATTATTGCAACACAATAACTGATCAATAAATAAACTTCATTAAATATTTAGTATTAAAAACATTGATACCCTTGAGAAATGTGAAGCTTTAAAATTTTTGCAATTTCACAAAAATTGCAGTAAATATTTCAAACCGGTAAGGTTTGAAAGTATAATAAACTAATCAAATTTACCAGCTTTAATCAATCGTAGAAACTAAAAATGAAATAATATACAGGGGTGTTTCATTTAAAAAATACAACTTGATATTTTTACTTATTTAAGGACACTCTGTATCTTTGTAAAATTATTTTTAAATTGTACCTCTAATGGAGTCCTTCATCGAACACCCAAAACTTACAATTTGTAAAAATCTCATCGTTTAGCTAATACTTTCCGTGTCGTATGGGGTGAACAACCCTGTATATTAGACCATTTGCTACGTTCTTAGATTTTAAATCCCAAACATTGCTCTTGAGATTTTGTCCCGCTAGAATAACCATCCGCCGCACTGTGGAGCGCCCCCATTCAACTATTTTTCAAGCAAAATCACGCACAAAATATATTTGAATAGTTTAATCGATTCAATTTATAGGTCTCGTGATATAATATATGAATATAAATTCATTTTAATTCTCCTTCTCTCAATTCTCTAATTCACTTTAGGTGATGTTCTTAAAATTAACATTTGTAAGTATTCTCGACCGTATGAATGAATACAGTGATATATTCTCGGGAAGCGGTCTGTGAACGATATCATCAGTACGATATTATAATGTAATATTTTATTGAATATACAAACTAATTACAAATTAAACTAGATTCTGACAACTTGTCCATCATAAGTCACAGTGTCTTCTTCACTGCCATCTTCAGAAACTGCGTCCTGGAAATTCCCATTTTCATATCTTCTCTTACAGCACTTCATGTAAGCCATCTTGAAGTGTTTGTCGTATTTTCCTAACAAAAACACTATTACAATCACTCCCAAATATGACACAGTAATTAAACAGTCCAAAATAACTTCGTGAACAACACTATAATACTCAAGCCGCTCAAAAATTCTAACCAGATAAAATATATTCAGTGGTAAAGACATCAAGAAATATATACAAGGAACAATTAAGGAATATTCGTACTTTTTAGATGTGTTACAGGGCGTTTTGCGTTTCCAAGCAATAAATAACAATGCTAGAATAATAAAACACAGAAAAAATGAAGCTAAATCGAAAAAGTCCAGAAAAATAAAGTTATCGAACATTCCCAAAATATGATCGTTGACGAAACAAGCTATAAAAACTACAAAGCTTTTGAAAAAAAGGATCAAAAAGGATATCAAAACACCGTGATTAAAGACCTTCAAATGATTGTCATAGAACAATCTGTAGTAATGAAAAACGTACCAGTCGATAGCCATGAAGGTTAGAACAAACAACCCCATCTCTATACAACAGCAGTCGATGTTTGTAACAAGGCAACGGCCTGTTTGTGACAGGCCATGGGAAATAGCTTCGAAAAACATGCCTAAAATTTCCGACAAGAGCATGTAGCACAAATGGGATATGGCAAAAGCAAGCAGGTACTTGTAGGAACGAGATTTTTCAAGGATTTTGAATTTTTTGATGACTACTATTAGGGAGATGTCCATTGAAAGCGCTGAAAGTGATGCTATGATCCATAGTATGCGTATGTAAAATGATGTGTGGTGCCACGAAACTTTTGGAGCCATTTGATCAATATACTCGTATGTGAAGTTTTCTATGTCTTGTTCCATTGTTAATAATACCTGAAAAAAGAAAAAAAAATGTCAAAAAGTAATAATTTTAAAAATATACTTATACAGGGTGTCCCAGAAATCAGTGCTATTGATTTTTCTCCTATTAAAAAAAATTTTTGATACATCTAAAAGCGTGTTTTATTAAAATACTAATATTTCAACGATGTTTCACAAGTAACCAACCACAGCTTCAGTACTATTTAAAAAAAATACTTCTTTAATTAGAGATTCCTTTTTATATTAGATTACCATTACCATTACCTTTAATATTAGATTACCATTAAATACAGTACAACGTCTACTATATTTAAATACCTTTTTTACAGTTTAGTAAACTGAAATAAGGTAACTAAATAATGAACAATTATAGCAGCTTTTCAACAGTGCAGAACTAGTGCTCTCTATTAGATATCTAAATAGTCAACGTACTTAACATTACCTACATTAAAACAGATCAGTATAAATTCATTATCAAATAACATTATTATCATCAAAAGAATATATTAAAACCGAGTTATAATGAGAAAACTGTCCTGGACTGGGTCCTCTTGAACTGGATGGCATATGTCCATCGGCAGTTTACCATTAGCTGAAGAAGTATGATTCTTGGATTGGAGGGTATAAATTCATTATCAAATAACATTATTATCATCAAAAGAATATATTAAAACCGAATTATAATGAGAAAACTATCCTGGACTGGGTCCTCTTGAACTGGATGGCATATGTCCATCGGCAGTTTACCATTAGCTGAAGAACTATGATTCTTGGATTGGAGGGTATAAATTCATTATCAAATAACATGATTATCATCAAAAGAATATATTAAAACCGAATTATAATGAGAAAACTATCCTGGACTGGGTCCTCTTGAACTGGATGGCATGTGTCCATCGGCAGTTTACCATTAGCTGAAGAAGTATGATTCTTGGATTGGAGGGTATAAATTCATTATCAAATAACATTATTATCATCAAAAGAATATATTAAAACCGAATTATAATGAGAAAACTGTCCTGGACTGGGTCCTCTTGAACTGGATGGCATATGTCCATCGGCAGTTTACCATTAGCTGAAGAAGTATGATTCTTGGATTGGACGGTATAAATTCATTATCAAATATCATTATTATTATCAAAAGAATATATTAAAACCAAATTATAATGAGAAAACTATCCTGGACTAGGTCCTCTTGAACTGGATGGCATATGTCGATCGGCAGTTTACCATTAGCTGAAGAAGTATGATTCTGGGATTGGAGGGTATAAATTCATTATCAAATAACATTATTATCATCAAAAGAATATATTAAAACCGAATTATAATGAGAAAACTATCCTGGACTGGGTCCTCTTGAACTGGATGGCATATGTCCATCGGCAGTTTAGCATTAGCTGAAGAAGTATGATTCTGGGATTGGAGGGTATAAATTCATTATCAAATAACATTATTATCATCAAAAGAATATATTAAAACCGAATTATAATGAGAAAACTGTCCTGGACTGGGTCCTCTTGAACTGGATGGCATATGTCCATCGGCAGTTTACCATTAGCTGAAGAAGTATGATTCTTGGATTGGAGGGTATAAATTCATTATCAAATATCATTATTATTATCAAAAGAATATATTAAAACCGAATTATAATGAGAAAACTATCCTGGACTGGGTCCTCTTGAACTGGATGGCATATGTCCATCGGCAGTTTACCATTAGCTGAAGAAGTACGATTCTTGGATTGGAGGGTATAAATTCATTATCAAATAACATGATTATCATGAAAAGAATATATTAAGACCGAATTATAATGAGAAAACTGTCCTGGACTGGGTCCTCTTGAACTGGATGGCATATGTCCATCGGCAGTTTACCATTAGCTGAAGAAGTATGATTCTTGGATTGGAGGGTATAAATTCATTATCAAATATCATTATTATTAACAAAAGAATATATTAAAACCGAATTATAATGAGAAAACTGTCCTGGAATGGGTCCTCTTGAACTGGATGGCATATGTCCATCGGCAGTTTACCATTAGCTGAAGAAGTATGATTCTTGGATTGGAGGGTATAAATTTATTATCAAATATCATTCTTATTATCAAAATAATATATTAAAACCGAATTATAATGAGAAAACTATCCTGGACTGGGTCCTCTTGAACTGGATGGCATATGTCTATCGGCGTTTACCATTAGCTGAAGAAGTATGATTCTTGGATTGGAGGGTATAAATTCATTATCAAATAACATGATTATCATCAAAAGAATATATTAAAACCGAATTATAACGATAAAAATGTCCTGGACTGGGTCCTCTTGAACTGGATGGCATATGTCTATCGGCGTTTACCATTAGCTGAAGAAGTATGATTCTTGGATTGGAGGGTATAAATTCATTATCAAATAACATTATTATCATCAAAAGAATATATTAAAACCGAATTATAATGAGAAAACTATCCTGGACTGGGTCCTCTTGAACTGGATGGCATATATCCATCGGCAGTTTACCATTAGCTGAAGAAGTATGATTCTTGGATTGGAGGGTATAAATTCATTATCAAATAACATTATTATCATCAAAAGAATATATTAAAACCGAATTATAATGAGAAAACTATCCTGGACTGGGTCCTCTTGAACTGGATGGCATATATCCATCGGCAGTTTACCATTAGCTGAAGAAGTATGATTCTTGGATTGGAGGGTATAAATTCATTATCAAATATCATTATTATTATCAAAAGGATATATTAAAACCGAATTATAATTAGAAAACTATTCTGGACTGGGTCCTCTTGAACTGGATGGCATATGTCCATCGGCAGTTTACCATTAGCTGAAGAAGTATGATTCTTGGATTGGAGGGTATAAATTCATTATCAAATAACATTATTATCATCAAAAGAATATATTAAAACCGAATTATAATGAGAAAACTGTCCTGGACTGGGTCCTCTTGAACTGGATGGCATATGTCCATCGGCAGTTTACCATTAGCTGAAGAAGTATGATTCTTGGATTGGAGGGTATAAATTCATTATCAAATAACATTATTATCAACAAAAGAATATATTAAAACCGAATTAGAATGAGAAAACTGTCCTGAACTGGGTCCTCTTGAACTGGATGGCATATGTCCATCGGCAGTTTACCATTAGCTGAAGAAGTATGATTCTTGGATTGGAGGGTATAAATTCATTATCAAATAACATTATTATCATCAAAAGAATATATTAAAACAGAATTATAATGAGAAAACTGTCCTGGACTGGGTCCTCTTGAACTGGATGGCATATGTCCATTGGCAATTTACCATTAGCTGAAGAAGTATGATTCTTGGATTGGGGGGTATAAATTCATTATCAAATATCATTATTATTATCAAAAGAATATATTAAAACCGAATTATAATGAGAAAACTATCCTGGACTGGGTCCTCTTGAACTGGATGGCATATGTCCATCGGCAATTTACCATTAGCTGAAGAAGTATGATTCTTGGATTGGACGGTATAAATTCATTATCAAATAACATGATTATCATCAAAAGAATATATTAAAACAGAAATATAATGAGAAAACTGTCCTGGACTGGGTCCTCTTGAACTGGATGGCATATGTCCATCGGCAGTTTACCATTAGCTGAAGAAGTATGATTGTTGGATTGGAGGGTATAAATTCATTATCAAATATCATTATTATTATCAAAAGAATATATTAAAACCGAATTATAATGAGAAAACTGTCCTATAGACTGGGTCCTCTTGAACTGAATTGTAAAGAGAAAATATGTTTCTTTTGGTCCGATCTACCACCCCTTAAAATGCATGCACTTATTTCTGGGACACCCTGTATTAAAATCTAGATTAACTAACACTACTGATTTTTTTTTGAGTTTTGAGTGTATATTTCAAGTTTATTTTAGTATAATTAGTTTTGAAAAATGTACTACCGTCCAGTTCTAATAAAATAGTACTAATAATTTATGACATTGCAATTATTATATAGAGTTCTAAGTAGTGTGCAGAAACTCTAGTCTAAAAATGGTGATTTTTCAAAAATTACTTGATGTAATTCTTAATACTATTGTATTTTTACAACAGAAATTTTATCTCAAATTCTCTTAAGTAAAAAGTATACCTTGAATAAGCCGTACTTTAATGTAAAAATAAGTTTAAACCACACTGTATATTAAAAGAAAAGAATTATACACATATTTTGAAAGTAAGAACCTGCATATCACCCTGTATATATACACATATCCCATACGAGTTTCTCTCTTCAGTCTCTCCACATTCAGTATTTTATTTAATTATTTTAGTCATGTATACAGAATTCAATTTTTTTTAAAAGCAAAAACTAATTTTATAAAATACCCTCTAAAAGATAACTAAATAACATAAAATTATTAGTGTAAATCATCATCGCAGCAGTTTCATTTTGACACTCACTCAATATTGTTTGTATATCGTTTATAGACAAAATATGCAACCAACTGGCTCATATATATTAATGCAATTCACGAATTTGTTTGAGCAAATCACCCAAACGTTTACATTTTTACGATAATAAGAGCACAAAACAAGTCCAAAGAAATTAAATGAAACATGTAACAATATTATTTATTCAGATACTTCGTCGAAAGATTGATAAGGTTTTGAACTTAACAACGATCAAAAGAGGTTATAATAAATAAAAATAGTATTAATAATGTGCAAAATAGTATTTGCATAAACAAATATGAAGTGGTGTATGTTGTTAGATTTTAAGGGCATTGTTCGAGATCTAATGGACTAATTTTTGACAATTTTTTGTTAGATAAAATGTTTAGCAATCCCAATAAAATTTTGAGAAGAAAAAATTGATCTGACAATTCCACACCTGTAATGTTTAACCAATCAAAACGTGTTTTTTGGCAAACCACCATGGCAACGGATAAATTTTAGTGAAAATTTTTTCCTTGTGGCACCAAACAGCGAATTATACTGGTAATTTTTTGACGTTTATAATGACGTTTCTCCCAAAATCATTGGCATATGGTAACACGACAGGCTCAAGAATTAAATCACTATATGTGATTCCTTAGAAACCTTTCAAAAAAAACGAGATCGGTTTTTCGGCCTAACTGGACTCCTCCCCAGACCATAACTGTTCCACCTTGATAAGGGTGCACTTCCTGAACATGATCCAACCGAATAAGATTTCCCGGTTCTCTCCATACCCTAAGCTTTCTCGAATCCAGATGAATTCCAAAGCGTGACTCATCCGTGAAGAGAACATTGGCAACATTGGCCCATTGTTCATTCGACCACTGAACATGATCTTGAGCCCACAAATATCGTACCTCTCGATTTCCTCTCGTTAAGGGTTGAGCTCTCCAGGGGCGTCTGCTTCTTAAGTTGACCTCTCTTAATCTATTGCGAATTGTGTCAGGACTAACGGTTACATTATGTGTTTCCTGGAGAATTAAACTTAGCTCTGGTGCTGTAAGAGTCAGTCGGCGTCGAGCATTTAATTGTAAAAATGATCTTGCTGAGGGGTAGAATGCGATGTCGCCCTGTTTGCCTTTCAGCAACATCAACACTTTCACGGTAGCGTGCAATCGCGATATTACACTTTGCGTTGCATTTAATGTTCTAGCTACGTCGATTTGGCGCATTATTATTAATAAAATTAATAAAATAATTAAATTAATTATTATTATTTTATTATTAAATTATTAATTTTAAAATATTCATGAGCTCGAAAAAATTTCGGAGATAATAATTTGACACTCTAGTGAGAGGTACTACTTGTGAAAATTTTGCAATTTTTCAGAAAAATAGAAAGTTCTTTTTTCTAAGAAATTTTTAACGATTTCAAGATTGCAACTGACTATTTAAAGAATGAATACATGCCTAATTCACTTTTTGTGATGTTCTTAATATTAACCCTAAAAAAGGTACCATAAAAAAAGATTCAAGCAAACAAAAGGAAAAAATGTAAAAACGATAATTTTTGTAGACATCTAACATCGATACTGAAAATAAAAATATATTCTTTATTCCATTTTGGTTCGTATGTGAAAAAATCTGATAATAATACCTCTAGCAAAAAAAATAATGACAAATATTTTTAAAACAATTTTTTTTTTTTATCTAAAATATAATTAAACA